>NC_045449.1:15866292-15957186 GCF_002776525.5 Piliocolobus tephrosceles
TATTATTATTATTATTATTATTATTATTATTATTATTATTATTATTATTTTGAGACAGAGTCTCACTCTGTCGCCCAGGCTGCAGTGCAGTGGCACAATCTCAGCTCACGGCAACCTCTGCCACCAAGGTTCAAGTGATTCTTGTGTCTCAGCCTCTGGATAGCTGGGATTACGGGCGTGTGCCACCATGACCAGCTAATTTTTTTGTATTTTTAGTAGAGATAGGGTTTCACCACGTTGGTCAGGCAGGTCTGGAACTCCTGACCTCAAGTGATCCACATGCCTCGGCCTCCCAATGTGCTGGGATTACAGGTGATCAGCTGCCACGCCCAGCTTCACACTATATTATTTTAATCCTTAGAAGTTTGTTGAGACTTATTTTATGACCCAGCCTCTGGTATATTTTGGTTAATACTCCATATTCACTTGAAAATAACACAAAAGTACGAATTTTCACTTGAACATTCTGCAATCAGATGTTAATATTCTATAAATATTAATTAAATCAAGCTGGTTAATAGTTTTCTTCAAATCTTCCACATTCCTAGTGATTTTTTTTTTCTTTGAGACGGAGTTTTGCTCTTGTTGTCCAGGCTGGAGTGCAATGGTGCGATCTCGGTTCACTGCAACCTCTCCCTCCCAGGTTCAAGGAATTCTCCTGCCTTAGCCTCCCGAGTAGCTGGGAGGTGCATCCCACCACACCCAGCTAATTTTTTGTATTTTTAGTAGAGATGGGGTTTCACTGTGTTAGCCAGGATAGTCTCCATCTCCTGACCTCGTGATCCACCTGCCTTGGCTTCCCAGCGTGCTGGGAATACAGGCATGAGCCACTGCGCCCGCCCAGTTTTTAAAATAAATATTTTTAATTTTTCCCATTTTAATTTCAAGTACAGTACATATCAATAGATATAACCTATATTTAAAAAGCTCTTTGGGTTCCTCAATAATTTTTAAAAGTGTAAAGCAGGCCGGGCATGGTGGCTCACACCTGTAATCCCAGCACTTTGGGAGGCTGAGGTGGGCAGATAACCCGAGGTCAGAAGTTCAAGACCAGTCTGACCAACATGGAGAAACCCCGCCTCTACTAAAAATACAAAATTAGCCAGGCATGGTGGCACATGCCTGTAATCCCAGCTACTTGGGAGGCTGAGGCAGAAGAATCACTTGAACCCAGGAGGCAGAGGTTGCAGTGAGCTGAGATCATGGCATTGCACTCCAGCCTGGACAACAAGAGCAAAGCTCCGCCTCAAAAAAAAAAAAGTGTAAAGCAGTCCTGAGACTGAAATGCTTGAAAATAATCATTCTTTAAATTCCCTATGAATCTTTGACTCATTGGAACCCTCTTGAAATTAATATTTTGCCATTTCAAAGCAATGAAAAAAACTAAGTTTAATTTCATTTACTCCTTGCCTTTTGTTCCATTGTCATAGATCTTTATTTCTATATTTATTTTAAACTCCCAAAGATATTATTACTATTCTTGTTTTTGAGCAATATCTGCTTATATGTACTCACATATTTAGCTATACTCATGCTCTTAATTCTTTCCTGAAGCTCCTTGTTTCAGTTGCTGTCATTTTCCTTCCGCCTGATTAACTCTTCTGGCATTTTATCATAGTCTTCCAGTGGATTCTGTCAGCTTTTCAGATATTTATTACATTCATTTAGGAGGATAATTTCTCTTGAAATAGAGTTCTAGGCTGCCATTTGGGGTTTTGTTTTTGTTTTTTTCTTTTGTTTGTTTGTTTGTTTGTTTGTTTGTTTGTTTTGAGACGGAGTCTCACTCTGTCGCCCAAGCTGGAGTGCAGTGGCACGATCTCGGCTCAATGCAAGCTCCGCCTCCTGGGTTCACGCCATTCTCCTGCCTCAGCCTCCCAGTAGTTGGGACTACAGGCGCCGGCCACTACACTCGGCTAATTTTTTGTGTTTTTAGCAGAGACGGGGTTTCACCGTGTTAGCCAGGGTCGTCTCAATCTCCTGACCTCGTGATCCGCCCACCTCAGCCTCCCAAAGTGCTGGGATTACAGGCGTGAGCCACCGCGCTCGGCTGGGTTTTTTTGTTTGTTTTTTTTTTTTAAGCATCTAAAATAAAATGTCATCCCATTGTCTTCAGTTTCCAGAGTTTCTACTAAAAAGGCTGTTGCGAATTGTGAGCCCCATTGTTTTCTTATTCTCTAGCTGCTTGTCAGATTTTCTCTTTGCTGTTAGCTGTCATAGGTTTTACTGCAATGTGCCTGGGTGTGCAGGGGTTTTCTTTGCTTTTGAATCATACTGAGGGTTTGTAGAGCTTTTTGCGATTGTGTTATGATGTCTTTCATTAGTGTGGGGAAATTCTCACCCGGATTTCTTCAAATATTGCTTTACCTCATTTTCTCTCTCTCTAATTCTAGGTTTCCAGTTATAGATCGCTTAGGACTTTTCATCATGTTCCAGATGGCTCTTACAGTTTTCTGTGTCTCCCATTCTTCTTTATCTATCTGTGCATCAACCTGGGTACTTTCCACTTACCTGTATTTCTGTTATTATCTTGTTTTTAATCTATTAAAACCATATTTTTAATTACTCATTTTAATCAGATGTTTTATTTCTGGAATCTTAGTACTCTTTTTATATGGATTCTATTTATTTGCTAAAATTCTTCATTCTTTTTTCTTTTTTGAATATATTATTTATTTTAAATAATAGTTATTTTAAAATCATTAGGTGTTAACTGCAATAAATTAATTGCTTCTGGGTATGTTGCTATCTGGCCAGTTGATTATTTTTTTTTCCCCTGCATGACTTCTAATATTTCATTTGATGACAAACATTATAGTTGAAAAAATTATAGATATTCCTGACTTATCTTCCTCTAGATAGAGCTAAGTCTTATTTTAGCAGACAGCTAAAATACCAGTAGATCACGCTGCTCAACTACAGATGGTCCCCAACTCATGATGGTTTGACTCACAATTTTGCAACCTTACGATGGTTTATTGGGGTACTAAATGTATTTTTGACTTATTTTCGACTTAAGGCGGGTTTATTGGAATATAACTGCATTGTAAGTCAAAGGACATCGTGCCTTTACATGGTTGTGTTCCTGATAAGCAGCATCCGCGGCCTGGGAACCAAAGAAGGTAAACAGGAGAGTCCTTGCCCACCATGACTCCCAGCTGCCCAGCTGAGGGTTATGTACTTCCCTGTCCCACAAACCTCCATTCTGTAGGTTTAGAGGGTGAAACAATTCCCTTGGGAAACACATCAAGCGTTCTTTTGAGCTGTAAACTACAGCTGCTGCCGAGGAACCAGCCAGCAAGCAGAGGAGTCACCATCCCAACAAGGGTATTTGATCCTGATTATTAGAAGGAAGTAGGGCGATTAACACACATAGTGGGGAGAGGGAGAATCATGTTTGGCACCCAGGTAATGCACTTTAATACTGGAAAGCTCCTTGGACGACCTTGCCCCATTTTGATAGTAACATTTGATAGATAGATAAGTGCAGCAGCCATGGCCCGAGAAGCACATGGTGACCAGGGGCTCAGGGATGAATGTCTGGATCATGCCACCGGGAAGCCACCAAGACCAGCAAGGTGCCAGCAGAGGTTGAGGGGCACCTGGAATGGATAGCAGAGGAGAGCGGCAATCAATGTCAACTGCAGGGTTAAGACCAGCTGCAGTGGGGACGGGAGGCTGTAGTCCATCCCTCGGTCTCTTAAAGTTTCTTCCTGGAAAAAGAGACCCACCAGAATCCTAGAATTGTTTCTCCCAAAACTTATATGAAGAAGTGAATCCAAGTGGTGGAAGGTGTGGCCTGCAGCGGCTGTCAGGTGGTGCCACGCAGGACCCCCTTTCAGAACTGATGAATTTGTTCTCCAGCTGCTGGGAGTACGGCTGGCAGAGAGCCCTCAGCCGAAGAGCATCCCCTCGCCCTGGAAGACACCTTGTTCCTGGGACAGCCACAGCCAATGACTAGTTGACATGGGGCAAAGTTCTGGCCCTTCCACTCAAAGTTGGGGTAATTTTGAAGGGCTGTCTTAGTTCTGCAGCTCTTTCTGGGGTCAACTGGTGCCCTTACTGAGACTGCATAGCAGCTTAACTTCTCCCTCTACCCAATCCCACTTCCTTCTCTTCTGCAGGTTGTGATATGAAAGCCTCCATACAAATCTCCATCTCACAACTTTCTGGGGAACCCAACCTGAGTGTCCTTCCCCACCTGCCATACCTCAAAAATCTAGACTTTGTTTATGGAACCAAGAGCTAAAATTGCTTCTAATTTTTCACTATTATAAATACAATTTTGATAACCCTGTAGGAAAGTCTTTGCAAACAACCTAATTGTTTCCATGGGATCATAAAAAATGGAATTTCTTAGGCAAAGTAACATATATTGATAAGGATTTTTAATTTACATGCCCAAAGCCTTCCAAAACCTTTGCACACTCACCAGCTGCATGTGGGAGTGCCTCCTGCTCCCGCATCGGTTGCCTGCCTTGGGCGATCACATCCTTGCGATTTTGACATTGCCTTCTCTGTATTTGAGAATTTTTGCATCCCATAGAGATCAGAGGAGGCTTATTCTTTCCATATAAAATCCCTAGAAGAAGAAAATGAGCTTTTACCTCATAATAATTGAGGTAAGCAGGATTCAAAACTTTCCAACTCTGTCATCCCATCTGCACCAGCAGTTTCTCCTAATCTTTTCACAGGAGCAGTGCACTACTGTGTCCCTTATGGCCATATTATCGCCATAGAAAATCCTGATGCTCCACTTCCCTGGGTTGTGGGAGTCCCAGGACAATCCAGGTCTATCTGGAAATGTGAGCAGAGGATCAGTGTAGCAAGATCACTATTCTTTTCCGATGCTGAGAAACAGCTTCTGGGCAGATTCTGGACTTATGTTTTCTGAGGGAAAAGCTGCTCTCTTCCTCCTGGTAGCTTTTCTGTGTGGCCGTGCTCACAGCGTTACAAGTCAGAGGGAAGGACGTTAGAGTATAAATCAGGCTGAAGCTGAATCCAGCCCACAGATTTGGGGTCCTTGATTCCTTCCACACTCTCTGGGAACGCTGTGTCCATTGGGGATATGTGACCAGTGAAACCAGAGTAGCACAGAGAAAAGTGGTGAGAAAATGCCCTGCTCGTGGCTAGCTCTGTCCAATTTCCCAAGAGCTTGCTCCCAGAAATTCCGCAGGATATCCTGGAATTCCCATGGTTTTTAAACTCCTCTACAGTGAATGATGACAGGACTGAGTGGGGAGGGACTGCCCTCAATGTAGGAAGGCAACATCCAATGGCTTGTGGCCTGGATAAAACAAAAAGGAGAGAAAATGATTTGGGACACTGTCTCCTGCCCCTGGACATTAGAACTCCAGGCTCCCTAGCCTTGGGACACTAGGACTTATACCAACAGCCTCCTGGGTTCTCAGAACTTTAACTTCGGGCTGAGAATTACACCATCAGCTTCCCTGGTTCTGAGGCTTTTAGCCTTTGACTGAACCATGCTTCTGGCATCCCAGGGGCTCCGCTTGAAGATGGCCTGTAGTGGGACTTCTCAGCCCTTATAATCACGTGAGCCAATTCCCCTAATAAATCCCCTTTCATGTATCTATATCTATACCTATTATCTGTATGTCTCTATCCTATGAGTTCTGTCTCTCTGCAGAACCCTAATATAGTAGCTAATAATTGTAAGGTGGTTATGTAGGAGGATATCTCCATTGTTAGTAAAAACACGCCTCAAATGATGTTTAAATAGCCTCAAATGGTTGGGAGAAAAAATATCGTGCACATATATGTTTGTACGTGTGTGTTTGTGTACAGACAGAAAAAAGAGAAAGAGGAAAAGAGACCTTAAGTATGCACAAATAATAAATCAGTCTAGATGAATCTGGTTATAGAGTATATTGGTGTCCATTGTAATATTCTTATGCTTGAAAGCTTTGCATTGCATAATATCCTATTGTTAATGCATCCTTAGGTGCTGTCATCTTAAAATTTCTTTATATTTTTCTCTTGAGGTACTTTCAGTCTTATCCTCAAAGAAAATTAAAAATGAAAACACAAATGGATACCAAGGAATGCATTAACAGTTATGGGCAGATGGCTTTATAGAGGAAATGAGACAAGAATTTTGGTGAACATTAGAGCACCTAAATAATGGCCAGCAAAAACCATAGGTAACAATTTTGAGTCCCCCAGTTCACAAAAACAAAACAAGGAAAAACTTTCAAAAACTCTCTCCAACCCCATACATGATCTGTGTGTGCTCAGTGCAACACACCTTCTGTCTCGCACCCTCCAGAGGCAGCAGCTGGAGCTAACGGAGGAGAAGCACCTTGTCGCTGGGCACACACTTCTGTCCAGCCCAGCACCAGATCCTTGTGCTTCACTGCCCTTCCCCCAGTTGTCTCTAAACGGGGCACACTGCTGAGTCTCAGCGCTCCCTTGGCCTTCCCTCTCAGTGCCCTCCCCAAGTCGAGGAACACCCTCACCTTGACCTTGACCACCAGGGGTGCAATGTGGAAGCACTTGGATCCCAAGCAGGGAGCCGTGGAGGCTGGGCTCATGGCTGAGCTTGCTCTGGTCCAGGCAGGTGCTGCCTCCAGAGCACCTAGATGATGGTTTCAACAGGGTCGGCATGATTCTTCTGTGGAGACAGAGAGAGGCAATCAGCCAGAGAGATGGGAGGCTCTCAATCGGCCGCCATACCCCAGAGGCTCAAAGAGGAGATGGGACAGTTGCCAAGTCCCCAGAGCAACTCTGGTCCTCAGATCACTACCACACTCCTCCCTTCCCCACCATGCTCAGCAAGGATCAGGTGCTGCTGGGTGCTCCTTTGGAAAGGTCCGAACTGCTCTAATTGCCCTGGGACTCGCCAAAGATGGGTCTAGGCTCTCAGAAACTGGGGTTCAGGAGAAGGCACCTGTGATTGGAGAACCGAGACTCCTCCCTTGACTGGCCTCATAGCAAGGGTAGCAGAAGACCAACTTCTGCTGAGAAGAACCCAGAACCTGGGGTTGGGGGCAGAACCCAGGGTGAGAGGACTTGAGGACGCCCGTGGGATCACATTGCCCGCCCTTCCCCGGCTGAGCCCTCAGGAAATGCCTTACAAAGAGGTGATTCAGCATCTCATGGTGGTAGTCATTGCATAGTTGTGCCAAGATGGTGGCACAGATGGTAAAGCCGTGGGCGTGGAACAGGCCTGGCAAAATCAGGAAGCCAAAGCACAACCGTAGGGGGTGGCAGAAGAGGTTTCCCCAAAGCCCAGGGTGATAACATTCCTGCCAAATCCAATGGACAGCAGCCTGCGGTCCTCACATGACCCCTGTGAGTCAGAAGAAACCGAAACCCCCAGGCGCCTGGGGGTGAACATGGCACTGGGTGGAGCGCAGAGCAAGGCTGCCCCCCCGCAGCACAGCCGGTGGGCCTCGTCCTTCTTCCTGCACTCTTTGTGAGTCCACACAAGCAGAAAGGCCAACTGAGAGGAGAGGGGCAGCCCAGGGCACAAATTCTACTGTAGAAGGAGAAAGCCTGAAGCACGGATAGTGGAGACTCCCTTTCAGGACGGGACAGCACTCCTTGGATGCAGGAAGAGTGCTTCCCACAGTCAGGCACTTTGGGAAAGGGCGGGGGCAGGCCTGTGAGGGTTTTACACAGAATTAGTTCACCAGAACCCTCTGACCCCGCCTGGGAGGTCAGAGGTCAAGGCTTTCCCCAACACTGTCAGGATCAAGTGGACCCCGAGTCGAGTCCCTGATAACAGTAGTGGCTTCCTCCACTCTGCCACCACCCTCACCCCAGGCAGATGAGTTACTGCACAGCATGACAGCACAGAGAACCCCATAAAAGGGGCTCTTCCTCAAAATGTTCCTTTCTTGAAAAGTACTGATCTGCACATTTTATGAATCAATAAATGCATTTGCCTTGCACCAAGGGGCTTTAAGACATCCCTGGATGCTAAAAGAACCTATTGAGACGGTGACCCGATGGTTCCTGAGGTCTACATGCTTGATATTCAGAAACTCAGCGTCGGTTGTGATCTTAAGCCTTTATTTATGCGCTCATCTTGCAGTGACCTGCAGGCAAAGGGTGAAAATCCTGTGTTGCCCTAAAATCAGTTTCCAGGCAACAAGAACCTGCCCTCTTGATGAAGCGAGGTCAGTCAGCCCAGCCCCAGGACTGTCTCCAACTCGGAGTCCTGCCCCTTTTATCTTTTATCCTCTGTCCCTTTGGGCCCTGTCCAAATGTGTGCCTGGGTTCCCCTGGCCACACTTGCTGGCCCATGATGTCAGAGCATTCTGGGTGCTTAGTAGTTCGGCTATCTTAGTCTGTTTTCTGTTGCTTGTAACAGAATACCTGAAGCTAGGTAATTTATAAACAGAAGGCTTTTGTTTCTTAAAATTATGGAGTCTGAGAAGTCCAAGGCCAAGGGGCTGCTGGTGGGGACTTCTTGCTGGTGGGGACTCTGCAGCATCCTGAGACAGCACAGGGCATCACGTGGCAAGGGGGCTGATGGTGCCAGCTTAGGTCTCTCTTCCTCCTCATAAAGTCACTAATGCCACTCCCATGATAACCCATTAATCCATTAACCCACTAATCCCTTAATTCATAAGCAGAGCCCTCATGACCCAAATCACCTCTTAAAGGCCCACCTCTCAACACTGCCCCATTAGGGGTTAAATTTCAATATGAGTGTTAAGTCATTGAAGGGCTAAAACCTCATGGGGGAAACCCCTGATGGGTTTGATACTGGTTTAATGCCTGCCAAGATGCCTGGCCTAAATACCCATAGCTGCAGAGGGGAGGAGCCTAGGTCCCTCTTTAGAAAGCTAGGGAGGGCTGAGCGCAGTGGCTCACGCCTATAATCCCAGCACTTTGAGAGGCCGAGGCAGGTGGATCACGAGGTCAGGAATTCAAGGCCAGCCCGGCCAACTTGGTGAAACCCCGTCTCTACTAAACATACAAAAAACTTAGCCAGGCATGGCGGCAGGCGCCTGTAATCTCAGCTACTCAGGAGGCTGAGGCAGAGAATTGCTTGAACCCCAGAGGTGGAGGTTGCAGTGAGCCAAGATCACACCACTGCACTCCAGCCTGAGTGACAGAGCAGGACTCTGTCTCAAAAAAAAAAAAAAAGAAAAAGAAAGAAAGAAAGCTGGGGAGAAGCCTGGATGTGTGGCTGGGTCACTCTCCCCTCCTAGTCTGTTTGTGTTGCTAAAAAGGAATGCCTGAAGCAGGTAATTTATAAAGAAAAGAGACTTATTTGGCCCATGGCTCTGCAGGCTTTCCAAGGACCATGGAGCCAGCATCTGCTTCTGGGGAGGGCCTCAGGCTGCTTCCACTCATGACAGAAGGAGATGGAGAGCTGGCACCACATGGCTAGCGAGGAGGTGCCAGGCTCTTTCCAACAGTCAGTTCTCATGAGAACCAAGAGTGTGAGAACTCACTTATCACCAGAGGGAGAGCACCAAGCCATTCACAAAGAATCAGCACAGAGCTGAGCTCTGTCCCTATCACCTTCTGTCACATGCCCTAAAGTGGGCATCTGTAGGGCCCTGCATGCTCTCCTCCCCTGAGGCTATGGAGAAGGTTGGCTCCTGTGTTTTAAGGAGCTGACCGTGGCTGGGAATGTGGGGACATTGCCACTTATGCGGCTGAGGAATGGCATCTTTGCTGTAGAGGTGGAGGGTATAGAATGGAAAGGAAGGGCCTCTTGGTGGGGCGGTCTCCACACCAGGGCAGGTGTTGGGTCTGACTCTGGCCTTTCATACCCTAGGTCTGGGAAGGACTTGAGAGTGGGGACCCAGAGTAGGTGAGGGGCTTCATCCAAGGTAGACCAGTTTGGCCAGACTTTCCGTGTTGGAGCTAAGGGCTCTCAGGAGCAGGATTTCAGGAACACCTGCTGCTGCCCGCCTGACCAGATGAACCTGATTGACTCTTGTCTCCAGGTATGTGGCTTCAGGGAGCTGTGGCATCCATACATGTGTGCACAGGGCCCTGGAAGGCCCTAGCCACGGATAGCATTTTACTCTATAAATCAACCTGATTTTGCAATCCCAATTTGTTAAACACATTTTCATTTAACAAGATCAACAAGCCTGTGCTGAAAGCCTTTTGAGGGCTGACGCAGAGGTGGGACGGCCTGGGTTGGAGTTCGGGTGGATATCGTTGGGCTGAGACACAGTGGCAGTTGTATATGTGCCCATGTGTCGGGGGGAGGGTGTGTGGGGTGAGAAGAGAGCTTGCCCTGATGAGATGGAGCCCTGAGTGACTGGAGCAAAGTGAAGGAGTGCCGTCTGCCCCTTCGCACTGTAATGACTAACCTTGTTTTTAGACTCTACCTTAATCACCTAGCCTTGTTTCCACATAGGCTCTCCCTTAGCTGAGAAAGCCAGATGAACTCCATTTGGCTCTTTCATTTACAAGGCTTCAAGGACTCCTTACCCAACCCTTCCTCAAGGAGTTAACTTGTGTAAGCAGACTCTCAACATATCAGAGTCCAATTAACTGATAAAGCACGGAAGCAAGAAATGTACAAAGTTCCCAGGATTTTGCTCAAAAGATAACACCATAAAGCCTTGAGTTTGTGTCTGGCAGATCCCCCATATATAACATCTTATGAACAACTTAGAGCCCCTGCACCTGGAAACTGTTTCTCTGTAACCATTTGTCTTTTTAACTTTTTTACATGTTTTTACTTCTGTAGAATTGTTGCAGCTGAGCTCCCCCTCCCCTTCCTAACCCGAAGTATAAAAGAAAATCAAGCCCCTTCCTCATGGCCGAGAGAATTTTGAGCGTTAGCCGTCTCTCAGTCGCTGGCTAATAAAGGACTCTTAAATTCATCTCAAAGTGTGGCGTTTCCCCTAACTCGCTCAGATACAACAGCGCCTGTCCACTGAGGCTCTTGGTCAGCGAGGCCAGGGGGATGCAGCTGGGCTCCCCTGGGGCTATGGCCCCTGCTCAGGAGGCCTCACTCCCTCTCTAAGTTTTTATGCCCTTAGTTTTTATGCCTGATCTCAAGTTGGCAGCAACTCCTTCTGTATCCATGAAGACCGGGGAGGGATTCTGCCTTCATAACATAGCCCTGAAAGGAAACCCCAAGGCTGAAGCTCTGAGGGTCGGGTGACAAGTGGAGCAACGGTTTTCTAGCAAACTGTTGCCTAGAATCATCATTTCTGTCCACTTTGTCATTCCGCAGAATTAGATGGTCACCATTTCATAGGCAACCAGTATCTCTGAAACATTCAGCCAGAGTGCACTGTGACTGGCCTGGCATCTGGCAGCAAGTCACATACGTGATACAGTTGTTTTCAACTGTATGGTGACACTTTTACACAGAAATTGTATACTTTAAAACTGTACACATCAGCTTCTGTATGTGCAATTGTCATTTCTGGGTAGGGAGAGGAACTTGAATTCAGGAGAGAGGACTACATAACTCGCACTTAAAATGCCCAGCCATATCTGACCCAATAAGGGGAGGCTGGGGTGGAAGGAACTGATTATGTTTGGAACATGGATTGAGTTCTAATGGTTAATAGGGCCTGGAGGTGCAAGCTCGCTTCCGGGACCCTAGGCTCTCCTCAGGGAGATTCCAGGCCTGATCATCAAGCCTACTAAGTATCCTTTTATGCATCCTGAGTGGCGGATGCGTCATGGAAAGGACAGATGAGCATCAGTATTGTGGGGAATACCATATGGTTTGAATGTGTCTCCCAAAAAGCGTGTGTTGGAGACTTAATCCTCAATGCACCATTGTTGGGAGATGGGGTCTAGTGGGAGGTGTTCATGAGGGTGCCACCCTCATAAATGGATTCACGCAGATTACACAGGGGCTCGAGGCTGTATATTCTACTATAGTAAAATACACATAGCATGAAGTTTATCATTCTAACTATTTTAGAGTGTATAATTCACTGACATTAAGTACATTCACAATGTCATGCAACCATCAACACTATCTAGGTCTAGAATTTTTCACCACCCCAAAAGGAAACCCTCTACCCATTAAGCAGTCACTCCACATTCCCCCCTCCTCCCAGGCTCTGGTAACTACTAGTCTTTTTTCTGTCTGTATGGATTTTCCTTTTTTTTTTTTCTGTTTTGTGTGTGTGTGTGTGTGTGCTTTTGTTTTTTGTTTTTGTTTTTTTTTTTGAGACAAAGTCTCAAACTGTCGCCAGGCTGAAGTGCAGTGGCACGATCTTGGCTCACTGCAACCTCCACCTCCTGGGTTCAAGCAACTCTCCTGCCTCAGCCTCCTGAGTAGCTGGGATTACAGGCACGTGCCACCACACCCGGCTAATTTTTGTATTTTTAGTAGACACGGGGTTTCACCATGGTGGCCAGGATGGTCTTGATCTCTTGACCTCATGATCTGTCCACCTTGGCCTCCCAAAGTGCTGGGATTATAGGCATTAGCCACCATGCTCGGCCCCTATTTTCTGTATTTCATATAAATGGAATAATATAATATGTGGCCTTTTGTACCTGGCTTCTTCACTTAGCATGCTATCTAGATTCATCCACATTATAGCATACATCAATACCACATTTATTGTAATGGCTGAATAGTATCCCATTGTATTATATTCATATTCACTAAATTGTAAAGTATTCTTTATATATTCTGCATATTATAACATTATAACACTATAAAATATATGATTTTGCTATGGTTTGAATGTTTGTGCCTTCCAAAACTCATGGGTTTTTTGTTTTGTTTTGTTTTTGGGGGGTGCAGGGACCAAGTCTCACTCTGTCACCCAGGCTAGAGTGCAGTGGAGCAATCTTAGCTCACTGCAACCTCTGCCTCCCAGGTTTAAGCAGTTCTCCTGCCTCAGCCTCCTGAGTGCATGTGCCTCCATGCCCAGCTAATTTTTGTATATTTTTAGTAGAGATGGGGTCTTCACCACATTGACCAGGCTGGTCTTGAACTCCTGACCTCATGATCCACCCACCTTGGCCTCCCAAAGTGCTGGGATTATAGGCATGAGCCACCACGACCAGCCAACTCATGTCGAAATCTAATTGCCATTGTGATGGTATTCGGAGATGAAACCTTTAAGAGTTCTTTAAGTCATGAGAATTTTCCCCTTATGAACGAATCCACTCCCATTCGGAGGTGAAACCTTTAAGAGTTCTTTAAGTCATGAGAATTTTCCCCTTATGAATGAATCCACTCCCATGATACTGGCATGGGAGTGGATTCATTCCCTCTTGCTCTCTCTCTGCCTCTCTTTGCCCTTCTGCCATGTGATGCCTTCCACCATGTGATGACGCAGCAAGAAGGCCCTTGCCAGATGCCAGCCCCTTGATCTTGGACTTCCCAGCCTCCAGAACCATTAGCCAGTAAACTTCTCTTCATTACAAATTACCCCGACTGTGGTACTCCATTATAGCGGCACAAAACAGATTAAGACAAATCTGAAAATATTTTTCCCATTTTGAAGTTTGTATTTTCACTCAAGTTGATAGTGGCATCTAATGCAGAAAAGTTTTTATGGTAATTTTTTGTTTTTTTAAGACATGGTCTCACTCTGTCTCCTAGGCTGGAGTGCAGTGGTGCAATCTTAGTTCACTGCAACCTCCACCTCCTGGGTTCAAGCAGTTCTCACAATTCTCGTGCCTCAGCCTCCCAAGAAGCTGGAATTACAGGCAAGCACCACCATGTACAGCTAATTTTTGTATTTTTAGTAGAGACGGAGTTTTACCATGTTGGTCAGGCTGATCTTGAACTCCTGGCCTCAAGCAATCCATGTGCCTTGGCTTCTCAAAGTGCTGAGATTGCAGGCATGAGCCAGCACTCCCAACCCATAGAAAAGGGAATTTAATTTAGATGGAGTTCAATTTATCTAGTGTTCTTTTGTTGCTTGTGTTTTTGATGTCACACGTAAGAATTCATTGCCAAATCCAAGGTCATGAAAATTTATCTCTCTCTTTTCTTGTAAGAGCTTTATAATTTTAGCTCCTATAGTTATGACTTTGATCCATTTTGAGTTATTTTTGGTATGTGGCATAAGGAAAGTGTTCAACTTTGTTCTTCTGTGTGTGGATATCCAGTTTTCCTAGCACAATTTGTTGAAGAAAGTATCTTTCTATAGTGAATGATCTTATTACCTCTTTTGAAAATAAATTGATCATGGATATGTGTTTATTTCTATACTCTAAATTCTACCCCATTGATCTATACATCTATCTTTATGCTGGCAAGAAGTTTTGTTTTATATTTTTATTTTCTGTTGATACATAATAGTCAAACGTATTTTTGGAAGATGGGATTTTTGATACACTGATATAATATGTAATGATCCAATCAGGATAATTGGGGGATCCACACCTCAAATGTTTCTTTATGCTGCGAACATTTGAGTTCTTCTCTTCTAGCTATTTTGAAATATTCAATAGATTATTGTTAACTGTAGTCATCCTACTGAACTATCGAACACTAAATCTTATTCCTTCTATCTAACTGGATTTTTGTAACCATTAGTCAATCTCTTTTTATCTTCCCCTACCCTTCCCAGCTCTGGTAACCAACAATCTAATCTCTATCTCCTTGAGATCCATGTTTATAGCTCTCATATATGAGTGAAAACATGCCATATTTGCCTTTCTGTCCCTGGCTTATTTTAATTTCTAGTTCCAATTAATGATAGTCAGTTCCATTCATGTTGCTGCAAATGTCAGGACTGCATTCCTTTTGTATGGATAAACACTATTCTGTTGTATATTTATATGTCACATTTTCTTTATCCATTCAGTCACTGATGAGCACATAGGTTGATTCCGAATTTTGGCTACTGTGAAATAACCAGTACTTCACAAGGCTGCAGTAAACATGGGAGTGCGGATATCTCTTCAATATACTGATTTCCTTTCTTTTGGATATATACCCAGCAGTGGGATTGCTGGATCATACGGTAGTTCTATTTTTAGTTTTTTGAGGAACCTTCATACTATGTTCCATAGCGGCTATACTAATTTACATTTCCACCATCTGTGTACAAAGGTTGCCCTTTCTCCACACCCTTGCCAGCATTCATGATTTTTTGTCTTTCTGATAAAAAGCCATTTTAACTGGGCTGAGATGATGTGGCTTTGATTTGCATTTCCTGATGAAAAATTTGTACTGTTTTGATTATTGTAATTTTGTAGCAATGTTTGAAATCAAGACATATAGGTCCTTGAATTTTGTTCTTTTTCAATATTGTTTGGCTATTTGGGACCTCCTGCTTTTCCACATGAATTTTGTTGTATTTATTTTATTTTATTTTATTTTGGACAGGCTTTCACTCTTTTTCCCAGGCTGGAGTGCAATGGTACAATCATAGTTTATTGTAGCCTTAACCTCCTGGGCTCAAGTGATCCTCCAGACTCAGCCTCCTGAGTAGTTGGGACTACAGGAATGCATCACCAAGCCCTGCTAATTTTTTTTTTTTTTTTTTTTTTTTTTTTGAGACGGAGTCTCGCTCTGTCACCCAGGCTGGAGTGCAGTGGCCGAATCTCAGCTCACTGCAAGCTCCGCCTCCCGGGTTCACGCCATTCTCCTGCCTCAGCCTCCCGAGTAGCTGGGATTACAGGCGCCCGCCACATTGCCCAGCTAGTTTTTTGTATTTTTTTTTTTTTAGTAGAGACGGGGTTTCACTGTGTTAGCCAGGATGGTCTCAATCTCCTGACCTCCTGATCCGCCCATTGGCCTCCCAAAGTGCTAGGTTTACAGGTTTGAGCCACCGCACCCGGCCCCCACTAATTTTTTAAATTTTTTGTAGAGACAAGGTCTTGCTATGTTGCCCAGGCTGGTCTCAAATTTCTGGCCTCAAATGATCCTCTGGCCTCAAATGATCCTCCTGCCTCAGCCACCCAAAGTGTTAAGATTCCAGGCATGAGCCACCACACCTAACACCCATATGAATTTTAGAATTAGCTTTTCCCTTTCTGCAAAAACAGGCCATTGAGGTATTGATAAGGGTTGCATTGCATCTGTAGGTCATTTTGAGTAGTATTGCCATTTTAATAACATTAAATCTTAAAATTTGCATAAAATGTCTTTCCATTTAGTTAGACCTTCTTTAATTCCTCTGAACAAAGTTTTGTAGCTTTTAGTGTACAACTCTTGCAACTCCTTGGTTAAATTCATTCCCAATTGCCTTTGGTTTTGTTTGTTTGTTTGTTTTTGAGACAAGGCCTGGCTTTGTTATCCAGGCTGGAGTGCAGTGGTGCCATCTTGACTCACTGTAACCTCTGTCTCCCAGGCTCAAGGCATCCTCCCACCTCAGCCTCCTTTGTAGCTGGGACTACAGACACATACCACCACACCTGGCTAAATTTTTGTATTTTTTGTAGAGACAGGGGTTTTGCTATGTTGCCCAGGCTGTTCTCGAACTCCTGAGATCAAGCAATCCTCCCACCCGGGCCTCCCAGAGTGCTGGGATTATAGGCGTGACCCACTGTGTCCAGCTTCCCAAATATTTTTACTATCGATATTGTAAATGAAATTGTTTTCTTAATTTCATTACAGATTGTTCATTGTTAGTGTATAGAAATAAAACCAATTGTTTGTTGATCTTGTATCCTGAAGTTTTGCGGAATTCACTGATGAGCACTAACTGTGTGTGTGTGTGCGCGTGCGCACATATGTGTATATTCTTTAAAATTTTCAATATACTAGATGTCATCTGTGAAAGAAATAGTTTTACTCCTTTTCCAACTTGGATGCCTATTATTTCTATTTACTGTGTAAGCTGTGGCTAGAACTTTCCGTATGATGTTGAATAGAAGTGGTGAGAGGACAAGACATCCACGATCTTAGGATGTGAGATTTCATCACACGCACTCACCACTGAGGGTGATGTTAGCTATGGGATTTTCAGGCTGAGGCAGCTCCCTTCCTAATTTTTTGAGTGTTGTTTTTATCATGACAGGGTATTGAATTTTGTCAAATATTTGTTTGAATTGCAATAATCATGTGAGACTTTTTCCCCTCATTCTATTAATGTGGGATACAGCAGTAATTGATTTTGTATGTGGAATCAATTTGTGTACCTGGAATAAATTGAACTAATCATAGTGTGTAATTATTTTAATATACTGCTGAATTCAATTTGGTAGTATTTTGATGAAGTTTTTTTGTATCTGTATGCATGAAAGATACTGGTTTGTACTGAGAAAACATCGTATTAGTTTTCTCTTCTTATGAAGTCTTTTTTACAAATATTAGGGTAATGTTGTCCTCATAGAAAAGGTTAGGATCAGTTATCTTCTATTTTTGGGTGTAGGACAGATGGTTAGAGTTTGAGATGGATTGGTGTTAATTCTTCTTCAAATGTTTTGTAGAAATCACCAGTGAAGTCATTTGGTCCTGGCCCTTTTTGTTGTTGAAAGTTTTCTGATTCATTCTATTTATTTAAAAAGATATCCTGGCCAGGTGCAGTGACTCACGCCTGTAATACCATCACTTTGGGAGGCTGAGGTGGGTGGATCACGAGGTCAGGAGTTCAAGACCAGTCTGACCAACATGGTGAAATCCCGTCTCTACTAAAAATACAAAAATTAGCCAGGTGTGGTGGCACACACCTGTAATTTCAGCTACTCAGGAGGCTGAGGCAGGAGAATTGCTTGAACTTGGGAGGCAGAGGTTGCAGTGAGTCAAGATCGTGCCACTGCACTCAAGCCTGGGTGACAGAGCAAGACTCTGTCTCAAAAAAAAAGAAAAAAAAAAAAAACAGATGTCCTTAGATGTTCTATTTCTTCTTCAATCTGCTTTGGAAGTCTGAGTGCTTCTAAGAATGTATACTTTGGAGGCTGAGGCGGGTGGATCATGAGGTCAAGAGATTGAGACCATCCTGGACAACATGGTGAAACTCCATCTCTACTAGAAATACAAAAATTAGCTGGGAGTGGTGGTGCGAGCCTGTAGTCCCAGCTACTCGGGAGGCTGAGGCAGGAGAATCACTTGAACCCAGGAGGCGGAGGTTGCAGTGAGCTGAGATCATGACACTGCATGCCAGCCTGATGACAGTGTGAGACTCTGTCTCAAAATTTATCCATTTCATCTAGATCACCACTTTGTTGGGATACAATTGATTTAATATTCTCTTATAATTCTGTGTATTTCTTCAAAGTCAATAGTCATGTCCCCACTTTTATTTCTGATTTAATTTTTTAGTTTTATATAACATTTTCATATTACAATAGTTTTATTATACTACTGTTAAATATTGTTAAATAATTTTCAAAATAATAAAATAGTAATGTTTTAATAATCTTTCTCTTCTTACTCTACCTGAAGTTTTGTCAATTTTCTTGACCTTTTCAAAGGACCAATCTTGGGTTTTGTTGATTTTTCCCTATTTTTCTATCCCCTATTTTGTTTAACTATGCTCTAATCTTTATTATTTCCTTCTGTCTTAGTCCATTTGTGCTTCTACAAAAATTATACCACAGACTGCATAATTTATTTTTCAAAAATCAGAAATTTATCTTCTTATAGTTCTGGAGGCTGGGAAGTCCAAGATCAAGGTGCCAGCATCTTGTGAGGGCCTTCTTGCTATGGTATCCCATGGCAGAAAGCAGAAGGGTCAAGAAAAGGGAAGAGAGAGAGCAAGAGAGCGCCGAACTTGTCCTTTTGTAAGGAACACACTCCCTTAATAATGGCATTAATCCACTCATGAGGACAGAGTCCTCATGGCCTAATCACCTCTTAAAGTTCTTACCTCTTACCCCTGTTACATTGGAGATTAAGTTTCCCACACATGGACATTGGAGGACACATTTAAACTATGGCATCTTCCTTCTCCTAACTTTGGGTTTTGTTTTCTCTTCTTTATTCAGCTCCTTAAGGTGTAAAGTTAGGTTATTTACCTGATATCTTTTTTTTTCTTTTTTCTTTTCTTTTTTTTTTTTTTTTTGAGACGGAGTCTCGCTCTGTCCCCCAGGCTGGAGTGTGAGTGGTGCGATCTTGGCTCACTGCAAGCTTTGCCTCCGGGGTTCACACCATTCTCCTGCCTCAGCCTGCTGAGTAGCTGGGACTACAGGCGCCCGCCACCACGCCCGGCTAATTTTTTGTATTTTTAGTAGAGACGGGGTTTGCCTGCGTTAGCCAGAATGGTCTTGATCTCCTGATCTCGTGATCCGCCCGCCTCGGCCTCCCAAAGTGCTGGGATTACAGGCGTGAGCCACCGCGCCTGGCCGGTATCTCTGGTTTTTAAAGGTAAATGTTTACTCTTAAAATTTTCCCTTTGAAACTGCTTTCACTGATTCTCATAGTTCTGGTATATTATGCTTCATTTTCATTTGTCTCATAGTATTTTCCAATTGCCCATGTTATTTTTTCTTTGACCATTGGTTGTTTAAGAGTGTTGTTTAATTCTCACATATTTGTGAATGTTCCAGTTTTCCTTCTGTTAATGTTTCCTTATATTGTGGTTATAGAAAATATTGTGTTACTTCAGTCTTTTAAAACTGATTGAGACTTGCTTTGTGACCTAATTTACGGTCTAATCTGGAGAATGTTCCATGTGTGTTGGAGAATACTAGAGGATATTCTGAAGCTGTTGAGTGGAGTATGATGGCTTTGAATAATCTGAAGTTCAGTAACTAAAGAGGATGGCCAGGGCCAGGCATGGTGGCTCACGCCTGTAATCCTAGCACTTTGGGAGACCGAGGAGGGTGGATCGCCTGAGGTCAGGAGTTCCAAACCAGCCTGGCCAGCGTGGCAAAACCGCGTCTCTACTAAAAATACCAAAAAACAATAGAGGATGGCTGGAGGGAGCGCAAGTCCCTGAAACGCAAAGCTCCCTGCACTGCGCCGAGAGGGCCGCAAGAGGGCGCGCCAACCCGCCCTGGCGGACTTCCCGGAGCGCAAGCGTGTTTCGCCTGCGGACTGCCGTGTGTGCAGTGAGGCGGAGCGCTGCGTTCCCTCAGGACCCCGGGGAGGCGTGGTGGCGGCTTCGTGACAACCTGGGGCGGAGACCTCCGTGAGGAAACAGCCTGTTCGGGCCCTGACAGCTGTGGAGGGAGCTGTTCCCCGGCTTCTCCAGGGACATTTTTCTGGGCTTTCTGCATGGTGCGTGCGTGGGTTTCTGCCTCACTCGCGCGCGGTGCCGCAGGGCCGCAAGCCAGTTCCCTCCCGCAGGGAGCGGCGAACGCCCGGTGTCCTCGCGCGAGGTGGCGGCTTCTGGGAGAAGTCCCCAGACCCTCCGAGGAGGAGGGGGAAGCGCTGACGGCGGGAAGGGGTGGGCGGAATCCCAGGCCGCTCCGTCCCTGTGAGCCCGGCGGGACCGCGAGACGGGCGTTCCCCTCCCGTGGACCGGCCTCTGTGAAGCCTTTAAGGTTCATTTTTGCTGCAACGTGAAAGTAGTTTAAAAACATAAGAAACTGTAAAGTGAGTGTGTTAAAACTCACATCATTTTAACTTTAAATAGTTTGTACCAAAGGAAAGTTTTAATACATTTGCCTTCCTGGCTTTAATGAAAGCAAACTTATCAATAACATTGTTAAAATATACTTCTTAGCTTATCTCATTTTCATTTGAACATGTCCAACAATTCCTCATGGCACAGTGACAGTCTTAAACAGCTGTCAATTAATTTCAGCTTACAAAAACTTCTTTTGCGGGACCCTCATTATGACTGGTATGGCTAAAAATGCTGTATCAGTTAGAACATGTTGGGAAGCAGAGGGAGAAAATAATTATATATCAGATCCACTTCCACATTTGGGAAAGAACTAAGCAAAATGTGTTCGTCAGTTTTGGACATTGAGACATTATTGTTTGGTTTGGTTTTTTAAATGCCAACTATTGTATCATCTGAAAAATGGACATTTAAACTGGCACTGAGCAGTGTGAGTGCAGGGTGGAAATATTGTTTGGGTGCTGGTGCGGAAGTAAATGACGATTGTGGCGCTCCGTGTAGAGATCACAGCTATGCTTGACAGTGGTTTTGAGAGGCCATGTCAGAGATTCATGACTGGGTACTAGTGGAGCCATTATCTGAAGTTGGAGATAAGAGGACATGTAACTTTTTATTTGGGGAGGAAGTTGAGGGCCTCAGTTTGAAATGTATTACATCTTAAGTGCCTATAACATGCAGAGACTGTGCCTCAAATGAAATCTAGATGGAGCTTTCAGATGCCATCATCATCAAGATAATGATAGGAGAAATTGCTGCCGCAACTGAAGACAGGCCGGAGGTTTCCAAGGCAGCTATAGTGAAAGGGGCACACTGGGACGGGGACTGGGTCTCAGAATGTTCCCTGATACTCTTCAGGGGGGCTTTGCACAGGACACCAGCAAGGAGTGTTCGTAGACAGGTTTGAAGACAGCCTGAGATGTCAGAGGAGTCTGGCAAAAGCATGATCTCAAAAGGAGGCCGTGGTCAAATTAGTCTTTTTTTGTTTGTTTCTGAGATGGGCTCTTGCTCTGTCGCCCGGGCTGGAGTATGGTGGCGGGATCTCGGCTCACTGCAACCTCCACCTCCCGAGTTCAAGCAATTCTTCTGCCTCAGCCTCCCGAGTAACTGGGACTAAAGGTATGCACCACCACACCTGGCTAATTTTTGTATTTTTAGTAGAGACACTATTTCACCATATTGGCCAGGCTGGTCTCAAACTCCTGACCTCGTGATCCCCCCGCCTCGGCCTCCCAAAGTGCTGGGACTATACGCGTGAGCCACCGCGTCCAGCCTAGTCTTCGTTTCTAATTAAGATGAAGCAAGAGAAACAGTGAGTGGATTTATTTTTCACACTCAGGGACAGCTCAATAACTAAGCAGATGAAGCTAGGAAAACAAAAAACCATGCAATACCATCTTTTTTCAGGTACACCAGTCATGAACCCCCAGACATTCACCTGAGAGTGACCCTATCCCATCTCCACCCACGTGCACATGCAGAGCGATCTTACACACACAGTGGGGGTGAGGGAGGGGGCTCCCTTCCCAGGGTCAAAGGTGAGAAGGCTCCCGCCACTGCTGCTCACATGGAGATAGTCACATAGTCAGTTTACAGATAATGAAAGTCAGAGGGTTTATACTCTCATTAGACCTTGTGTCCAGAGGTATTAATTTCATTCCTCGTCTGACACCAAATCCTAGGAACTCTTCAGAGTGGTCACATGGGGATTCCTGACTCCACAACTACAGATACCATCTGGAATTTCTCATTTGCTTATTCTTGTTTAGGTGCATGAGTGCTGGTTGTCCAACACTCATCCAGTCCTTTAGAGTCTCCCACCCCCGCTGCAGTACCCACACCCCACCCTCTGTGTAACCTGCCTTCAGTCATCTTGGCCCCTCCACCTCTGGGATTCAGGCAGCATCAGCACCTCCATCCTAGCTATGCCCCATATGGCCTTGGACACTTGGCCAGGCAACACTGGAATCTGTTATTGGTGGGATGGAACAGTGTAATGACTCATTCCATGTTGCAGGGTTCAGCAATTCTCATCACATAAATCTAGCACATAAGAGAAGCATAGGCGCCTATGTTATTATGCTGCTGTTGTGACCCACAAGGCCCATAGGACAGACAGGCTTATAAAATACAGAGTTTAGGGAAGGTTGGTTGACTCACTATGTTCTGGTGAGATGGTAGCTGGACTTCTGCATAGTAACAAGCAGCCACAGCAATATCTCTGTATCTGATAACACACACATATGAAAGTGTGTGAATTGTAGAGAACCACCTAAAACAATAAAGACACTGCATGGACAAATAATGACAATGTGTCATGAACAGAGGCAGCATTATGACCATTTCACCCTCAAGTCCTAAAAAGCGAAAAAAGCCTAGTAGTATTCATTGAGACCCTACCTAAGGTCTCAATGTAATAAACAATGTATATAAAATGAGATTTACATGCATTTGCTTACTTAATCCTACCCAGTTGTTTATGGATTTGTTCCTCATGACAAGTGATGTGACCAAACTAGCTCTGTAATAATGTATGATCCAGGATGTTAAGAGGAGATTACAGACATCCTAATTTCACCATTGGATTGGAGATAGACACAATTTTCTTTCTTTTCTATAGAGATGGGGTCTTTCTATGTTGCCCAGGCTAGTCTGGAACTCTGGGCTCAATAACAAAATTAAATGCCTAAAAAATAAACAAGGTTGAAACTGAAACTAGCTCTGTTCTCTCTGAATCTCAGATTCCTAACCATGCTCATCTTGAGGGGTAGGTGCCAGAGCCAGCTCTTACCAGGATATTTCCCCTCTCAGATGAATGATTATAGACACTGCCTCTTCCCACAGCCCCGCTTCTTTCAGCCTGTTCACACAATTACTCCCCACGCCCACTTTCTCCCACCACAGGGGGACCTCCAGTGCTTCGACCCCACATCCCAAACACCAGTCCCCACCTTTCCTTATTTCCAGTGCACAGCTTCACTGACCCTCATTTCAGCACATACACTGAATTGTTGGCAGAGCCAACAATTCTAATGTTCTTTCTTCACAGGGAAAGGTCAGGCTGTTCAAGCCCAACCCCAGATGACTCCAAATATCTCCCCTCCCCAAGGCTGCATCTGTCAGAGCACATGATTAGGTTACTGACCCAGTCTAATTACAGTGTCAACTAAATTCCCAATGGCTGTTTCTAAATAAATATAAATATGTGGCATCCTACTATGCCTTGATAATCGAACCATCTTTCCATGATTCATAAATATTTCAGACTGTCCCCGTGCTTTTTAAATCTCACAAATTCTCTCCTTTCCCCCTCATTTTCCACAATTGGGTTCACCTCATACTTCCCAGATATTTTATTTATTTATTTATTTATTTATTTATTTATTTTTGGAGACAGTGTCTCACTCTGTTGCCCAAGCTGGAGTGCAGTGGTGCGATCTCAGCTCACCGCAACCTTCGTCTCCCGGGTTCAAGCGATTCTCCTGCTACATTTGCTTACTTAATCCTACCCAGTAACCCTGGGTTGGCACTCAGCCTGCCGAGTAGCTAGGATTACAGACATGCACCACCACACCTGGCTACTTTTGTATTTTTAGTAGAGACAGGGTTTCACCATGTTGGCCAGGCTGGTCTCAAACTCCCGAACTCAAGTGATCCGCCCACCTCAACCTCCGAAAGTGCTGAGATTACAGGTGTGAGCTACCACGCCTGGCACTACCCAGATATTTTAATCCAACGAGTATTTTAAGTCATTTTCTTGGGACTAAAACACAATTGGAACGTGACCTCTTTGGGGGAATTTTGTTTTTCCTAGGCTTCTCTGACATCTCAGCTGTGGAAACATGGAGTTGTTTGACTTTCACTTTTCTACATAAACCACTTCCTCCACTGAGTACCCTGAAACTGTCTGCCCTTTTTTGCCCCATGTCAAACTCCATGGAAAAGTGCACTTGTACAACTTCCTCTTGCAAATAAGCGGCATGCTGCCCTGGAATCTCTGCTTCAGTTCATTCTCGGTTAAAACCCCAGAAGATGGCTGTAGTGTCAGCTGTGATTTTCTGTTTGTACTAATTGGAGTCTGTCCACACTTGTGTTCTTCAGAAGTCAGGCAAAGAGATGCGGAGACAGTGTGCGTGTCCCCTCTCTGACTCTTGCCCTCTGGGATCCTATTGGGACGTTTTAGCGTCTAGAGGGGCACAAGAGACTCACCTGATTGTGGCAGGGACATACAGGGTAGAGAGTGCTCAGAAATTATGAGCCGGGATTTTCCCATCTGTGTGGCGCCGACAGGCAGAGCAACTGCAATTAGAGCGTTTCCAGCCCAAACTAACAACACTGATCCATATATAAGTAATGCATTTATATTTATATATCTTAATGTACGTATAATACAATGTGTATCATATTGAATGAGGAGATACACTAGGCCAAAATCAAAAGCATCTTCGTGCAAATAGTTTAGAAATTTTTGTGCAACTCATCAATATGGGATGGTATTTTGAAACAAGTGAAAAATTAAGCTTTCCAAGAAAAAATTCTGACAAAAAAGAAGACCTGCATTGCCCTTGCTTACAACAAACAAAAACAAAAGTAAAAGATTTTTTTCTCTTGCAAAATATAATTTGCAAATATGTTTAAAGACAAACTTTTACAAGACAAGTGAATGTATTTTCCAATTTTGAAAATGAACAAAAAAGAAATGTAAAGAAAGTAATAATGTATGATCCAGGATGTTAAGAGGAGATTACAGACATCCTAATTTCACCATTGGATTGGAGATAGACACATTTTTCTTTCTTTTTTGTAGAGATGGGGTCTGGCTGTGTTGCCCAGGCTTGTCTGGAACTCCTGGGCTCAAGCGATCTTCCTCGGCTTCCCCAGGTGCAGGGGTCCCAGGCGTCAGCCCGCGCCCCGCCAGCGACAGACAAAATCAAACTGAACCTCCTGGGATGCTGAATATTCCGAAGGGGAAAGTTTGCTAAATGAATACACCTGATTTACGAAACGCAGCCACTGGCTCTGCACCATCTGTAACAACTTAAGCAATCGGTTAGAGCTGGCTCCTCCTTCCTCAGCCGTCACAGCTGTTTCCTCACAGAGGACGCAGCCCTGGGTGGTCCGAAGCCGTGCGGGGCATCCCGGGTGGGCTCTGAGGGAACGAAGCTGGTATCCGCTCCCAGGCCGCGCGTCCGCGTCTACAGACGGAACACGCATGCGCGTCATGCGGGGCAGAAAAGGCGGGATCGGGCGCCCTCCTACGGTGTCGGGGCGCAGCACAGGCACTTTGTAGAGCATTCACTGTGCACGGTGGCCCTGTGCCCCTCGCGGCGCCAGTGCTCTGAAATTGACTCTGTCCCTTTCGTATGGGTTATCCGATTTGCTGGCGTACATTGTTCGCAGTATTCTATTATCTCTTTTCTTTCTGTAACACCTATAGTAATGTTCCCACTCTCAACTCTAATTTCATTATTTTGAAACTCTTCCCTCTTTTTTTCTTAGTCTAGATAAATGTTTGCCAATTTTATCATTTCAAAAAAAGGACTTTTGGTTTTATGCAATCCGTCTACTGTTTTTTAATTCTCTGTTTCGTTTATCTACACTTTATTCTTTCCTTCCTTCTAACTCCCGCAGTGGAGGGCAGGAGAGGAAGCCTAGGAGGCCACAGGGAAGGAGCAGGACTTGAGCTGGAACAAGTGAGGCCCTGCCTCTGCTGGGGACTGGGGAACCCCCACTTCTACACCACCTTCCAGTTCCATTCTTTCCATTTTTCACCGTTACAGAGGGAATTTTCCAGAAGCCCCTTTGAATTTTGAAATCTGCTAAGCATCTAACATTTCCTCTGACCCGTTTTTTTGTTTGTTTGTTTAAGACAGAGTTTCGCTCTCGTTGCCCAGCTGGAGTACAATGGTCGCAATCACAGCCACTGCAACCTCCGCTTCCCGGTTCAAGCGATTCTCCTGCCTCATTCTCCGAAGTAGCTGGGATTACAGGCGCTCGCCGCCACACCCTGCTTATTTTTGTATTTTTAGTAGAAACGGGTTTTCTACTAAAAACCCTGTTTTTAGACCAGCCTGTTGGCCAGGCTGGTCTGGAACTGCTGACCTCAGGTGATCCACCTTCCTTGACCTCCCAAAGTGCTGGGATTACAGCCGTGAGCCACCGCGCCCAGCAGGACCCTTCTTTTAATTAGTCCTATTAATTTACCTCCCTTTCCAACTGAAGAAATTATTGCCAGCTGAGAAATAGGTTCCAAGACCACCGTGTTTGCTTTAAGTATGAGTAACCAAAACATAAAAACAGGGTTACCTTGGAGGTAGATCCGCAGAGCAGGTCCTGACTCTGCCTCGGCTCACTGACTTAGGCTAAGTCACAACATCTCTCTGAGCCTCCATTTCCTCATCTATAAACAAGACTAATATCCTCAACCTATAACAGAAGAATATGCATTGATTGAATTATGACTTCGGGGACCTCACACCTCAGCATAGGCTGGAGAATATTTTGAACCCATGTATCCCCACCTCTCAGTTATCTCACTTTTCTTCTGGAAGGTAGCCTTGAGCTCTGGTGCTCTCAAGAGCTAGGCTAAGGCTACATCTGTCCCTTCTTGGGCCTCCATCCAATTTTATCATATGAAGTCCCCCGTGGAGTACATGCACATTGTCTTAGCCAGCTCTGGCTGCTTTGGGAAATTACCGAAGACTGGCTAGCTTAGACAACAAACATTTACTTCTTACAATCTGGAGGCTGAGAAGTCCAAGGTCAAAGTGCCAGCAGATTAGGTGTCAGGTAAGTATATTCTTCCTGATTTGCAGGCAGCTATTTTCTCCTTGTATCTTCAATGGCAGGGAGGAAGGGAGGGAAAAAGAAAGAAGAGGCTCCCCTGTCCATTCCTATAAGAGCACTAATCCCATTCATAAGGGTGTCACTTCCCCAAGACCTAATCAACTCCCTAACATCATCACGTTGGGGTTTAGGATTTCAAAATATTAATTTAGAGGGACACACATATTCAGTTCACAGTATACGTAGTCCCTGAAGACAAGAACTACAGAGTGAAGGGACTGAATGACATCCTTCTTACTGGAGAAACATTGCCCTGTCCTACCCTAAAACCTGGCGACAGAGTGAGACTCTAAAAAAAAAAAAAAAAAAGTGGTATATATACACAATAGAATACTATTCATCCATTTGAAAGAGGGAAATTTGCAACGACGTGGATGAACCTGGAGGACATTACATTAAGTGAAATAAGGCAGGCACAGAAAGACAAATACTGCATGATCTCGCTTATTTGTGGAATATAAAAAAGCCAAACATATAGAAGTAGAGAGTAGAATGGTGGCTTCCAGTTGCTGGTGGTGGGGGTGTGTGGAGAATGGGGAGATGTTGACTAAAGGGTACAAAGTTTAAGTTAGACAGGAGAAATAAGTTTTCAAGATCTATTGTGCAACGCAGTGACCATAGACAATAATAACATCTTATATATTTCAAGTTATTAAAAGAATATATTTTAAATATTCCCACCACACACAAGAAAATGATAAATATGTGAGATAAGGTATATGTTAATGAGCTTGATATAATCATTTCACAATGTATACATAAATCAAAGCATCATTTTGAACCCCATAAAATTTTACAATTATGATTTGTCAATTAAAAATAAAAATTTTAAATTAAAAAAGGGAAGAAAACAGAGGTGGGACAGTGATTAAATGATTCCTTTGAGAACATATGAGGAGCATGTAGCAGAACTGGAACTCAAATCATGGTCTTTCTCTTGTTTAGGGATCTCCATTCCTGGACTCTTGAAACCCTCCAGATAACAGGAATGTTACCTGGGACCCTGGGTTGGAACTCTTGGAGAGTTCTGCTGTCCAAGACTTTGCAGATAGGACAGATAAACTCGAATCCCAAACATGTGTCTTTTCCAGTCAAGATCTGTCTATGATCCTTCCGGAGTGGAAAGTGTCCTATGTAATTAACTTGCTACCGAGCTTGATGGGCTCCTCCAGTGATTATCCTGCACCAGGCATTCAGCATTGTTGTCTTGCTAGTAGGTTGGGTGTTCAAAGCATCAATAGTTAGATCAGCATTGGAGAATGGGAGCATATGGACATCCATCTATGCACAGCCTCCATGCCTGCTTCCATGGGTACTCTATCATGCATTGTGCCAGCACTGGAGTAGCTAATGGCAGAGATTGGCTGATGACAACTGGACAAGTCTTTCTGTTTACTTGGTAGTTTCATGCTTCTTCTATAGTGGATCCTCTCTGATGAACATTAACATATAATACAAAGATTGTCACACCCTGCCATGGTTTGAACGTGTCCCCCAAAAAGCATGATGTTGGAAAATTAATCCCCAATATCAACAATGTTGGTAGGTAAGGCCTAATGAGAAGTGATTAGGTTTGAGAGCAGAGTGAATGGATTAATGCCATTATCATGAATGTGGGTTTGTTATCAAAGGGGAAGTTCAGCCCCTTTTACTCCCTCTCTCCCCGTCTTTATGCCTCTGACATGGGATGATGCAGCAAGAAGTCCCTCACAAGATACTGGCTTCTTGATATTGGACTTCCAAGCCTCTAGAACCATGAGTCAATAAAGTTCTGTTCATTATAAATTAGGCACTCTGCAATTTTCAGTTATAGCAGCAAAAACCGACTAAGATACACTTCATGCCCCCTAGTATGGCTCTATCCTCTTGCGTTTTCCCCCAGACCTCTTTGCCTCCAGTCCTTCAATCTTCTAAGTCCCTTGACCAATCATCCAAGCCAGCCATCTTTGTTCATGTGTATCCTTACTTCTGTCCACTTCTCTTTCTACATAAAATAAATGCCCAGGTGTTCACCAGAAGCTCTGTCCAGTGGAAGGATATTCTGTCATCAGTTTCTTTCAAGGCCACTCCTAAATAGGGCTATGATGTAGGAGCAGTCCATTTTCAGCTGGTACCCACATATTGGGCCAACTCATCCATGAACCAAGGTTGGCCTTTTTCTTCCATCATTAGCTAGTTCCCTCACCATCACAGGTGTGCACTGAGGGAAAGTGTCATGTCATAAAAGGCTGGGCCATCTGCCTGTGCAGCTTACTTATGCACTTTGGTCCTGTTTGCGCCCTGTGTTAACCATGTCTTTTATTTTCTGTATTCTGATGCTTTGACATCTGAAGCCTTGCTGACTGTGGAGGGACTGCCCTTACCAGGGTTAGCTGATTCCTGGAGATAATTAGCAATTTGCCTGTGAGTGCAGTTTTCAAATGCAAACCAATCAGTCCAGAGCC
This sequence comes from Piliocolobus tephrosceles, assembly GCF_002776525.5. Lineage (NCBI taxonomy): Eukaryota > Metazoa > Chordata > Mammalia > Primates > Cercopithecidae > Piliocolobus > Piliocolobus tephrosceles. Next base: position 15,895,970 of record NC_045449.1, read on the forward strand.
TACACCCCCAGCCACCTTCTTTATCTCTGGGCCACTATCCCCCTGCTCTAATCACTCCAGCACCAAAAAAATAAAAAGAATTACTCCTCTCTCCCACTTTTTGTTCCCTCCATCCACACTGCACCTAAGTAACAGACAACTGTGCACAGACCTATGCCCCAGAGAGCACTAAAATTATTCAAACTGGCCAGGCACGGTGACTCACACCTGTAATCCCAATACTTTGGGAGACCGGCCTGTTTGAGACCAGCCTGTTTGAGACCAGCCTGGCCAACATGGTGAAACCCTGTCTCTACTAAAAATATAAAAATTAGCTGGGCATGGTGGTGGGTGCCTGTAATCCCAGCTACTGGGGAGGCTGAGGCAGGAGAATGGCTTGAACCCGGGAGACAGAGGTTGCAGTGAGCCGAGATCGTGCCACTGTATTCCAGCCTGGGTGACAGAGCAAGACTCGGTCTCAAAAAAAAAAAAAAAAAAAAGTCAAACTAGTCAATTCTGAATCCACTTACCATGCCTCATCATTCCTTCTGATGGAAACCACAGTATATGCTCTTGACCACAGTTCCCCACCCTCTGCCTCCTGACCAACCCAGTGCTTCTTCACAGGGATCCCTATAGCATGGAATACCCCCTTCTCTTGGGATCTGTATTACAAACTATCTTTTTAAGGCCAGTCATCTTCTGATCTATTGGACTTACTATACTTAAATAATAGTAACACCTATATTAAAACATGTCCAAACTCACATACACCACTTCCATTCTATTTATGAATTACCGTTAGACTTGCTTGACCTCATGACTTAAATTAAAGCATCTGGTGGAACCTAGCTCATGATAAACAGGTCTGGTCAGGGTTACATGATGTTCCATGGTCAAGTGCTTTACCCGGTGTCATGCCGGGAGCTGATTTTTGAATGGCACATAATTCTCTGCTGAAGATGATGAGACCTATTCTATAATCCAAGGGGTCTATATTGTGATTCACATGGTGGGACTCACCATAAACTCCACATGGTGTCTTTTCCGGCCCAGATACCTCTACTACTATAATGGCTGCTGGGTCATATGGCCCAGGTGGAAGTGCTGCTTGAACTACAGCCTGGACCTGCTGCCTAGCCTTTTCCTGCTCTGTGCCCCACTCAGAGCTGACAGCATTCCATGTCGTGATTCTTGCTCAAATTAAAATGTTCCACCTTAGAAACCCAAAGGTCTTATCCAGATTGTGCTTCCTTCTTAAGAGGTAGGAGTGTGGGCCAGACACGGTAGCTCATGCCTGTAGTCCCAGGACTTTGGGAGTCCGAAGCAGGCGGATCACAAGGTCAGGAGTTTGAGACCATCCTGGCTAACACAGTGAAATTACGTCTCTACTAAAAATACAAAAAATTAGCTAGGCGTGGTGGCACATACCTGTAGTCCCAGCTACTCGGGAGGCTGAGACAGGAGAATCACTTGAACTCGGGAGGTGGAGGTTGCAGTGAGCCAAGATCACACCATTGCACTCCAGCCTGGGTGACAGAGTGAGACTTGGTCTCAAAAAAAAAAAGGAGATAGGAGTGTGAAACAATAATCCACCCTCTATATTGGAGAGCGTTGCTGGCATGCCTCTAAAATGTTACTGCTGTAGCAGGCCCCTGAAATTGTGTAGGATCCATCTCCACCCTCTGTAGTGCTTGTATTTTACCAAGGCCTCCAACTTGCCTGCCATGTCTTGCTGACCTGGCAGATAAACACACTTGCCAGAGCAAAGCCATGTAATTGAGGATGTCTCAGTCTGTTCTAACAAACAATTGGAGAAAATTCTTGTTTGATCTTTTACAATAATCCACTATCATCCTCATAATCCATATGGGTTTGGGAAGGGTCTGACTGTTGAATCAAATGGGGATACAATGAGGACTGCCACCTTGTACCTTTTAGGTCATTAAGAGAGGCATGAATCTCTGCCATTCCCTCTGGAAGTGACACTTTTTGACTTAGGTCTTGGCCAGGAAAGGGGTAGGGAAGTAGTTTCAGAGTATTCCATTTGGCCTTTTTGGTAGCTCTTACCCTATAGGCCAAGGAACTAATTTGGTTGGCCAACAATAAGTACATCCATTCCAGTTATACATTCAAGGTCTTGGGAAATTACCACTGAATAGGGCAATGAATCCTGTGAGTCTGCCATGAGACAGACTTTCATGGACTACGTGGCTCCCACACTCCTCCATTCTAATATAGAGGTCATCATGATGTTGCCTCACATCCCTAAGTATCAACGTCAACTCCATTTTCCTGCCTCAGCCTCCCGAGTAGCTGGGACTACAGGCGCCCACCCCCACACCCGGCTAATTTTTTGTATTTTTAGTAGAGACAGGGTTTCACCATGTTAGGCAGGATGGTCTTGATCTCCTGACCTCGTGATCTGCCTGCCTCAGCCTCTCAAAGTGCTGGGATTACAGGTGTAAGCCACAACGCCCGAACCTTTATCCAGCAGCCTTGAAATTCCCTTTTTCCCCGTGTTCCTGAGTAAATGGCCATAAGTTCCTTTGGGTGGGAGGGGGCTGGGAAAATCATTACCACATATATTCATGGTGGTGAGAGAGGGTCCTGACTTCTGAAGATCTGGCTTCTTCAGTCATGGGTTCTGGGTCTCAAAATGGCAGTGATTATTACATTTTATCAGACTCAGTTTCTTGATTCTCCATCCTTTGTGTCACTTGACTGTACAGACTGATTACTTCCCCTGTTGTATGCCCATATTTCTTGTCTTTAGAGACACCATGTTCTATTAATCTCCTTGAAAGCTCTCTGAAGCACCTCTTCCCTTTTTCCTCTCCCCGTCTTCCACTTTAATCTTATTGCTCATTATGTGAATTGAGCTCACCTTGTTTCTGGAGCCATCCTCAGGGAGCCCCAGTCTTGTAAAAATCCCCTACTGTCAGCCTCAGCCTACAGAGGACAGCTACCACAGAGTTTCTCAATGATGCTGGTGCCTCTCTCTAGCACATTCTTTATCACAGCAGATAATCTTCCAGACTTTCCAATGAAACATAGACAGCTGGTAAGTATTGCAGCCTTACATACTCTACCCTATGCTAGTATGCCCAGTTCCCTGAGCCTTTTAACTTCTTATTTTACCCTTTGTCAAGCAATTCTGACATTTTCTGCTTAACATGAGCCATGTATTTCTCTAATCCCCATCTCCGGGCATCCTTGTCAGAGTGTTTAAATCGTGTATCGCAAGAGTGTGCTTTTTTTCTTTTCTTTTCTTTTTTCTTTTTTTTTAAGACAGAATTTCGCTCTTGTTACCCAGGCTGGAGTGCAACGGTGCGATCTCGGCTCATGCAATCTGCACCTCCCGGGTTCAAGTGATTCTCCTACCTCAGCCTCCTGAGTCGCTGGGATTACAGGTGCCCGCCACTATGCCTGGCTAATTTTTTGTATTTCTAGGAGAGACGAGGTTTCAACATGCTGGCCAGGCTGGCCTCAAACTCCTGACCTCAGTTTAGCCGCCTGCCTCAGTCTCTCAAAGTGCTTGGATTATAGGCATGAGCCACTGTGCCCAGCCAGGAGTGTGCTCCTTTTCAATAAACTCTCTGGTACTCAAATATATGTTCTACCTTCTTGATCCAGCATCCTCAGGGTCCAGTCTCCTACATACTGTCCTGGTTCCTATATATACATATAAACTAGGACCTGTAGTAACTTCAGCGGATGGTTCTTTTCCTCTGTTACCATGCCCAGAATTTCCCCTGTTGGGTTTTTTGGTGACTTAATTCTAGTTATTGGTTTAGTGAATGGGGTAGGGAGAGGAAAAGGTAGGTAGATCCCAAGGCAGAGCCCTAGCTTTAGACTTGGAGGAGTGGGCCACTTTAGCAAGCCCAAGAAATTCAGAGTGACTGGTGTTTGAAGGTGTTTGCATGCATAAATCAAAATGTTCCCATTCCAAATCTCAGAGTTCTACTTCTTTCCCAGCAGGATCCTGACCTTGGCATAGCAAACTTGCTGGGATTTAGAATTCAATCTTAGCTGAAGTTAGGGCCTGATTCTCAGCTGTTTTGCTATACGGCTTCAAGAAGTCTTCTGATGCTCACATTTTCCCTTAAATTTGTCACTAATCACCATCAGCCTTTCATTGTCAATAGCTCCCGGTAATAGTCATTCAATTCCATCATCTCTAGAATTACCACTTCCCCCAACATTATAAAGATCTGAGATATAGCACCCACCAGTGCATTCCCTTCTGTCAATATTCCACCCCAGTTCAACACCACTGACAATTTTAACAATCATATTGCTACAACCTGACATATGCTATCATTACTCTGCCAATCACAAGTCATAGGGCCCTCCCTCATTGTCAGCAAGGTGGCAGGTAACTCAGTTTCAAAACTCCATTTTATGGCTCATTCCTTGAATCCCAGCACTTTGGGAGGCCAAGGTGGGCAGATCACCTGAGGTCAGGAGTTCAAGACCAGCCTGGACAGCATGGCGAAACCCGGTGTCTACTAAAAAATACAAAAATTAGCCGGGTGTGGTGGCGGGTGCCTATAATCCCAGCCACTTGGGAGGCTGAGGCAGGGAGAATTGCTTGAACCCAGGAGGCGAAGGTTGCAGTAAGCCAAGATTGCACCACTACACTCCAGCCTGGGCAACAGAGCAAGACTCCGCCTCAAAAAGAGAAAGATTCCATTTTAGAGTTTGCGTTCTTGGAACGACTGCTGATACCAATTTTAGGGAATCAAATAGATTCTGAGATGGAGAATTATATACAAGGTAATTATTGGGTAGTGTTCTCTAGAAAAATGCCTGCACAGGAGTGATATAAGGAGAATTGGACAGAGTAATAGGTTTAAATGCTGTGTGATTGCAACAGAGGCCTCAGTTGGTCTCACAGGGAACTCTTAAGCCAAGATGGCCCTTTATAGAGGCTGCAAGTTGAAGACAGGGGGCCAGGTCTTGGAGGCCTGCACTGAGCAGTCTTTGGATATGGACTTCCCCCAGGGAGAAGATGTGACTTGTGAGAGGCAGCCCCCTGCAGTTAGGACAACTCCCAAGGAAGTATTTAGCTGTGAGCCATCAGCAGCCACTCACCCAGCAGCTGCTGGGATGGATGCCTCAACCCTGAAGGAGGATCCTGGCAGCACCACAGTGTGCACTACAGGGTGTATTAAATTTCCAGCTTCAGTTGCTGGTTATGTTTTCCTCCCAACATCATGATTTTGAGGCCTTATTGTTAGGGACAGACTGTATATTTATGATAAATATGTCTTTTCCATCAAACACTCTTATTTATTCCCTTGTGATCTTCTCAAATTCTAGCTTATCAGATACTAGAATCATTATGTGTATCAGTCAGGGTTCAACCAGAAAAGTGGAACCAGTAGATATTTAAGATACTTGTGGCAAGGAGTTGGCTTACTCAATTGAGGGGGTGACTAGACGAGTCCAAAGTCCCTAAGAGCACCCCATCAGGAAGGGCAGGCTGGAAGCTGTGGTACACTGATGGAGTTTCTTCTGCATCAGGGAAACCTCAGTTCTTTTTTGAAGGCCTTTTAACTGATTGAATCAGGCCCACCCAAATTATCGAGGATAATCTCCCATACTACTTAGTCCAAGTGGGTTCATGGGCTTCAATCTCATCTACAAAATGCCTTTACAGCAACACCTAGATTCGTGTTAACTTGAATAGCAAGATACTTGTAGCCTAGTCAAGTTGACACATCAAAAGACCATCACACTCCCCAAGTTTCTTTTCTTTTCTTTTTTTTTTTTTTTTTTTTTTTTTGAGATGAAGTCGGGCTCTTGTCACTCAGGCTGGAGTATATGGAGTGCAGTGGCACGATGTCAGCTCACTGCAACCTCCGCTTCCCGAGTTCAAGCAATTCTCCTGCCTCAGCCTCCTGGGTAGCTGGGATTACAGGCGTGCGCCACCATGCCAGTCTAATTTTTGTACTTTCAGTAGAGACGGGGTTTCACCATGTTGGCCAGGCTGGTCTCAAACTCCTGACTTCAGGTGATCCACCCGCCTCAGCCTCCCAAACTGCTGGGATTACAGGCGTGAGCCATCACGCCTGGCCCAACTTTCTTTTTGTTAAAAATTTCCTGGTGTCGTGATATTAAGACTCTTTGACAGTCCTCCCCCAGCCCCACAGGATTCTGCCTCCATTTGATTCTGTGTAGGTTTGTGACTGCTTTGACCAAGAGTCTGACAAAATTGGTGCTAGGTGACTTTCAAGGCCATGTTATAATTGGCCATGGCGCTTCTCTCTTGTTTACTGGAATGCTCACTCTTGGAGCCCAGAGCCACCATGTAGTAAGTCCAGCTGCTTCAGTCCTTTATACTGGACAGACCACACTGAGGCTCTCTGGTCAAATACAAGCCAAGCTCATATTTTAGCCCAACTCCTCCCAAGCAGTAGACATGTGAGTGGAAAAGCCATCTTGGAAGCGGTCCCTCCCAGCCATCAAATCATCCCAACGGAGGCTACACACATAATGAGGCAAAGGCCCACCCACTCGGTTCCCCTTTCAAATTCCTCACCACGAAATTTTTGAGCATAATAAGGTGATTATTCTTCAAAACCACTAAGTTTTGGGATAGTTTGTTAATAGAACAGTAGATAACGGGAACACCTTGAATATGTTTTTCTGTTATTTTATTTTTACAGTGTTTTATGTATTTTTGTTTGTGTCTCTTAGAAATAACAGCTACTCGGGGAGGCTGAAACAGGAGAATCGCTTGAGCCCAGGAGGCGGAGGTTGCAGTGAGCCAAGCTCGCACCATTGCACTCCAGCCTGGCGGACAGAGCGAAGACTCCGTCTCAAAAGAAAAAAGAAAAGAAAGAAATAACATGAGTTTTTTTCCCCAATCTGAAAGTCTCAGAATCAAATTACTGAGGAGGAAATGAGAACCTTTAACAGTTAATATGTATGCACAGTAAAGCCCGAAACCGCACGTTAAGCCTTTCTGCCTTCAGACCCACATCTTCCCTGCCCATTCTTTCTCTAGGAAATCTGGCACCCGGTTTTCTCTGGTTAATTGGCGCGGGGCTTCAACTCCCTGCGCTCCTCCAGCTACTGGCACCTCCCTGGCCTCTAAGACGTCTACCAGACCTGCGTCTGCCCGGGGAAACTTTGAAGTTCCCTTCGGAACCTCGCAGGCTCACAAGCAAGTCAGAGCGATGGGTGGAGGAGGTTGCCATGGAGACAGGTCCAGGGCCAGAGGCGCGGGAGGGGGAGGCCGAAACTCGGGCTCCGATTGGCTCTGCGGGCGCGCAGCGTTCTCTTGGTGCACATGCGCAGTGACGCCGAGGCGAGGTCGCGGCGAGGCAGAGGCGCCGAGGCTTCTGGGCCGGGCTTCTCAGGACCGGGCTGGAACGTGCAGCTCTTGGCCGGGACACTCTGTGCTTTGCAGGGAAGGGAACTGGCGGAGCCCGAGGACCCGCTGCCGCTCAGTACTGAGCCCGCCACGCAGGCGCCTGTGCCAGCGTCGCCATTGTTGCCTGTGGCCTTAGGGCCGCTACGGCTGCCCGTCGGCCGGGTCCCAGCGACAGGTATTGATGTCCGGGCGCAGCGCGCGAGTGTCCGCGCGGTCAGTGACAGCCCGAGCCCGTCCACGCGCGGGCTCCCGTGCTCGTGGCCTGCGGGAGGGCAAAGACGGGGTGGAGGCTGCTGTGGGCCCAGTCCCAGCGTTGCGCGTCGCAGGGTCCCCGACTCCCCCGCTGCCCTCGCCCTCGACCCTGCGGCTGAAGAGGAGTAAGAGGCAGAGGGACTTGGCCGGGAAGGGGAGGCGACAGGAGGCAAGGCAAGGCTGTCGCATCTTCTCTGCAGGGCCTTGTAAACAGTTGTCTTTGGCAGCACGACTGTGCCTGAGAAGGGCTCGGAGCTGGAGCCTGGGGACAGGTGGTGTCGGTTCTCCTCCAGATCAGGCCGGTTCTAAGGTTTCCTTCGAGAATCCTTGTTTCGAATATATCCTTAAAGAACTGTCTCCTGTAGAAGCACTTAAAGGACTTCAAGTCACACCAACCTCTTCACTCTTTTCCAGTCCAACCCGCTGGTCTTCCCAGCCCTCTGATAGTGAAAGGCTAGAATCGGCTGGCATTAACATGCAAAGCAGACAAATGGCTCGCCCTTTCCCCTGACAGTTCCCTTGGGAACCTTGAGCACTGTATTAAGAAGAAATTCTCCTCGTTTCTTCCAAGTAACAGATTTGCTCTGTTATTGTTGAGAGCCAGTTCAGTCATTACAGCTTCTGTAACATCAGTGACTAAAATAGTGAAACTATTTTCTCTATAAAAATGTTTAATTTTTGTTTCAACAGGTTAGAGGTTTAATCTGTCGTTTTGCTTAGATTCTTTGAGTCATTGCCTCTGACACTACCTTTTTAATAGCAGCACCATCCCCCACCAACCCCAAGCAGATTGCAGTTCCCTTACAAGTCTAAGGATATAGGGGAGGAAGACAAGGTAAAGCTACGCGTGTTCATCTATGCACACTGCGAGTCTGTTTCTGTGTGTATATATGTATAGTAGAGTACACCAGGGATTCTTGACCTTGTGGTCCATGCTTGTGTTTCAGGGTCTTTTATCCATCCCTGCAAGTTCTGGGCTCAGAATTTGTCACTAAGGCTGCTAACTCTACCTTGATTCTGTTCTGCCCTCGGCTGCAGCAGCCTTTGATATAGTGTCCTTGTGACTCTAGCATGAGACTTCAAGCAGTTGGCTCACTACTGGAGAAATAAAGAATATTGCCAGATTGACTCTCCTGTCTGTAGCAATGTTAGCCTCAAGCAAAAGGATGAACAATTCTTCACGTTCCCAAATCCTTCTAAGGTGGAAGTCAGACAAGGCTCAGAGTGGACCCTACAATGTTGAGAAGGAAATCCTTACTTCGAGATTCTTGCGTGACACTGAGACCTGTCGACAGAATTTTAGGAATTTTCCATACCCAGACCTGGCTGGTCCTCGAAAGGCATTGAGTCAACTCCGAGAGCTCTGCCTTAAGTGGCTGAGACCTGAGATTCACTCAAAGGAACAAATTTTGGAGCTGCTGGTGCTGGAGCAATTCCTGACCATCCTGCCTGGTGAGGTTAGGACTTGGGTAAAGTCCCAGTATCCAGAGAGCAGCGAGGAAGCAGTGGCTCTGGTGGAGGATTTGACTCAGATTCTAGAAGAGGAAGGTGAGAATCACAGAGCAGAGAGGGGAGGAATCCCTGGGTGGTTAAGGAAGACAACTAGCACATCTGAGCAGCTCCTTTAAAGAAATTGGGGAGAACACTGAGAGGTCCAGGATGCATTTTTTAAAAAGAAAGAAACTGGGGAGAACAAAGGTTAGTGAGTGAGAACAAGGCTTTAACATGAGCTCCATCCATGGTGTTCTCCTTCCAGATTGCTTGGGAGCAAACACACATTATCTAAACCCCCAGGAAAAATGTCTTGAAAGAATGACCAGACACAACCAAATTACCACTGTGTGAGCCCTCAGAAAGTGCCTGCAGAGGTTTGCACCATTCTACTAATAAATCATTTGCTTTGTGAATTGAATTTTACAATAAAATACTTCCAAAAAAGGAAGAAAGGGTCTAGAGAATATTCCCTTATTAAGAGATAACTCACAAAATTAATATCCTGTAAGGATTTAGTTAAAATGTGAATTTTGTTCATACTTTTTAAGATTTTTAGAGCAAGCTTGTTTTTGAAGTCTGTTTTGATGTCTTAGGACAAGTCATTGGCCCTTTCGTCTGATGCTTTGAAGTAGGAGTGCTGTTTTTGATTTCCTTCTTACTTCTCAATTGAAGAAAGTGTAGGCATCTATTTGGTGAGGGGTTTCCTAGTCTATTCAAAAAGGACTAATCTCCCTCGTGACCTCTCTCTCTTCTCTAGCTCCTCAAAACTCTACCCTTTCCCAAGATACCCCAGAGGAAGACCCCAGAGGAAAACATGCTTTCCAGGCAGGATGGCTAAATGACTTGGTGACCAAAGTGAGTGTGACTGTCTTTTCTGATTTTAAGATGCCTTGTTAGTGTGTGAGGACATCTTCTGACCTGGCCCTATAACTACTGTGCCCCCAGAAGCTCTATCAAGGACTTAAGCTCCAGTTTCTCTCCTATGTTATCTTGGTCTGTTAAGGTAGGTGAATGTACTATAAAGAAAAGGGGCTTCCATTGCCTTCCCTTGATATGTCTTTCCTTACTTTGACTTTGTCAGCAATATCACATAGAGGATACGAGATTGACCTCCACAGCCAGATGGATTTAGGTTTGGTTCCCGGCTCTACCATTGGAACTGCAGTTTGGGACAAGATACTTAACCTCTCTTAGCCTGAGTTATTCTACTCTCATAAATAGAATTTACTTCTTAGATTGTGAGTATTGAATATTATGAGACTTGTAGTTAGCCTGGATTACAGTTAAACAATTAATAGATGATTATTACTATTATTTTTCCTCATTAACAAGTAGTTAAAGGCCATGCATTCTGTCATATTATTGTTGATCATGAATTTATATATATTTTTTGAGACAGAGTCGCACTTTGTTGCCCAGGCTGAAGTGCGGTGGTGCCATCTTGGTCCACTGCAACCTCTACCTCCTGGGTTCAAGTGATTCTCATGCCACAGCCTCTGGAGTAGCTGGGGTTACCAGATGCGCACCAGCATGCCTGCCTAATTTTTGTATTTTTAGTAGAGACAGGGATTCGCCATGTTGGCCATGCTGGTCTTGAACTCCTGACCTCAGGTGATCCACCCGCGTTGGCCTCCCAAAGTGCTGGGATTACAGGTGTGAGCCACCGCGCCTGGCCATGAGTCTGTATTGTTCTAAAGAATAATTCAAGCTACCTTAAGAGAAAGATTTACTGTAAAAATATAATTGGTCTTTGTGAAATTGGAAAGCCTTTGGTAACCAAGTTAAAATGATTATTCATTGATGATGTGAACATTTACCTGGAAAACCTAACAAAATCAAGGAAAAAACTGTTAGAAACACTAATAGAAAAACTGGATAAAATGACTACAGAAAATGACATGCAAAAATTAATCACATATATACATATATATATATCAACATACACACATAAAAATGAGATAAATGATAAAATGAAAAAAATGCTTCCAGTATCACACCCCCCCCAAAAAAATTTAAAATATCTAAAACTAAGCATAGTATAAATATTGCAGTACTTTCATGTCTAATATTTTGTGGAACATGAAAGAAACCTTAAATATTATAAAGTCACCAGTTCTCCCTAAGTTATAAACTTAATACAAGTTTTAAATCCCAATATGATTTAAAAGAAAAAAATTTTTAAGAGATAGGATCTTACTAAGTTGCCCAGGCTGGTCTTAAACTTCTGGCCTCAAAGTGATCCTCCTGCCTTGGCTTCCCAAAGTGTTGGGATTATAGGTATGAGCCACTGCACCTGGCCTCCAATATTATTTTTTAAAGATACTGACAATTATATGCAAAAATAAACACGTGGCCAGGCTCAGTGGCTCACACCTGTCATCCCAGTACTTTGGGAGGCAGAGGCAGCTGGATCACCTGAGGTCAGAAGTTTGGAGACCAGCCTGGCCAACATGGCAAAACCCTGTCTCTACTAAAAATACAAAAATTAGCTGGGCATGGTGGCTTGCACCTGTAATCCCAGCTACTCGGGAGGTCACTGCACTCCAGCCTGGGCAACAGGGCAAGACTCTGTCTCAAAAAAAACAGAAGAGAAAAGAAACATGTAAGATAATACTATCTTTTTAACAAAAGAAGAGCAAACAAGAAAGGCACTAACCTTACCAGATTGTGAAATGTATTTAACAGTGCAGCAGTTCAACACTGTGATTATTGGTATCTGCTACATTTTTTAAAAGAAAGACTGAATTTAACCATAGAACACATACAAATATCTTAACATTTTAATTATAATATGTTGGATTTATTCTTAAAGCATAGCTTGAAAAGCAAAACCGTTCAACTCTGTGTCATCTGTGTTTAAAATTTAAAACTCAAGTCAGGCATGGTGGATCACTTCTGTAATCCCAACACTTTGGGGAGCTGAGGTGAAGGATCACTTGAGTTCAGGAGTTTGAGACCAGCCTGGGCAGCACAGCAAAACCCCATCATCTCTACAAACAAATTTACAAATTAGCCAACTGTGGTGGTGTGTGCCGGTAGTCCCATCTACTCGGGAGGGTGAGGTGAGAGGATCACTTCTGCCCAGGAGTTCGGGGCTGCAGTGAACAATGATTGGACCATTGCACTCCAGCCCAGGTGACCAGGCGAGACCCTGTCTCTTTTAAAAAATAATAATAGGCCGGGCGCGGTGGCTCAAGCCTGTAATCTCAGCACTTTGGGAGGCCAAGACGGGCGGATCACGAGGTCAGGAGATTGAGACCATCCTGGCTAACACGGTGAAACCCCGTCTCTACTGAAAAAAAAAAAAAATACAAAAAACTAGCCGGGCGAGGTGGCGGGCGCCTGTAGTCCCAGCTACTTGGGAGGCTGAGGCAGGAGAATGGCGTAAACCCGGGAGGGGGAGCTTGCAGTGAGCTGAGATCCGGCCACTGTGCTCCCGCCTGGGCAACAGAGTGAGACTCCGTCTCAAAAAAAAATAAAATAAAATAAATAATAATAATAATAAACCTTTTCCTTTTAAAAATGGAGCTGCCACCAATGCATGCACTAGTCCAGCACATGCAACAGAGTGGACCCTGTCTCTTTTAAAAATATTAATAATAAACTTTTTCTTTGTAAAATGGAGCTGCCACCAATGCATGCACGAGTGCCAAGTGAAAATAAATTCTGATCTATTTTCTAACTTCCGTTTAGGGTCATGGAGAGATGCTGTGGGACTGTTTATATGTTGGGGAAGGGTTTTGACTAGACAATTTCTAGGATCCTATTAAAGGTTAAAATTCTGTCACACTCCCCCAGCATACATACACCCAGTGTTATCAGTGCGCCTTTGCCATTAGTTCTTGAGCTGAGTTAAGTTACATTTGATATTTTAGGAATCGATGACATTCAAAGATGTGGCTGTAGACATCACCCAGGAGGACTGGGAGTTAATGCGTCCTGTGCAGAAGGAATTATACAAGACTGTGACACTACAGAACTATTGGAACATGGTTTCTCTGGGTAAGGATCATCTATACCCCTCCTCCTCTCAGCCTGTCCCCCGGGTCTCTTTCTTACACCCGTTGTTAAAAATGGGTTGGCCCTCATACATGCTTGGCTAAAAATGGGGTCTAGAAATAAATGTTCTTATCTCATTCAAGCACAAGAGTGACTGTTTTACTCCCGTTTCCCAAATGAAAGGTTTTTAAGTGAGAGAACATTGGCAACTGATGCACAGCTTCATAGTGCCGCCACCTGATGCTGCCTTGCCCAGCCTTTGCTACTCTAAGGGAAGGTTTCTTCCTTCACATATCCTCTTAAATGGCAGGAAATTGTTATCCTGTCTCTGAAAAGGATAACAACCAACAGCCTAATTCTCTTATTAGATCATGTCCATGGGCCGGGCATGGTGGCTCATGCCTGTAATCCCAGCACTTTGGGAGGCCAAGGCAGGCGGATCACAAGGTCAGGAGATCAAGACCATCCTGGCTAACATGGTGAAACCCCATCTCTACTAAAAATACAAAAAAGCCGGGTGTAGTGGCGGAGGCCTGTAGTCCCAGCTACTCGGGAGGCTGAGGCAGGAGAATGGCGTGAACCCAGAAGGCGGAGCTTGCAGTGAGCTGAGATCACGCCACTGCAGTCCAGCCTGGGCGACACAGTGAGACTCCGTCTCAAAAAATAAAATGAAAAATAGATCATGTCCATGAACTATTGTTCTCCTACAGAGGTCTGTTCTCTCAGATAGGTAGAAGTCTGGTAATAAAACTTCGAGCAACTGTTTATCTCCAGGATAAAATTCATTATATTCCTCCTGAACAGGACTTACAGTGTACAGACCAACTGTGATTCCCATGTTGGAAGAACCATGGATGGTGATAAAAGAAATTTTAGAAGGCCCTAGTCCAGGTGAGAAACAGAAAGCACATGAGCTTCTTTGCATTTAAGAATCTGTATCCTAAGTGTGGTGAGATATGCATTTTAAATATGACCAGGTCACTTTTTGCAAAGGCTTTCTAGCCTGTGAAGAACACTGAGCTGTTTGGTGTTGCTTCCTTACAGAGGCCTCTTCAGGAAGAGCTTCCTAAGATCACTATTAACACACTTTTCCCATGTCTCTTCTCATTTTATCCTTCTACATGACCTCTGGGTCCCATCTCTTAGGGCTCTGTCTAGAGCTTTCATTATGCCATGTTCCCCTTCCTCTAGATTTAAACATGCATGAATGCCCCCTAAAAACTTAAATGTTAAACCTTCTTTTTGAGTTTCTTTTATTCTGTTCACTGACAAATCCCTACATCCCCCTGCCTTCACTTTTCTAAATCATCCCTTTCTTTTTTATTTTCTAATTACTTAAAAAGATAATATATTCACAAGATTCACAATTTTAAAAAATGTATAAAGCAAAATATATATATAAATATATATATAAATTACCCACCTGAATACCACATTCACCCAGTTCCTACATCTCCTATCCTGTGACTGCTGTCATTACAGCATGTCCATGAACCACTGTTTTCCTGTAGAAGTCTGTCCTCCCACATAAGTAGAAGTCAGGTAATAAAGTTTGAACAACTGTTGTCTCCAAGATAAAAGTGTGGCGATAAACAGTTGTTAGAGATGTTTATTTTGCTTTGGGTTTTTTGCATGTAAAGTCAATATAAAAATAGTTTTTCTCCATTTTTAATATGAATGGTAGCATACTATACATACTGTTTTGTACCTTGCTTTTTTAACTTAAAAGTATATCTTGAAAAGTCTTTCAAATGAGTATGTAAAGAGCTTCCTCATTTCTTTTTTTATATCTGCATCATATTTTTATTATTTAACTTGTTCCTTATTCATGGACTTTTTCATTCTCACTCCTTGCTTATTCCCTCCACAGTAACTTCATTTTAAACAATTTCAAACCTACACAGGCACATTACATTAATCACTTATGTACTGTCTACTTGGAATCACTAATTATCATCATTTAGCCACTTTTGCCCTATCTCTGTACAAAGGTTTTTGCACTGAGCCATTTTAATAGACATCATGACAACCCCTAAATACCTTCTAAGAACATGAACATTCTTCTACATAAGTGTGATACCATTCTCTCACTCTAGATATTTAACATTTATATAATAGTGTCATCAAAGGTATAGTCAAATATTCAGATTTTCCCAACTATCCCAAAAACATCCTTTATAGATATCTTTCTCCCCAGTACAGGATCCAGTCAGGAATCACATGTTCCACTTGTTTATCTCCTATCTTTAGTACCTTTTAATAGAGAAATGTTCCCCAGCCTTTTTTCTTTTTTAAAAAAAGTCTTTCATGATATTGACATTTTTTAAAGGATCCAAGCCAGTTTTTTTTAATGACCTACAGTTTAGATTTGCCTCATTGTTTACTAAAGATTAGTCAGTTTAAAGATTTTACCAAGAATATTTGAAAGGTGATGTGTATCTTCCATTGCATTTCCTCAGGAGATACATAATGGTAATTCATCTCATCATTGGTGATGCTCAGTTTGGTTAAGGTGGTGTCTACAGGATCTCTCCTTTTTAAAGGTGCATTATTTGTGATTTAATAAGTAATCTGTGGAGTGATACTTTGAGGCCACATGACTATTCCTCGATAATCTTTTACTTAAAATTTTTAGCATCCATTTGATGATCTTTGCATTGTTATATTGCTGGTTGCAAAATGGTGATTTTTGTTTTTGTTGTTTTTGAGATGGAGTTTCACTCTTATTGCCCAGGCTGGAGTGCAATGGCGTGATCTCCTCTCACTGCAACCTCTGCCTCCTGGGTTCAAGCAATTCTCCTGCCTCAGCTTCCACAGTAGCTGGGATTAGAAGCATGTGCCACCACACCCAGCTAGTTTTTGTATTTTTAGTAGAGACAAGGTGTCACCATGTTGGCCAGGCTGGTCTCAAACGCCTGACTTCAGGTGATCCACCTGCCTTGGCCTCCCAAAGTGCTGAGATTACAGGTGTGAGCCACCATGCCCAGCTGCAAAATGGTGATTTTCTTTTTTTTTTTTTTTTTGAGACGGAGTCTTGCTCTGTCGCCCAGGCTGGAGTGCAGTGGCCGGATCTCAGCTCACTGCAAACTCCGCCTCCCGGGTTTACACCATTCTCCTGCCTCAGTCTCCCGAGTAGCTGGGACTACAGGCGCCCGCCACCTCGCCCGGCTAATTTTTTTTTTGTATTTTTAGTAGAGACGGGGTTTCCGTGTTAGCCAGGATGGTCTCGATCTCCTGACCTCGTGATCCGCCTGTCTCGGCCTCCCAAAGTGCTGGGATTACAGGCTTGAGCCACCGCGCCCGGCCAAAATGGTGATTTTCTAATTCAGTCATCTTTTCTAAATGATTAATAGCATTCTTCATTAAAGAATAGCTCTTTCAGCTGGGTATGCTTGTAATCCCGGCACTTTAGGAGGCCAAGGTGGGCGGATTATGAAGTCAGGAGTTCGAGACCAGCCTGGCCAACACAGTGAAACTCTGTATCTACTGAAAATACAAAAATTACCTGGGTGTGGTGGCGGGTGCCTGTAATCCCAGCTACTTGGGAGGCTGAGGCAGGAGAATCACTTGAACCCAGGAGGCGGAGGTTGCAGTAAGCCAAGATTGTGTCACTGCACTTCAGCCTGGGCAACAGAGCTAGACTCCATCTCAAAAAAACACAAAAAAGAATAGCTCTCCCTCCCCCACGCCATTTTTATGTATATACCACTGTGGACTAATGGAAATTTTAAAAATTCAATATATTATTAGTTGGCCAGGCATGGTGGCTCACTCCTGTAATCCCAGCACTTTAGGAGGCCAAGGTAGGTGGATCACTTGAGGTCAGGAGTTTGAGACCAGCCTGGCCAACATGGTAAAACCCTGTCTCTACTAAAAAAATAATAATAATAATACAAAAATTAGCTGAGCATGGTGGTGGGTGCCTGTAGTCCCAGCTACTCAGGAGGCTGAGGAAGGAGAATCGCTTGAACTCGGGAGGTGGAGATTGCAGTGAGCCAAGATTGTGGCACTGCACTCCAGCCTGGGCAACAGAGCGAGACTCCATTTCAAAAAAGAAAAAGGAAAAAAATATATATATGTATGTATATTTATGTATTATTAGTCCATTAATTCCAGTTTTTACATTTTGTTTTGTGTTTTTGATGCTCAATTGTCCCAAATTTGGGCACTCTAGCATCAGACAAAGTCCAGCATCTTTTTGACATGTCCCAATTAGTCTTCATCCATTTCCTTCCTTTCTGGCACAACCAGATGTTCTTTAGGCTCACCTTATGCTCACCTTAGACTTGGGATTTCTCCAAGGAATCCTGATTCATTTTAGTAGGGAATGGTACTTAGAAACCAAGATCTGGGCCATAAGTGTATTCACTGTTTAATGAATCATTGCTACTGTTATGTGTTATACACACATTTAATGTATCATTGCTGCTGTTCAGTGGATAGAGCTAGGAAGTGTGTGTGTGTGTGTGTGTGTGTGTATGCATGTGTACATGTGTGTTCTTTTAAGTCAGGAGTTCATACTTAAACTCCAATTCAAATCTAACACCACAAGGATATTCCATTTTATATAATCCAATTTTCCATTTTGTATCTCCTTTCTCATGCAGTGAATAACCTAGTTTCCAACATCAGTATATTTACTTATTTGCTGTATCATATGTTACACACAAAAATAGTTTCAAATTTACATCACTATAACAAACAGTCTAGAAAGTTCAAGATTTCTTTGAAGTCCTTTTTGTCCTTAGAATATATACCACTAAGGATAGTGTTTTCTTGCTTTTTAAAATTATTTTTAATTTACATTTTTGAGTATGCAAAAACAGTAACATGGCTGATAACTCAAAAACTATATAGAAAGGTATACATTTCCTTTCCTTCTGCTCTCTTTCCACCTACTCCCTATAGGTAACCATGATCATCAGTTTCTGGTGTATCCTTCCTATGTTTCTCTTTGCAAAAATAAATTATTAATATATTATTTTCTTTTGTATACGAAAGAAGTATACTATGTATATTCTTGCATCTTGCGTTGTTATTCCATTTTTTTAATTTTATTATTTTATTTTATTTTATTGCTATTGTTGAGACAGAGTGTCACTCTGTCACCCAAGCTGGAGTGCAATGGTATGACCATGGCTCACTGCAACCTCCATCTCCTGCATTCAAGCGATCCTTCCACCTCAGCCTCCTGAGTAGCTGGGAGTACAGGTGCGTGCCACCATGCCCAGATAATTTTTGTGTTTTTTGCAGAGCAAGGTCTTGCCATGTTTCCCAGACTGGTCTCAATTTCTGGGCTCAAGCAATCCACCTGCCTTGGCCTCCAGTGCTGAGATTACAGGTGTGAGCCATGGCGCCCAGCCATTATTCCATTTTTTAAATCTAAGACACTGACTTCTTATATGTCCACCAATATGGATGCTAGTGTACAACAGTGAATTAAACAATAATGACAGATATGATATGGCCAGGCACAGTGGCTCACACCTGTAACCCCAACACTTTGGGAGGCTGAGGCAGGCAGATCGCTTGAACTCAGGAATTTGAGACCACCCTGGGCAACATAGTGAGACCTGTCTCTACTAAAAAAATTTTTTTTAGTTAACTGGTCGTGGTGATTCATGACTATAGTCCCAGCTTCAGGGAGACTGAAGTGAGAGGATAACTTGAGCCCGGGAGATCAAGGCTGCAGTGAGCCAAGGTCGCACCACTGCATTCCCACTGGGTGACAGAGTAATACTCTGTCTCAAAAAAAAAAAAAAAAAAAAAAATGCTACCTTAGCGTGAATTGTTTCACTTTTTAAAAAAACTAACTTTGGTCATTAGGTACTTTAAGGGTCCTAAACTTTAAAAGCTAATTATTCTCTATAATTTATGGCCTTATATGCCTTAGTTGGCAAAATACAAAATACACCTACAGCACACTAAATTCTCTGAGGAACACATTCTGCACACTCTAGGCACTGAGAAAACATATACAGTATAATGGAAATAAGCCTGGATTAGAGTCAGGATAGTCTTCTGGGAGATACTTGCAGTCTGAAGTCACTTCTCAACATGAAGAGTTTTTTAGATCATCAGAGAGCACAAATTTGGGCTCTTGAATATTCAAGAAAGGGCAATGTATGGTTATGCATTTGGAGAGGGGGGATTTTCCTCCCTCCAAAGAGCACCAAGACTGAGAAAGACAGTTCCTTTTTTCCTTCTGTAGAGGTGAGGTTTTGGGGTTTTGTTTTTTTAGCCTAGCCTGTTCTTCACATAGTGTGTAGTCCTCTGTTCAAGGGACTCCTGTCAGCCTCCTCTCCTTGACTGGGCCCCAGCCTTTGTCTTCTACTGCCAGAATCCCTTGTACCCTCAAAATGGAAGCTTAAGGTCATCAAACATGATTGAAAAGCTATCTCAGGCAGTCAACTTCAGCTATTACTGACTTCTTGCCTTCCTGCTTTTACTTAATTTTTGGCCTGTGAGGATTTTGCTTTTTTGCCAGCTGAGAGATATATAGTAAGTTGAATCTACCTTTGGTTAGGGTACTTCAGGAAGTAGGTTAGTCACACTTCAGGAAATGGAAACTTTGATAATTAACAAACAGAATAGTAGTATTGGTTTGATGGCCATTACTGTCTCAGATCTTTTATAGTTCTTTATGTTTATATTTTATGGTTTATAGTTCTTTATGTTTATACAGTACTTTGCCATTCTTTGAGGCTCATTTCAAATCACGCTTCCCCCACTGAAGCTTTCCTTGATTACCTGAGTCAACATTAATCTCCTCTGTTTAGAAATATTATACCACTGTTTGTCCTTATTAACCAACAAATGACACTTCTAACCAATCCTTTCTGGTTTTATTGATAAACATGTATTTAAACCCTGCTTAATGTTACCTGTTTCAGAAGTTTTGGTAAACTAATTTGTTTAAAAATGTGCGTTTATCAGCCGGGCGCAGTGACTCATGCCTGTAATCCCAGCACTTTGAGAGGCTGAGGCAGGTGGATCACCTGAGGTCAGGAGTTCAAGACCAGCCTGACCAACGTGGAGAAACCCTGTCTACTAAAAATACAAAATTAGCCAGGCATAGTGGCACATGCCTGTAATCTCAGCTACTCAGGAGGCTGAGGCAAGAGAATCGCTTGAACCCAGGAGGTGGAGGTTGTGGTGAGCCGAGATCGCACCATTGCACTCCAACCTGGGCAACAAAAGCAAAACTCCATATCAAAAAAAAAAGTGTGTTTATAGTAGCAATTTATTCCTGGTCATTATTCAGTCTTTCACTTTAAGTTTGTTATTATAAATTTAGTACTTTTCAGTTGTATGTACAATCTGTCATAGACTGATACTGATTACATAGAAGTTGAATTCAGCTTCTGATATTATCTCTTTTTTGTGTGTATACACACCTACTTGTACAGTCCATCCACATTCTCATTTTCTTCTGGGGAGGGGAATAACAAATCCTGGTTTGAGAAAGTTGGTTTATAAGTTTTTTTCTTTCATAAAAGTAATATAACTGTTTTCTATGTTTCTTTTTTTATTACTTTTTATTTTGCTACACCTACTGGAATGGAATATAACTACTTACTAGTAATAAATAGCAACAGAAGTAATATAGCAAATTTATTGAAAATTAGAAACTAGAAAAGAAAACCTATAATATCATTATTAGCATTTTGGTAATCTTTTTCCACTTCTGATGTGTTTTCATGCTTGTTATGATACTCTTTTTTCATTTAACATTACTCCTAAACATTTTCTTATATAAACTATGATTTTGTATTTGAATAAAAGTAAAAAAAGTAGTTTGTAAATTCAAGCAGTACAAGGAAGCAAATATTAAGTGTACCTCTCTCCTCAGTAATGACCAGGACCTTCTCCCCTTAGATTACGTGTGGGGGTGTGTGGGTGTGTGTGTGTGTCTGTCTGTAACACAAATAGCATATCTTTACACAGCTAGGATGTTGCTCTATTTTTTTTATACATCTGCTTTTTTTTTTCACTTAATGTATCCTGTACACCTTTTCATGTCAGTGTACCTGGACCTACCTAATTATCAGTTATCAATATTCTGTTATCCCTTATTCTATTAATAACTAGTCCCTTACTGATGATGTAGCTGTCATTTTCAATCACTGCATATTACTCAATTGAATAGATATATTTGTAAAGGTATTACACTGTGATTTGCCTCTTAGAAAGTTTCTGAAGTATTTAGTACCATTTTTGCTATATTATAAATTCCATATTTGATTAAATTATATTATGTAATTCTTGATATTTGCAAGTTATATGTTTCCCACCTGGTTTCAAAGGATAGAGGTTGTAACTTAAATTTCGTGTTAAATAATTATACAAGAAACATAATAGGCACCAACAAATACATATTTGACTGCCTTATTACAGCCAGGTTAGATTGAGGGTCAACCTTTTTGGTTTGGTTTGGTGTGTGTGTGTGTGTGTGTGTGTGTGTGTTTGGTTATGTCTGTGCATGCACATCTGTGTACACTTTGATTTGAGTTCACCTTTTTACATGTTAATGTCATTTATTTTACCATTTCAGTTGAGTCGCCACCATATCCAGAGTCTTGGGCCATTTTCTAAAGGAAATGTGTAAGAAGGATAAACTCTTTCCAGAATTTGCACCTAGGTTGGAAATATAAGAAATGTACAGAATTGTGAATTACAGTCATGTGCTGCATAGTGATGTTCTGGTCAACAACAAACTGCATGTATGACAGTGGTCCCATAAGACAACAATGGAGCATATATAGAAGCCTGATATATAAGCACTTGATATTTGTATTGCAGATCAAGTAGGGGAAATTATTGATATTCAGTAATAGTGCTGGTACATTTAGCTTTCCATGTTTAAAAAAAGAAAATATATATATATCATCTAGGTTCATATAAGTATACCCTATGATGCTCACACAGGGATGAAGTTCACCCAACACCGCATTTCTCAGAACGTATCCTCATTGTTAAGCAGTCCATGACTGTACTCATATAAAGCCAAGTTCTGTCATGAGCCCAGTACTATATTAGGTTGAACCATATAGGGTTGCTGACATTCAGCCATTTTGACCTATAAAAAAAGGCAATTTCCTATATGATTCAACCTAATCTATATTTTATTTTATTTTTTTGGAGACAGGATCTTGCTCTATCATCCAGGCTAGAGTGCAGTGGGGCGATCATGGCTCACTGCAACCTCCACCTCCCAGGCTCAAGCAATTCTCATGCCTCAGCCTCCCAGGTAGCTGGGACTACAGGCGCACACCACCACAACTGTCTAAATTTTTCTATTTTTAGTAGAGATAGAATTTCGCCATGATGGCCAGGCTGGTCTCGAACTCCTGACCTCAAGTGATCCACCTGCCGTGGCCTCCCAGAGTGCTGGGATTACAGGAGAAAGCCACAGAGCTTGGCCTCTAATCTGTATTTTAAATTCAAAGAAGCATTGTAGAGAGAAATATGAGTTGGACTATAAACATCTTTTTTAATAGGTGGAGAAGGCATCATAAGAGAAGGCCTAGAGTCTAGGATTAGCATGGCATCTAGAGAAGATTATGAAGCGTAGTGGATAACTTTAGGCCGGGTATGGCAGCCCATACCTGTAACCCTAGCACTTTGGGAGGCTGAGGCAGGCAGACCACCTGAGGCCAGGAGTTTGAGGCCAGCCTGGCCAACATGGTGAAACCGTGTCTCTATTAAAAATACAAAAATTAGCTGGGCATGGTGGTTCCTGCCTGTAATCCCAGCTATTCAGGAGTCTGAGGCACAAGAATTACGTGAACCTGGGAGGCAGAGGTTACAGTAAGCCAAGATGGCACAGAATCTGTCTCCAAAAAAAGAAAAAAAAAGTAGCGCATAACTTTAAATTAAGCTGAACATGAGTTGTAGTAGGAGACAGAGTAGAATAGAAAGGGCTTAGTTATTCTGGGATTGAATGCCAAGTGGAGGTATTTTAAACTTTTTCACTTTTATACTTTAAACCACTAGTCCTTAAACTTTGGTATGTAGCAAAACTGCTGGGTTTAATAAAACAGATTACTCAGCTCTACTGCCAGAGTTTCTGATTCAGTATGTCTGGGTGAGACCCAATAATGTTAACACATTTCTTGATGATAGTGATGCTTATGCTGCTAGTGGGAAGACTACCTTGAAAACCATTGTTTTAGGCTATGGGAGATTTACTAGAGATATTTGAGCATAGAAAGCACTTGGTGAAATTGCTTTAGGAATATTATGTGGATTGTGCAGAGCAGATTGGAAGAGACAGTGATGAGAATCAGCATGTCTACTTTATGAACCCATTATATAAATTAATCCATGAGGCCATCCCAAGTTATCTCACACAGTGTTATCACCATTTTGGCTTCTCTTAGCTCTGTCACCTGACTTAATCTGTTTTATTCCCTCTGTGTCCATGTTGAATATGAAGAACCTGTCTGTTTTCAACAACTTAGTCTCCCGTTTTTTTGCCCTTTTTGTGTCCTTTCCCAAATTTGAAAGACCATGATGATGACATTTTCAGAGCTGTTGTTCTTCTTGGGCATTTTATCTATGTTTATTATTTTGTTTCTATTTTGGCAGTTTCCTCTCTCAAAATAAATGAAGATTTTTTATATTTTTTAAATTTCAGAATGGGAAACTAAAGCCCAAGCATGTACTCCAGTGGAGGATATGTCTAAACTCACAAAGGAAGAAACCCAGACCATCAAATTAGAAGACTCATATGACTACGATGATAGATTACAGAGGCGAGCAACAGGTGGCTTCTGGAAATTTCACACTAATGAAAGAGGTTTCAGTTTGAAGTCAGTCCTTTCACAAGAAGATGATCCTACAGAAGAATGTCTTAGTAAATATGATATATATAGAAATAATTTTGAAAAGCATTCAAACCTAATTGTACAGTTTGATACCCGATTAGCTAATAAAACTTCTGTGTATAATGAAGGCAGGGCAACCTTCAATCATGTCTCATATGGTATTGTACATAGGAAAATACTTCCTGGAGAGAAGCCTTACAAGTGTAATGTGTGTGGGAAAAAATTTAGGAAATACCCATCCCTCCTGAAACACCAAAGTACCCATGCCAAAGAGAAATCGTATGAATGTGAAGAATGTGGGAAAGAGTTTAGGCATATTTCATCCCTCATTGCACATCAGAGAATGCACACTGGAGAAAAACCATATGAATGCCACCAGTGTGGTAAAGCCTTCAGCCAGCGTGCACACCTTACTATACATCAGAGAATTCATACTGGAGAGAAACCCTATAAGTGTGATGACTGTGGGAAAGACTTTAGTCAGCGTGCACACCTTACCATCCATCAAAGGACACATACTGGAGAGAAACCATATAAATGCTTGGAATGTGGTAAAACCTTCAGTCACAGTTCATCACTGATTAATCATCAGAGAGTTCATACTGGAGAAAAACCTTATATATGCAATGAATGTGGGAAGACTTTCAGTCAGAGTACACACCTTCTTCAGCATCAAAAAATACATACTGGGAAGAAACCATATAAATGCAATGAATGTTGGAAAGTGTTTAGTCAGAGTACTTACCTTATTCGACATCAGAGAATTCATTCTGGAGAGAAGTGTTACAAATGTAATGAATGTGGAAAAGCCTTTGCTCATTCCTCAACCCTTATTCAACATCAAACCACTCACACTGGAGAGAAATCCTATATATGTAATATATGTGGGAAAGCCTTCAGCCAGAGTGCAAATCTTACTCAACATCATAGAACACATACTGGAGAGAAACCATATAAATGCAGTGTGTGTGGGAAAGCATTCAGCCAGAGTGTGCACCTTACTCAACATCAGAGGATTCATAATGGAGAAAAACCCTTTAAATGCAATATATGTGGGAAAGCATATAGACAAGGTGCAAATCTTACTCAGCATCAAAGGATTCATACTGGAGAGAAACCCTATAAATGTAATGAATGTGGGAAAGCTTTCATTTATTCCTCATCACTTAATCAACATCAGAGAACTCATACTGGAGAGAGACCCTATAAATGTAATGAATGTGATAAGGATTTTAGCCAGAGAACATGCCTTATTCAACACCAGAGAATTCACACAGGAGAGAAACCCTATGCATGTCGTATATGTGGTAAAACCTTCACCCAGAGTACAAACCTTATTCAGCATCAGCGTGTTCATACAGGTGCCAAACATCGTAATTAATGGATAAGGGAAACTTCAATTAGGTTTTACAACTTCATTTCAATTTTATTTTGTGCATTCTGTGTGTCAAAATATTCAGAAGAAATCCGAAGAAGTGCAATATGTTAGATACCACTCAGCAGAAGTATCAGAAGTAGTGGTAGGGATATAACCTATTTAGATTTAATGTGAAATTTAAGAAGGAAAAACTTTTATTTGATATGAGTTTAATTCATTACAGAAAGAAACCCTGTGAAGGGTGTTCAGAAACATAACTCATCAACTCTATTTCAAGTACAGTCATCCCTCCGTATACTTGGGGGATTGGTTCCAGGACCACCCATGTATACCAAAATCTACCCATACTCAAGTTGCACGGTCAGTCTGGTGGAACCTGTGTATATGAAAAACCCTACATCTACACAGGTTTCCCATCCCTGAATAATGTGCTTTCAGACTCTGTTCAGTTGAAAAAAAAAAAAAAATTCCAGTATACGTGGATCTGTACAGTTCAAACGTGTTGTTCAAGGGTCAACTGTACATCCTGATGAGGCCTTATGAATGTAACTTGGGAAGGTGTGCATCAAGTAGAGATTTCACACTAGAGAGTGATCTTAAAATTACAGAAAAGAGAAAGCTGCTTTCAGGCCTTTTACTCCCAGCTTTGAAGCCTTAAAATGTGTAAAGGACTCCCTTCCCTGTTTTACTTCCCCTTCTCCTGTTATGCCATAACTGCCATATGGAGCCAGTAGGTTTGAAAAAAACAGTTGAAAGTATTTTAAAGATTTCTGTGTGACCACTGTTTGGTTACACCTTCCTTCACATATCGAAATATTAAAGAGAAGCTTAATGAAAGATATGATAGAAACTAATGTGTATATAACATTAGATGTGTAGAGATTTAGTTAAACAGGCAAAAATTAAATGCTCCAAGCTTAAATGAATTTTTAATACACATTAGCCTTGATTTTACTAGGTTTTGACATTCAAGGTCATCCTGAAGGAAAAAAGTAGGTATAAGGTATACAGTTTGCATTTTTTTCACCTGACTCCTAAATTTATACTTTAGATTTCTCTGTGACTGTTTCACTATGGAAAGTTCCTTTCTTCCACTTAAAACACATTTCTTGAGTGTCTACTATGCTTAGGTCCCAGACTTCCTAATTGGATCCTTTCAAGGCTTGTTACAGTGCTGAAATTCACAGGTGGTTTACACAACAGAAAGATTTCCAGAGCAATGAGAGAGTGAGGATGTGATATTTTGTCATGGGATGAGCATAAGCAACCTGCTAAAATGGGTTGCCAAATGCTACCTACATTCCAAGAGAAGGAAGTGGAAATAATAGTGTAGCTATATAAATAATGTGAGAAAAAATAAATAATGGAAAATAGATTTGAGTTCACTGCAGAATGTGGGTCAGGGAAAAAGGTGAAATTTTAATGGAGTGAGGAAAAAAATACATAGATAATTGCTATAACGTGAAATGTAATTGGACTTGCTTTGCCTATGAAATGAGTGGCTAAATAAAAAAGAATTCAGCCTGGATATTAGAAGAAACTAAAAACAAAGTGACTGATTTTTAAGGAATAATTGGAAGCCTGACACTCCTTCATACATGCAAGTAAAATAGAGGTTACTCTTAACATGTCAGGAAAAAATTTAATTGGCAAAAGCATTGATGCAGTAATCATTAAACAATGATAACTGGATTTGTGGGTCTTAAACATAAAAGGAAAATGGGCAGAAATGCAAATAGAAATAGATAAAAATACTATTGTATTTCATATTTACAGCATTCCACTACCAGAATATAAGGCCATATTCTGAGAACTGAGATTTCATTGTGCTCATATTTGTTTCTCCAGTCCCTTGCATAATAGTGCATAGTCAATACATGGTTGAATTAATGAATAAATTATATAAATTTGGTTTCAGTATAAAAAGTAGAATTGACTGGCATGGAGTGAAAGTTGGCATAACTAAAAATACTTTTTTTAGTTATGCATATATCAAAGAAATGTTCAACAAATAACATTTACTTGGGAACTGCTTAAAAGTAGTGAATCAGGTTTCATGGGACATCTTTGTACAGGAAGTTTTCCTGAGCTAAATGAGGGGAAATTGATATCAATTCTGGTACTATAAATATCAATTTAAGCTTGTATTAACCATGCAACTTCCTTTGGACATTACTGTTTATAAAACCATCCTACAAACAGGTACTGAAGGAAAGACCTGGGATGCTAGCATCCTAAAGGCTATATTGTTGAGTGTTTTCTTTAAAAAACTTGATTTCCATTTCCCTTACATTAGTTAACCTTGATTTCATAGTGTCATCCTGCACAAAGTACAGGTTGCAGAATACTCAAACTGTGCTTATATAGCTATGTTTTTTTAAATTACAGTGGTTTGATAATCTTATTTTTTTGATGCTGCTTCATCCCTCACACAGCACTTATTTCCCTTGGTTGAGCATGTGGCATGTGACAGTCCATAGCACCTTCCTTTGCATTACTCTGTATTTACTGTCTTTGTATGTTTTATGTAAATAATGCATTTATAAAGTCTTCCACTGATAAACAGAGGCAATTGATGCCCTTATAAAATAACAGACTAGTAATAGTGGAGAACTGTAGATTTTTGTGTATTTTTCCCACTTTTACAGTTGTCTGACCCACAAATTATTCAACAGTTTTTAGCAAATAGCCTTATTTTCCAGAACTTTTTATTATGAGTTTTCAAATATACAGAAAGGTTTAAAAATAATAAAGTGAACTGTATACCCACCTAGATTTAAAAACTAACATTTTGCCATATTTTTTTTAACCAAACATTGGAAAGGAACTTACAGACATGACATTTCATCTCTAAACACTTAAGCATGCATTGCATAAAAATAAGGATGGTCTTTTACATAACCACAATACATTTACATACCTTTTTTTAAAAAAGAACAGTAATTCCCTAATATCTGAACACCTAGTCTGTGTTTAAATTTCCTCTGTTGATCCAGTCAGTTTTCACACATAGTATTTGATTATTATATCTGTTTCATCTATCTAGAACAGTCCCCACTTTGGTATTTCCTCTTTAAGAGAGCAGGTCAGTTGTCTTGAAAAACATCTCACGTTCAGGATGCAACTGACTATTTACATGTGGGTTGTTCTGGTACCCCCTGTAGTTTCCATAAATTAGAAGTTAGGGCAAAAGGCTTGATTGGGTTGTTTAAACATTTTTAATGATAACACCTCACAGATGTATTTCATAGTGCATCATATCAAAAGTCTCATTAATATCAGGTTGAGTCACTATTAATGGATCACTCATTTGAGGTCACCAGATCTTCCCAACATAAAGATAGTTTTTCCTATTACAGTTAATCTGTGTACTGACACTGGGAGCATATGGATATTTTGATTGCCAACAACTTTTTACCTGGTAAAAAGTAACTAACGATGATCCTTGCCTGAATCCATTGTCTCATCAGTGTTTGCAAAATGACAATTTTCTAATTCTATCACTCTACATTTGTTGAGTGGCATTCTTGTATAACCTTCCCTCATCAACTAGGAATGCACTAGAGGCAGAGTCAGGCTCAATTATTTTCCCTTAATTACCAGTGTAGGAGTTTAATTACCAGTAAAGAGTTTGATGCTCTCATCTGCAGTGATAACAAATGATTCAATGTGTTAACAGTCATTTATGATCATTGTTTCTGATGTTCAAATTGTCCCAAATTTGGCCAGGTGGAGCCCTTCAAGTAGCTCTTATGTCCTTTTGACATTCACTCTCTAGTCTTTGGACACTTGATTGCCTTCTAACACAAGATATCTCAAGTTGACCTTGCATTTTCAATGCCCCAGGCATGGAATGAAACCTTTTTCCAAGAATCCCTGGCTCCTTTTAATAGGTAGCTATTTAGAACCCAAGATCTGGGCACTAGGCATTCTCACTGCTCCTGGAGTGTCACTGGCAATTCTTTCCAACCATTCAAGTTGGTTTTCATAAAGACAACTCTTCACTCATGCCATCAGTAATATAATGTCTGTGTGATAAGGGATATAATTACATAACTGGGATAAACTTTAGAGCACAAACAACTAAATCTTGTTAAGCATGCACCTAAATTGGAGAGAACACTTCCATGTTATGTATGCTAGAAAGCAGCAAATTAGCTGCAAGAGGCCTGTGACAAGGCCATTAGGAAATTTACAAGGGAATAGAGCTTGTCAGTTAATCTGCCAAGTGGGTTGAGGGCAATTAAAAGAGCAACTAGATGTACACCTAATATGTTGTGTTTTAACTATTACATGTCTTGATAACTTATGGTATTTATAAGCTAATAGCCCTCCTTTCCCATCACATCTCTTAAGGCAGATTTCCGGTAAGATCTGAATATTAATCCTAAGGATCTGTTTCATGCAAATCTAAGTATTAGTTTTTCTTACTAAACCTTTATTTGGTCTCTAAAACTAAGGCTGTTATGTTTCATTCTTTGTCTTCTGGTGTCAGTTCACTTGCATGTGCCTGTAAATGTATTCTTACTCCTCTGTTTCTGTTATTCTCCCCATAGCTCTATCTTTCATAAGTATTAGCCCCTTAGAACACTATAACCATTAAAAATGCCAAGCATGTGCACTACAGTGATACATACAAATGTGTAAGTGTGTAAGCAGCATCGGGCCCCACACTCTGTATGAATGGGGAACGTGAAGCCCATGATGCTGAAGTATCTTGCTTGAGGTCATACGTCATATAATGACAGGATAAGGATTGGAACAGCATAGCTCCAGCACTTAATTAATTGAGTTCTTCTTGTAAAATAATGTTGAATGGAAATTCTGAGTACAAAGAGTATGTACCTACAATTTTATAAAATCATGTATTTTTATGAGATTAGAGCACTGAAAGTTTTTCAAATCTGTTTTTGTCTTATTTCCCATAATTTCTTTTTGTTTGTTTTTTGTTTGTTTTGTTTTTTGTTTTAAGGAGCAGAGAGTTTAATAGGCAAGAAGGGGCTAGAAGGAAGGGAGAAGGAAGAAAGAAGCAGCTCCCCTGTACAGAGACAGAAGGAGAAGGGGCTCCAAAGCCGAAAGAGAAGGTCCCCACCCGCCATGGATACCAGCTAGGTATATATATATGCAAAGGCTGGAGAACACGGTGTTTGATTTGCATAGGGCTCAGGGGATTGGTTTGACTAGGCATGTCTTCACATAGCCAGAGAAAGAGCTGGCCCTCCCACCCTAGTCTTTTAATATGCAAATACAGGGCGCCATGATGTTCTACACACGTGGGGATAGATGGGGGTGGCCATGTTGCCAGGAACATGTGGGGCAAGGGCAAGAAGGCTGTGGGAATCCCATGTTGCGTTGACCCAGTTTCAAATAGTCTGCATTTGTATATCAAAGGTTGACAGCCTGACTGTAAGAGCCTGGGCTTTACAAGAATCTTTTCTGGAGATGCTTTAAAAAACTAGAACTTCCCAAAGACCCCTTTTCCTGTCTATCTGCCTAAAATAATTTCTTAGTAACTCCTCCCACATTCCTCCCTGTGGCGATGTGACACTAACTGCTGTTAGGGGGTTTTGGGCTACGACTCTTTCTGGCTACTTTCTGCTTTTCAGCAGGAAGTCAAATGGGGACCAGCAGCGAGGGCTCCTCCTGGGGTCAACTTAAGGGTCCTCTGGAGAATGGCGTGTCTATATGTGGTTCAGTTTGCAGCATTGTTTAGAGTTTGACTGCTTCGAGGTGAGAAGAAACAGTTCGAGTTATAGTATTGAGTATACAGGGTCCAAATATCAATACAAGACATATAAGCAAGAGAGGGCTTGATAAAGGAGCTAACCAATTCCATAAAGAAGAATGGAATTCATTAAAGAGGGACTGTAGCCACCCCGGGCTGAAGCTGGCATTTTCCCTGAGCCTGTTGATAATTTTGATTTAGTTTTTAAGTACCTGTAGATTTTCCTTTACTAGAGGTGTTAATCATTACTAAACCCAATAAAAAGTCCTAGCAGAGGCCGGGCGCAGTGACTCACGCCTGTAATCCCAGCACTTTGGGAGGCCAAGGCGGGTGGATCATGAGGTCAGGAGATCAAGACCATCCTGGCTAACACAGTGAAACCCCGTCTACTAAAAATACAAAAAAATTAGGCGTGATGGCGGGTGCCTGTAGTCCCAGCTACTCGGGAGGCTGAGGCAGGAGAATGGCGTGAACCCGGGAGATGGAGCTTGCAGTGAGCCGAGAGTGCGCCACTGCACTCCATCTGGGCAACAAAGTTGAGACTCCATCTCAAAAAAACAAAAAAAAAAGTCCTAGCATACTCAGTGATAGTAAAACTTTCATGCTTCCTTTTTGTCAGTAACTATTATCCCTGCTATAAGGATAATAATTAAGCAAAATACAACAGCAATGGAAACTCTGTCCAATATTTCAGTTAGAAGGTGCTACCATGTATAACCCTATTGCAAATAGTAGAGTGAGTATAGCAACTTCCACAAGTATGGTGTAGTAGATAATTTCCATGTAGAATTTTACTTGCCAAGATATAGAATTTTTCTTTGGTGGTCTATGAAGCCTTGGTTTTATCTTCCCAAACAAAAAACCTCTGGGTTATGGGCATCATACTCACTTTCATTACCTGGCAGTTTTGCAGGATAATTGCCCAGAACTAGCATATTGATTCAGATTTTTACATTACCCATCCCCTTTTATTTCTTCCAAACTAGAGGGGATTACCACTTGATTCAGAGGAATAAGCAGGGTTAGTACAAAATGTAGGCAAAAAGTTTAAAAACAATGAGACTAGGATTTAATGAGAAATGTATGCTAAGCTTTGGAGAAATGTATGATAAACTTTGGAGCATAATTTTTCTCTCCAGTCCTCACTTTTGATAAAAACAAATTATGATAGGACCGTGTGTGTTGTCCGTAAACTTTAGTCCTATACATGGCCTGATTATTTGCATAAAGTGCAGTGAGAAAGGTTATTTCTATACAGGCCTTTTGGATTGGCTTTGATGAAACTGTTCCACAAGGAATCTCAGATAATCCCTTTTAAAGCCAAGCCCAGCCATGGGTTTGTATCCTCAAATACCTGTGAGTTGGGTGATCCCCTCCTCCTGAGGTCCCAAGATAAACTCGGAGCCCCCAGACCTGTTAGAAAGTGACATTCTTTACTGACCACAGGTTAGGAATCCTGTGTGGGGACTGTGCAGACAAGGTATGAGGCCAGTTCTCCCCAAGGGGCTTTTATTGGCTCTGCATGTCAAGCTTCATTCCTTAAAAGGAAACACATCCTTTTCAGTCAAAGCCTTGGTTAAAATAACCAGTTTTTCCAATTGTGTCCTGTTGACAAAGAAAAATGGATTCTTATTGCACTGATGCAAACAGCTATATTGCCATAAGTTAAGAGTACTTACAACTAGTCTCCAAATTCTAGAGGAACCAGGCAGAGAAAAATAAACATGCTCCAAATTTTGTTCACAGGAGTATACCTTACTCAATTATTAAAGGCCATAAATAGTTTAAAACTTTTTTTGACTCTGAAAAACAAAACAAGGATCAGCAATATTCCAAGCAAAGTTAAAAAGTCTGCTTTAACTTTCTGAGTGTAGTCCATTTAGTTAACTCTTGTTTTGCTTGATATTTGTGAACATGTTAGTTATGAGTCCCGTACATTCTTTCTCTATTCCAATGTTACAATCTTTAAAGCTATTAAAAACCTGCATTTGAGAACACCTGTTAAACTCCTTAATAGGGCTTGATTATAAACTATTTTTTGAGAAGGAACAAAGCAGGACAACAATTGTCTGCAAATGACAAAATTTTCAGGATAGTTAAAACATGACTGACAAAGAAGTTTATTTATCTTCATGGTTTACAATAACTTTACCCTTAATTATGATTGATAGCACATAGTTAGACATTAGAATCTTAGAGATCCCATACAATTCTGGAACATAGTATTATTCACCAAAATATAACTTAAGATTGGACATCATTTTGGCAATCTCATGTGACTACACATGTCAAATAATCCTGTTTACCTCTTTTCTGAATGTTTCAGGGGCCCTCTGAGCCATCCAAAAAGCCAGGCATCAGGAAGGACAATTTCCAGATTGCCATAAATTATTTTGCCAAAATGATGACTCAAGGCAAAAACGTTTCATTAGCCTTTTTATGAAATGAAAATCTTGTTCAAAGCAAAACTTTACCCTTGCATTAGTTTATTAATGTTAACCCCAATTCGTTTACATGAAACCTTATAGATGATTCCATCTAATCCTAACCAATTTGACCATGAGGTGAAATCTTTAATCTTTTTTTTTTTTTTTGAGATGGAGTTTCATTCTTGTTGCCCAGGCTAGAGTGCAATGGCATGATCTCGGCTCACCGAAATCTTGGCTCACTACAACCTCAGCTCACCACAACCTCCGCCTCCCAGGTTCAAGCAATTCTCCTGCCTCAGCCTCCCAAGTAGCTGGGATTACAGGCATGTACCGCCACCCCCGGCTAATTTTGTACCTTTAGTAGAAATGGGGTTTCTCTTTTTTTTTTTTTTTTTTTTTTTTGTGGCGGAGTCCCCCTCTGCCGCCCAGGCTGGAGTGCAGTGGCCGGATCTCAGCTCACTGCAAGCTCCGCCTCCCGGGTTCACGCCATTCTCCTGCCTCAGCCTCCCCAGTAGCTGGGACTACAGGCGCCCGCCTCGTCGCCCGGCTAGTTTTTTTTGTATTTTTTAGTAGAGACGGGGTTTCACCGTATTAGCCAGGATGGTCTCGATCTCCTGACCTCGTGATCCACCCATCTCGGCCTCCCAAAGTGCTGGGATTACAGGCTTGAGCCACCGCACCCGGCCAGAAATGGGGTTTCTCCATGTTTGTCAGCCTGGTCTCAAACTCCTGACCTCAGATGATCTGCCTGCCTCAGCCTCCCAAAGTGCTGGGATTACAGGTGTGAGCCACCACACCCAGCCAAGGTGAAATCTTTACAAACTTTTTATAACCCTTTTACTAAGGGATAGATTAGTGTCTTAAGAACTCCTTGCTATGCTTTTATTTTAATGCTTAATTTATGAAAAGATCATGTAGATACTATGGGAGAAGATGCTGTAGTGCTTCTACCGTGCATTGCAGTGCGAGGTAACCCAAGCCGATTGGCTTATTTTGTAATTAGCCCATCCCTGATGGGAGTCTCATCTCCCGGTGCAGGGTGGGGATGTTTCCTTATCTTCCAGGTGGCCAAGAGCATCCCTGATTTATAACTACTATTAGCCATCCCTTACAGTATATTTTATACTTAATTATTATCCACCAAAGTTTTCTCATAATGCAACGTAATTTCTGATACCCCAAAAACTCAAAACCATCAGATAACACAATGCAAAACAGAACAGAGCCTTTGATTTTGAGAGGGAACTATTTGCTTTTAATTCCTGGGGTATCATGAGGAAAACAGAGGGTATTTTTTCCCAAAATGGGGTCTGTGGCGCCTCCTCTGTTTTTCCCAATGAATCCCATGCTACCAGAAGTTATCTTAGGGCCTTGTATGCATGCATAAAGAGTAGTAAGACAAAAAATGGAGAAAAATAATTCAGTTGACTGAGATGAGCCTTTTTCCAGAGAAATAAGATTCAAGAAGAGAAAAAACATAAAGGCCTTTTAATATACCTATAACTTGAATATCCACTTTTAATTAAGCTGAGCACTCTTTAAGAAAATTCTTTTAAATCCCTTGTTACTTGACTTTAGCCACGCCAAGCAGTTAAGATTTTTGCCTTTTGAACTTTACAACAAGTAACCTCACAGGTGAAACTAAAGAGCTTTAATTAGGTTATGACTTAACCAGGAGTGTAAAAGGTATTTTTAAAGAAGTGACAGGCAGCTTTTTTCTTTTTTAAGACAGATTCTTGCTGTCACCCAGGCTGGAGTGTAATGGCACAATCTTGGCTCACTGCAACCTCTGCCTCCTAGGTTCAAGCAATCCTCCTGCCTCAGCTTCCCGAATAGCTAGGACTATAGGTGTATGCCACCACACCCGGCTAATTTTTGTATTTTTATCAGAGACGTGGTGTCATCATGTTGACCCAGCTGGTCTTGAACTCCTGACCTGTGATCCACCCGGACAGGCAGCTTTTACAACTGTCACTGCAAAATTGTGACCGAGACAGTGGAAGAGATCTGACCCAAACAACTCGGTTTTGTTTCCAGCCCCCAAGCTGTCCTTGCCCATCCCTGGGCATAGGCTGAACCAACTTTGGGAGGAGCCTGGTTTACAGTTGATAGTCTAAAACAAAGACGATAACAGCTGCTTCTCAAGATATGCTTCCCTCTTGCCTGGGGACCAGACCAAGAAACTAGCTACAGGATTAGAAACCATGGCTCAAGAGCCATGCAGCTGGAGGCTACAAGATTTTGGCCCTCCCTAAACTGCTCTCATGATCAGTGCTTAAGATGTTTTGTAAACCCTGCCCTTGATGGATCAGCTGACACAGCCCAGGTTAACAAATTGGCATATCTGATTTAGCACAAGAAGACAGCCACCATTGTAAAATGGCGGAGACTAAAACAAAGTATTACCATGCGGCTACAGATTATGTTCCCATGACATGAAACAAGATGGAGGCCTGTAGCCAAGTTTGCCAGTTGACGCTTTGCTGGGCTGGTTTGAACAGCAGGGTTGTGGGGTTCTCGGCCTCATCCTGACCTAAGATACCTTTAATTTCTTTTCTTTTCTTTTTTTTTTTTTTTTTTTTGAGACGGAATCTCGCTCTGTCACCCAGGCTGGAATGTAGTAGTACAATCTCGGCTCACTGCAAGCCCTGCCTCCCAGGTTCACGCCATTCTCCTGCCTCAGCCTCCCGAGTAGCTGGGACTACAGGTGCCTGCCATCATTCCCAGCTAATTTTTTGTGTTTTATTTAGTAGAGACGGGGTTTCACCGTGTTAGCCAGGATAGTCTCGATCTCCTGACCTCGTGATCTACCCACCTCGGCCTCCCATAGTGCTGGGATTACAGGCGTGAGCCATTGGGCCCGGCCAAGATACCTTTTCTTTAACAGAACCATACAGAAAGACATACAAAGCAGAGCAGATTGTTTACAGCTTAAGACCAATCTCACAAATCCTTTTTCATTGATTATATATTTAAAGACAACATAAACAATCATCTTTATTATCCCTTTTCCAGTTTCCACAGGAAGAGAGAAGCCAAAAGCCCAACTGGTAAGAAGATTTTACCCTTTTGCCAGCACATCAGGCTTCTGGGTTTCCTTCCCCCTAGCTCAACTCTACGCCAAGCATTTTAAGATTTGGAAAATTAACCTTTTCCATGTTGGAAGAACATTATAAAAGAGATAGAAGCCATTTTAAACTGCAGAAGAAGGAAAAACACCACAGAAAGGAGTTCCAGTTAGGGTTGTCAGGAGGTATTGCCTCTTTTACTATTGGGAATGGTGTTTCCCCTTTGCCTTCTCAATTTTTTCTTTTCCCTTTTGTTCTACTATAGGAGACATATTGCTTATCTCCAAAATTTTCTTCTGCTTGCAGAGCTGCCTGTTTTAGCTACAGTGAGGGTTTGCCTTAGCAGCAGCATCCCTTCACGAGATGTTAAATACCTGAGTTAAATTTTGGAAAGGTTCTATATACTTATTAAGGTCATCAGAAAATTGGCCTAAGTCTCCCTTTACTTGCCAAAGGTCCTGCAATGAGAAGGGAACTTGAAGGGGCCCCAAATAAGGGGGACCCTCAGATGACTTCCCTGAAAGTTACTTTTTTAATTTGGGGGAACTGTTTTCCCTGGGCCTGCCCAATATGACTGCAAAAGAAAATAAGCCACTTTTTCTTCAAAGTTTCAAGGTCGAAAGAGTCCCAGTGCTTCAAAATACACTCAAGGCCAGTGCATGTTGAAGACGATCTGTTACCCATCTAGAAAGAGAAGTGAGAATAAAAGCATCCTTTTAGTCTCCTTCCTTTTGGTATGAGATCCAGAATGGAGAAGAAAGCAGTAGGAGGCGTCCCCCAACTATTTTCTCTACTTCGTTCCTGGATTCCCAGCACCCATTTAAATGTGCCACCCATGACTGAGGGTGTAACCCTCCAAGCCGTAGCATCAGAGGATCTGAGTTTGGGGCCTTAGTCACGTTGTTCCCACGCAATCAGTTTTCTGCCTTTTTTTCCCTTTGACCTCCTAGACTTGTGTGGCCTCCCAAAAAATGGATTTCAAGAAAAACCATGTAATTGGGAAGAGCCCCTTTAAGGGAGGGGGTGTGCTAGATTGAACTCTATATCCTGCTATTATAGCCCATGCTAAAGCATTTACCCATAGAAGAATGGTTCTGGTTAACTTCTGGTCTTAAAATCCCCTTACTAATTAAGTACTGTCTTAGTAGGAGCCAGAATGATGGCTTAAAGAACATAGGAACTGAATGGCCATTTTTCTGCCAGTGGGACAATATTGAGACTAAAATTTGGCTACGGAAGACATCCTACTCCTGTTAAAAAGCAGAAACTTATGATTCTTAGAGGAGGTCTAGAGGCTGATTTCTACTAGGTGGCTTAGAAATACCATGTGCTCTGAGGCAGGAGAATGGCGTAAACCCAGGAGGCGGAGCTTGCAGTGAGCTGAGATCTGGCCACTGCACTCCAGCCTGGGCGGCAGAGTGAGACTCCGTCTCAAAAAAAAAAAAAGACGATGTGCTTTCCAGATAAAACGTAGAGAGAGAGACATTTATTGAGTCACTGCCTGCCGTGATTCATGATCTTTTCTAACAGAATCCTGCACATTAGACACTCAGAGAGAGAGAGACCACAGATAGAAAGAGAAAGAAAGTTTGGCGACAGGGTAGCTGGAAGAGAGCCTTGAGATTAAAGGACAGATTTAAAGTTGAAATCTGCTCCAGTTTCATGGTTGAATTTCCTTTCCCAGCCAATGCACCAAAATGATACGGCTCTGATGAGTGGAGGAACACCAGGGTTCTTGGTCCTCATGCCGGTTTAGATGAAACGACACGGACACATGTGGAGTGGTTTTAAGGGACGGAGACCTTAATAGGCAAGAGGGGCAAGAAAGAAGGGAGAAGGAAGAAATAAGCAGCTCCCCTGTACAGAGACGGGGGGAGGGGGGGGTCCAAAGCCAAAAGAGGAGGTCCCCCTCCCGTACAGTTTCTTAAATTCAAATGTTTAAATAAGAACATCTCAATTCAGGATGCACCTCCCCCTACCAATTTTTCACTCAGATCTATCCCAAGTTTCAAAGCCATATAGTCAGTGATCACCCAGAACTATCTCACAAGTACTTTATGTGGTTTAACCTAAAACTAAATTGTTTCCATCCCCAAACCTCTTCTCTAAATTCATTATAGCTTTGACAGGGGAGCTAGGAGCCACTCTCTTATTCACCAATAATCATCTTAGTCCTACTGGTCTTACAATAAAGTTGGCTGTTTCATGCCTACAAGAGTAGAGGCTTTTTCCTGAAGAACAATTTTAGGCCATACCAAAATAAGATCTGCATCCAGAAGTTGAAAAGGAATGATCTCCACTGTAAACTGATTTTAAACTATACCTGAAATATTCATGCTGAGCACGATATTTTACATTAAAGTAGAGTCATTCCTCAGTATTGGTTCCAGGATTGGTTCCAGGACGCCCATAGATACCAAAATCCCTGGATGCTCAAGTACCTGATATAAAAAATGGCATAGTATTTGCATATAAC
This sequence comes from Piliocolobus tephrosceles, assembly GCF_002776525.5. Taxonomy (NCBI): domain Eukaryota; kingdom Metazoa; phylum Chordata; class Mammalia; order Primates; family Cercopithecidae; genus Piliocolobus; species Piliocolobus tephrosceles. Next base: position 15,934,983 of record NC_045449.1, read on the forward strand.
TGGCGTACATTCTCCCAAATACTTTAAATCATCTCTAGATTACTTATAATACCTAATACAATGTAAATACCATGTAAATAGTTGTTACACAGTAGTTTTAAATTTTTATTGCACCATTTTGAGGGTTTTCTGCTCAATATTTCCAATCTGTGGTTGGAGGAAACACAGAACACAGCCAGGCACAGTGGCTCACGTCTGTAATCCCAGCACTTTGGGAGGCAGAGGTGGGCAGATCACGAGGTCAGGAGATTGAGACCATCCTGACTAACATGGTGAAACCCCGTCTCTACTAAAATACAAAAAATTAGCCGGGCATGCTGGCATGCACCTGTAGTCCTAGCTACTCAGGAGGCTGAAGCAGGGGAATCGCTTGAACCCGGGAGGCGGAGGTTTTAGTGAGCCAAGATCATGCCCCTGCACTCAGCCTGGCGACAGAGCAAGACTCCGTCTCAAGAAAAAAGAAAGAAAAAAGAAATGCAGAACATTTGCATACCAAGGGCCAAGAGCCAACTCTATAATACCTTACACTAGGGTCCTAGGAAGTCCCACCTGCTAAGGGGACTCCAGTACCACTAAAATGGAGGTGATCAAGGATGCTGAGAAGGCCAATTTCTGGTCCTGCCCTTTCTCAAACCAAAAGACAGCAGTAATGGAGAAGATTCACTTGAGAACCAGAAAGGGGGCGGGTTTGGTGGCTCATGCCTGTAATCCTAGCACTGTGGAAGGCCGAGGCGGGTGGATCACCTGAGGTCAGGAGTTCAAGACCAGCCTGGCCAACATGGCGAAACCCGTCTCTACTAAAAATACAAAAATTAGCTGGGCACAGTGCAATGCGCCTGTAGTCCCAGCTACTCAGGAGGCTGAGGCAGGAGAATCACTTGAACCCGGGAGGCAGAGGTTGCAGTGAGCTGAGATCACGCCACCGCACTCCAGCCTGGGGTGACAGAGCGAGACTCTGTCTCAAAAAAAAAAAAGAAACAGAAAGGCACTAAGAGATGTACAGTAGGCAAGCAGGCACTCAATAAATATGAACTGAAGGAATCATTCTAATATGCACTGTGCAAAGTGCTGGCAAGATACAGTAGTTCAGAGAAGTGCTAAATATTCAAAAAAGATTTGTACTTTCCAGGATAAAGAAAGATGTCAACCATACTTTTTTCTTTACTGCAACATTTGTATTTGTAGACTGCTTTGTAATTACAAAGCATTTTTATATTTTCACATTCATTTAATCTGTACATGTTAGACTCCAGACTGGAAAGGGACTGACCCAGGTACCACCTCTCTTCTAGGACCCAGAATACCCTTCATAGATGAAACTTAACTTTAAAATGATAATGTAGTAGAAGAATGAAAAGTATTCATCTTGCAACCAGGATGAATACTTATCTCAACTCAGCATGCACCTTTCTAGGGAGAGATGCATGCTGAGTTGAGATAAGCCTAGAAACCAGCAAAGAGAGATGGCCCAAACCTACCTGAAACCTAGCTGCAGAGCATGGTGGCCATTTCTTCCCCTGCTTCTCAGAAACCAGCAGGACTATAAGCCAGGAGTTCAAGACTGCAGTGCACTAGATCCGGCCTGTGAATAGTCACTGCGCTCAGCCTGGGCAACAGAGCATGACCACATCTCTAAAGAGAGAGAGTGAGAGAACGATGAAAAAGAAAGAAAGACTCTAAAGAGCTGGGAAGGGAAAGAAGCCACAGATTATCAGACCCACCTTGACAAAATTCCCACCAATCAGTGGGCATTATATACCCTGCAATTCCCAAAGGAGAGGTCAAATGAGAGTCTAGTAGTAGTCCTACTCACTCCCAGATCTAGAAAAGCAGGCCATGAACTGTTATTTTGGCAAGGACCTCTCTCCCAGAATTCCCAGACCTAGGTGGAGACTGCTCTGTTTCTCTACCAAGAATTGAAAAACTACTGCGAGCTGGCAGCTCAAGCTAAAACACACAGACACACACATTATTTTTTACATTTTTAAATGGTTAAAAAAAAATCTGACGTGGCCGGGCGCGGTGGGTCAAGCCTGTAATCCCAGCACTTTGGGAGGCCGAGAAGGGCGGATCACGAGGTCAGGAGATCGAGACTATCCTGGCTAACACGGTGAAACCCCATCTCTACTAAAAATACAAAAAAAAAAAAAAAAGTCAGCCAGGCGAGGTGGCCGGCGCCTGTGGTCCCAGCTACTCGGGAGGCTGAGGCAGGAGAATGGCGTGAACCCAGGAGGCGGAGGTTGCAGTGAGCTGAGATCCAGCCACTGCACTCCAGCCTGGGCGACAGAGCAAGACTCCGTCTCAAAAAAAAAAAAAGAAAATCTGACGTGAAAATTACAGTGAAATTCAAATTTCAATAAAGTTTTGTTGGAACGGGCCGGGCGCGGTGGCTCAAGCCTGTAATCCCAGCACTTTGGGAGGCCGAGACGGGAGGATCACGAGGTCAGGAGATCGAGACCCTCCTGGCTAACACGGTGAAACCCCGTCTCTACTAAAAATACAAAAAATTAGCTGGGCGAGGTGGTGGGCGCCTGTGGTCCCAGCCACTCGGGAGGCTGAGGCAGGAGAATGGCGTGAACCCAGGAGGCAGAGGTTGCGGTGAGCTGAGATCCGGCCACTGCACTCTAGCCTGGGCGACAGAGCAAGACTCCGTCTCAAAAAAAAAAAAAAATAGTTAAGTTTTGTTGGAACACAGCCACACCTATTTGTTTACTGTCCAAGGCTGCTTTTGTGCTACAACAGCCGAACTTACAACCATAAGGAGATTGCAAAGCCTAAAACGTGTACTATCTGGCCCTTTGTAGAAGTCCACCAACTGCTTCTACACCATGGGGTGGGGTCTAGGTCTATTTACTAAGCCAAACAACCATCCAGGCAAAGAAACAACAGTAAAGCAAAGAAACAAAAGAAGCAACACTCCTGGGGGGTAAAGTGGGGAAGTGTCCGAAAATAAAGTCAATTAGGAGAGCTTTGAAGCAGGGAAATGGAGTATAGAGGCACAACGCCAGAAGTCCAGGTTCAGAGAATAATTCATCTCCGCTCAGGAAGTAGATGGACAATGCTACTTAGAGCAAGGACGCCCTCTGTCGACATTCCTTGATTGTGCGCCTTTAACTGTCTAAAATCAGGGTGTAGGCATGCGGAACGCAGAGCCTGTGGGAGGAGTTAAATGGGCGGGTTCAAGAGGAGCGGTCTTCTCTTTCTGGAGTGGCTGGTGTTCCTGTACTCTTTCACCAAAGTCTTCCGAAAGGAAACTTGGGTTCAAGTTCGCACTAACAAGACAAGCGACTCGCACTAACAGATGTGTATCCCTTTCCTCTCCCTAACTTCAGTCCCTTAAGTTTGCAGAGAGGGCAGCTTCTCGGAAGCGAGTCCCCTTTTCATTCTTTTTTTTTTTTTTTTTTTTTTTTTGAGATGGAATCTCGCTCTGTCGCCCAGGCTGGAGCTCAGTAGCGCAATCTCGGCTCACTGCAACATTTGCCTCCCGGATTCAAGCGATTCTTCTGCCTCAGCCTCCCGAGTAGCTGGGACTACAGACGCGCGCCACCACGCCCAGCTAATTTTTGAATTTTTAGTAGAGACGGGGTTTCACCATATTGGCCACTTTTTTTTTTTTTTTCTTTTTTTTTAGACGGAGTCTCGCTCTGTCGCCATGCTGGAGTGCAGTGGCGCGATCTCGGATCACTGCAACTTCCGCCTCCTGGGTTCAAGAGATTCTCTGGCCACAGCCTCCCGAGAAGCCGGGACTGCAGGCGCGCGCCACTACCCCCAGCTAATTTTTGTATTTTTAGTAGAGACGAGGTTTCACCATGTTGACCAGGCTGGTCTCTTATCTCCTAACCTCGTGATCCGCCCGCCTCGGCCTCCCAAAGTGCTGCGATTACAGGCGTGAGCCACTGCGCCTGGCCCACCATTGGCCACCCTTTTCATTCTTAACTGAGACTCCTCCCTGCACCCCAGCTCCTGTCCATGCTCGACTTCCTCCCGCCTCCGAGGGGCCGCGAGTCTACCCACTGGCGGGGTAACTCCCCTTGCCCACCCCGCAAAATGGCCCGCAGTTTGGCTGAGACGGGTAGGACACCCAAAGGACCAATACCACCTTCCATAAGATGGGATTCGAACCTAAAACTCGTTCCTAACGGCACTAGATGCAAGAACTGCCCCTCCCTGAACTACCATTCCCTCAGGTTTCAGAAATGACAGCTTCCGCTGCCCGCAAAGAGACGTAGGGAGGAGCCTAGCTTCCGGCTCGAAAGGGACTCTGGGACACTGGGCGGGGCCAGGAACGCAGTGTTCCTGGGAAATGGGGTCCACAGCCTCAGCGGCGCAGGCGCCGCTCCACGCAGGCGCCGTGGCCTTGCTCCGCACGCGCTTGGCTGGAGACCCCTGTCCCCGAGAGCGCGCAAGCACCCTGCCGGGGTACTAGGAGGCGTGGCGGATGAGGCAGGCCCTACCGGTCTCGGTGGCGGTGTTGTGGTGAGGGAGGCCGGGTTTATTTAAGGCTGACTCCTAATTTAAGTGGGAGAGACACGCAGTTTGTGAGATATTACCACCCCAAGGGGGAGATCGGCAGCGGAATGTGTGGGTGCGCACCCACACACTGGCCGAGCTGCCTCAGGAGCCCTGCTTCAGGGGCCCGAGGAATTTGTCGACGGGGTTTCTTGAAGTAAATGCCTTGTCCCCAGTTACAGCGCTACCGTCATGTCCCTCCAGGGAGATGGCAGCAGCCTTTCGCTCTCATTGGTCTCTAATGAACCGTCGTGTACCTGTAGACGGCCTGAGGAATTACCGATCTCATTTCCAACCTGCACCCCGTCAAGCTTCCAACGCTGCGCTCACCACCCCCGTTATTTTGAAGCACATCTCAGAATCGTAAACATTTCGGTACCAATTTCTAAAGATGGAGACTTCTTTGTTTTCTGAAATGATAAGGTATACCAGGTTCAACTGGCACACTTCTTGCCCCATACCTAGATTTAATCATTTCTTCTGGAGACCCTGGTTCCTTTTGGTGGGAGCTGGTATTTGCAAACCACAATCTAGGTGCAAGTGGTACTCATCACTATTGAAAAGTCATGTGTCTAGACCTCTCCCAAATAGAGCTACAGTTCAAACTGATACTCCCAATTCAAATTCAAACAACAGGATTTTTACTTAACCTCATCAGACTTACATCTGTGTCTCTATTCTCCAATGTTAGAAACCCAAATTATCAGTTATGCCAATATAATTAAAACAATACACACGTTTTTTAAAATTTCAGAACAATTATAATAGTACCACCACCATTATTATTGAAAAGTTTAAGATTTTTAAAAAATTATTTCTGTCCTTAGAGTATACTCTACTAGAGATATACAGTCAAGTCAATGAATCTTAAAGTAACTTGGAATAATTTTTCTCTGGGTGTTATAATGTAGCAGGACGAGCCGCAGACAAAACTCAAACACCAGATTAAAGAAGGAAGAGGTTTTTTATTCAGTCGGGAGTGTCAGCAGATTTTCATCTTAAGAGCTGAGCTCTCCGAAAAATAAATTCTTGGCCTTTTTAAAGGTTTACAACTTTAAGGGGTCCACCTGAAAGGGTCGTGATAAATCGAGCAAGCGTGGGAATCGTGACTGGGGGCTACATGCATCAGCTAACAGAACAAAAAGCTTTACAATGCTTTTTTCATACAGTGTCTGGAATTTACAGATAACACAAGTAGTTTAGGTCAGGAGTTGATGTTATTATTATTACCTTTTTTTAACTCCTAGGGCCGGGTGGTGGTGCCAGGGTTGTCTGGCTATTTATCTTACTTTTGTTTCTTTCTAACTTTTTGCTTTTTCTCTCCTGTCTTGGGAACTAGGCAAGGTGGGGGGAGGAGGGCAGCAGCAGTAGGAGTGGTGTCCTTCCTTAATAACACCAACTCCACCATGTAGTAGACCATATGATGGCCCCCAAAGATATCCAGGTCCTAATCCTTAGAACTTGTGAATGTTACTTTATAATGTCAGAATGGATTTTAGGTGTGAATAATTAGGGATCTTGAGATGGGGAGGTTATCTTGTTTTTCCTGGGGAGCTCTGTATGAAATTACAAATGCCTTGTAAGAGACAGGCAGAAGAAAATTTAACAGGGGAGAAGATGATAATGTGACCTCAGAGGCACATATTGGAGTGATGCAGTCAGTAACCAAGAAATGCCAGCAATCAGAAACCGGAAGAGGCAAGGAACAGATTTTACCCTAGAGCCTTTGGAGGGAGCATGGCCCTGACAACATTTTGATTTTGGCCCAGTGAAACTGATTGCAGATTTCTTGCCTCCCAAACTGTGAGAAACTGTTCCAAGACACCAAGTTTGTGGTAATTTGTACAGTGGCCACAAGAAACTAATATACACAGGTTCCTTTGTTTCATTGTACTTTCAAGGTTTATGGATTGCTTTTTCTTTAATGTATTTTGGTTTTATAATTAGGCAAAGTTTTTTATGCTATCAAAGTAGAATCCACAAAACAAAGTACTTTAGAGAAACCCAACTTCTATTCCTATGCCCTCTACCTGGTTCACTCCCTCCCCTATAGCTAACCACTTTTAAATTTTATGGTTTATTCTTCCATTATTTAGCATAAACAAATGTGTACATATATATTTCTATCCCTTCCTTTCTCTCTTAAACTGCAGCATACTATTCATGTTTTTCCCACATAAAAATAAATCCTAAGGATCACAGAGATATTTCTCATTCCTTTTTACAATTGCATATTACTATATTGTTTGGTTGTACAGTGTATCCAAGCAGTCCTTTAATGACAAACATTTGGAGAATTTCCAAAAGGTGGAAAATAAGGAGAGAGAAAGAAACATAGATAAGGTGGGCCAAATAGAAAACAAATAGCAAGAAGATAGACTTAAACCCAAACACATTTGTAATTACATTAAACATAAATGGATAAATATTTTAAGTGAAGATCAAATTTTCAGACTGAATTTTTAAAAACTTACTTTGTTTACAAAAGATGCACTTTAAATTTCAGGGCACAAAAAGTAGAAAGTGAAAGTATGGAGAAAAGATATACCACAGAAACCCTAATCAAAAGAAAGTTAATGTTGCTATATTAATATCATGCAAAAGACATTTTAAGGCAAGAAGCATTACTAGAAATGAAGAATAATATAATGATACAAGCATTAATCCACTAGATAATCATAACAACTATACATTTAAAAAGTACCTAATAACTTAATCTCAAAATATGTAAAGCAGAAACTGTCAGAATTGAAAGGAAAAGTAAATCCTGAACCATAATATGATACATACCTCTGTCAGTAACTGGTAAAATAAACAGATTTTTAAAAATCAGTAAAAGTATACACAGTTTAAAGAATGTGATTAGGGCAGGCACAGTGGCTCACATCTGTAATCCCAGCACTTTGGGAGGGCAAGGTGGGAGGATCCCTCGAGGCCAGGAGTTCATGACCAGCCTGGGTAACATAACAAGACCCCATCTCTACAAAAAAAAAAAAGGAAAGAAAAAAATTAGCTGGGTATGCAGGCCTACACTTGTAGTCCTAGCTACTTGAAAGGCTGAGGCAGGAGAATCCCTTGAGCCAGGAGTTTGAGGCTGCAGTGAGCCATGATCACACCACTGCACTCCAGCCTGGGCAACACAGGGTCTTGCTCTGTTACCCAGGCTGGAGTGCAATGGCGTGATCTCGGCTCACTGCAACCTCCACTTCCTGGGTTTAAGCAATTATTCTGCCTCCGCCTCCCGAGTAGCTGAGACTATAGGCGCGTGCCACCACACACGACTGATTTTTGTATTTTTAGTAGAGATGGGTTTCACCACATTGGCCAGGCTGGTCTCGATCTCCTGACCTCATGATCTGCCCGCCTTGGCCTCCCAAAGCGCTGGGATTATAGGCATGAGCCACTACTCCCGGCCCAGTCATGGGTTCTTAGTTTCTGTTTCTGATTGAGCCAGTAAAGCCCCTTCCTGATTCTTATTTTCCACTTATCACCAGAGACAGAAACTATAAACCATGGCTTCAGGGTGTTAAAAGCCTAAAACTAAACAAAACAGAACAACACAACAACAAAATCAAACGGGTTGGACAAGCTTGCCAGATGTCCTCAGAATGCAGCACTCTTTTTTGTTTGTTTTTTGAGACAGAGTCTCGCTCTGTCACCCAGGCTGGAGTGCAGTGGCGCGATCTCAGCTCACTGCAACCTCCGTCTCCCAGATTCAAGTGATCCTCCTGCCTCAGCCTCCCCAGCAGCTGGGACTACAGGTGCGCGCCACCACGCCCGGCAAATTTTTTTGTATTTTTAGTAGAGACAGGGTTTCACTGTGTTTTGATTTCCTGACCTCGTGACCTGCCCGACTTGGCCTCCCAAAGTGCTGGGGTTACAGGCGTGAGTCACCACGCCAGGCCGGAATGCAGCACTCTTTACTTGGAAATAATGCCAATGAACAGGCTTAGGTTGAAGGATTATAATAGTCATGTAAAATCGATAATGCCTATAGTCGCTACCTTTAGTGAGTACGTAGGCACGTTCCAAGTTTAGTCATAGCTCCTTGTAGTTTCTTTTCCTTTTTTTTTTTTTTTGAGACAGAGTCTCGCTCAGTTGCCCAGGCTGGAGTGCAATGGCGCATGACCTTGTCTCACTGCAACCTCTGCCTCCCAGGTTCAATCGAAACTGCCTCAGCCTCCGGAGTAACTGGGACTACAGGCGCACGCCACCATGCCCGGCTAAATTGTTGTATTTTTAGTAGAGACGGAATTTCACCATATTGCCCAGCCTGGTCTTGAACTCCTGACCTCAGGTGATCCACCCGTGTTGGTCTCCCAAAGTGCTGGGATTACAGGCATGAGCCACTGCGCCTGGCCTCCTTGAAGTTTCTTACAAGTAGAAGCACTAACAAAGGATGATGCATTCCTCCTCCTGCTTTCTGAGGATGCCCTACTCTGTAACAGAGTAGTTTCCAATAAACTTGCTGCTTTCACCGTGCTCTGTGACTCCCTCTGAATTCTTTTCTATGTGAAATCCAAGAACCTACTCTTGGGGTCTGGATTGGGACCCTCTTTTCTGGCAACAGGAACATATGTACTCAGGACAGAGCTCTCCCAGGGGTAAAAGGATTTGAATATTCTGAGTTCTCAAGCAAGTAGCTGACATACTGGTGGTGGTGAGAGATGTCTGGGGTGAATGTTCTAGAGGTAAAGGTCCTGGTGCTGGTGAGGCATGGGGATGCCAGTGTGTGTGGGGGGGGTGGGGGGTGGAGGGGTGGTGGAGATGAGAGGTTCAAAGAACAGCAGGGCAAGTGGAACTGATCATCCTATGGACATTGACTTCATGGAGCATGAAGCTAAGGCTTGGGGTTTGTGAACAAAAGTCTCTAGAAAAAGAGCGGGAAGCAGAGTGACCAGTGGGTTTGTGAGGAACAATAACAAGGCGAGCATGAAGCTGTATCCTGGGTGCCACAAGGTTTAAAGGAAAATAAGCCAAATCATTTTCATGTTGAACTTGGCTTAAATTTTCTAATCATTTTCTATCCTCTGAGAATTCCTCTTATGAACATCATAGAAATGGCAGCTTAAAGACTAATAAAATATTTATGATGTACAATGAATGTAGATATTTGCAGCTTTTCGTGTTTCATGTAGTTAATCTTGTAAGAAAATTAAGGGAATGTTCAAAATGCAATTTTCGGCCAGGTGCGGTGGCTCACGCCTCAAATCCGAACACTTTCGGAGGCCAAGGCAGGCGGATCACGAGGTCAAGAGATCGAGACCATCCTGGCTAACATGGTGAAACCCTGTCTCTACTGAAAATACAAAAAACTAGCCAGGCGTGGTGGCGGGCACTTGTAGTCCCAGCTACTCAGGAGGCTGAGGCAAGAGGATGGCGTGAACCCGGGAGGCAGAGCTTGCAGTGAGCCGAGATAGCACCACTGCACTCCAGCCTGGGCAACAGAGCAAGACTCCATCTCAAAAAATATATATATATACAATTTTCATATTTTTCAATGGCTTCATGCTGGAGAATTGAAATAAAATGGAGTAGTACACTGTTTTTCCAATCTCATTTCATCTAAGAGAAAAGCACATCTGTAAGTCAGTACAAATCTTTTGATCAAGTATAAGGCGTTCTGAGAAAATGTCTTGTTATGACCAGAAAAAGTAAAAGCAAATAAAAATCAGCAATGTTCAAAAAGAGCAACTTTGTTGGTCTTTTCCGTCAAGTGGGTAAAGGTTTGACAGCTCTAATGCTTGCTGCTGATAAATTGTAAAAGAGAATAGGGAGTAAAATTAACTTGATTTGGATGTGGAAATTTCATTCAGTCTCGTTTCCAGAGTTTGTGAATATTAACTCCAGTAGAAAAGTCCAGCCCCAGGAACAAAGCACCTTCTAGTTTCTCTCACATCCCTGGTGGCGATTCCAGCCTGCCCTCAGGGCTGCGGAAATTGCAATGAGACCGTAATGCAGTCACATTTGGCCTGTGTGAGCAGGAATGTTGTAGCTTTGGCCAGGCTGTCAGCCAGATGTAACAACACAAATTTAAACATAGTGTGCCTCTGCACAGCCCCACACCTGCCCAAACGCATCTAAACCTGGACCTATCACATTCGGTTAATTCCAGAAGTCAGTTCTTCTCTCTTCTGTTACAGCTGAAGGTGCCCAAGAACAGAAAAAATGCAATTTTCACTTTTTTTTTTTTTTGAGACAGAATCTCGCTCTTTTGCCCAGGCTGGAGTTCAGTGGCACAATCACAGCTCACTGCAGCCTCAAACTCCCCAGGCTCAAGTGATCCTCCCACCTCAGCCTCCCAAGCAGCCGAGACTACAAACACACACGACCATGCCTGGCTAATTTTGGTATTTTTTGTAGATACCGGGTCTTGCCATGTTGCCCAAGCTGGTCTCGAACTCCTGGGCTCAAGCGATTCTCCTGCCTTGGTCTCCCAAAGTGCTAGGATTACAGGTGCGAGTCGCTGCGCCTGGCCTAATTTTCACTTTTAAACTGAAAATCATGGCTTTATTAACAAAATGAAAACTTTTTTGTTAATTTCAATGTATATGGCAGGAGGCAGGGTGGTGAAGCACATGTGATGACCTTGGACTGACTCTAAGAAACACCAAGAAATGGGATTGCAAGTACTTGGATTTCCTGGCAGGGCTGGGAGGTAGCCTCTCACCAGCCCTGCTTTAACAGTTTTATGCCTGTAAGAATGGGAAATTTTTTTCTTTTTCTTTTTTCTTGAGACGGAGTCACGCTCTGTCGCCCAGGCTGGAGTGCAGTGGCGTGATCTCGGCTCACTGTAGATATTTGCAGCTTTTCATGTTTCAGATATTTAAACTTGTAAGAACCGCACCCCCCCGCCCCCGCCCGGGTTCACACCACTCTCCTACCTCAGCCTTCCGAGTAGCTGGGACCACAGGCGCCCGCCACCACACCCAGCTAATTTTTTGTATTTTTAGTAGAGACGGGGTTTCACCGTGTTAGCCAGGATGGTCTCGATCTCCTGACCTTGTGATCCGCCCGCCTCAGCCTCCCAAAGTGCTGGGATTACAGGCGTGAGCCACCGCACCCGGCCAGGATTTTTTTTTTTTTTTTTCAATAAATACATGCTGATTTATTACAGGGTAAGGTGGCTTCTTGGGGGATAAATTCAAGAGGAGTTGAGAAGGCTTTATTCATTTACGATGTCCCTTTCCTGGGAGGATAGCAAGATGTAGGACAAGCTAAAATCGTCCCCTATTTAAAAAAAAAAAAAAAAAAATTCACCCCCAAGTAGTCCCGGGTAGGGGGCAGAATAAAATATATATATATCTGCAATGATTCCTAACTATTTTTGAATACAGAAACTTGGGAAGGGGTTTCTGTCGGTTTCATGAGGAAGGCACAACTTTCAGATAGTGTTGGGGAAGGGTATAAGGTCCTATGCAGGCTGGCCCCTTAGCCCACAGATGCCAGGATGATGTCTACTGGCAGCTCCTCCAAACTTCTGGGTGTCAACTGCATTGTCACTGTGTCCGAAAGCAGCAGCCGAGAGTGCACTGGGATGTCATGACCACCCCAAAACACACCAGCCAGGAGCAACATGTGGATGTTCTTGTTATCCGGCACTTCGACCTCTCATAAGGGTTCATCCCCAAGAACTTCACAATATTACCCACAGCCTCTTCGAGTGTCTTGATGGCAGACAAGCTGAACGTTTCCTCCTTCTTAAATTCATCCCCTACCCCATCCCAGGCTGCTTCGAAGTTCAGTTTCTTGACTTTTGAATGTGATCAGCTACAGTAACTTCCAGATCTTCCAGCACATACTCATCCTCATAGCCTTTGTCATCCGTCTCCCCAGTAGTGGGATCACAGTCCTTGACAGTGAGCTTCATCATGCAGCTGAATGTGCAGGTTGTAGCATCTTCTTTGGCTAGTGCCACCAGTGTGTAGCAGGTCCCAGGCTGGTTGTAGGGCAGGCTCTGGGTAGGCACGTAACAGAGCACCTCATAGGCCTCAGTGGGCTCCATCTGCACTGTGACATTCTCCAAGGTCTGGTCATTGACTGTGTTTGTGCAGTCAAACTGAAACACCCTGTGGTTGGTGAAGGTGTGTTCGGTGCAGCGGATGACATACCCCCGTCTCTGACTCGGTGAGGGCCATGGGCTCAGGCGAGGACTTGAAGAAGGGCCCAAGTCCCCGGAACTCAGGCATCACCACCAACTGCTCCTGAAAGATCTCCTGCCTGGTAGCTGCCACTTTCTCAGGCTGTTTGACAGCTGTGATGGGAATACTTTCTGTTCTCTGCTCTTCCGTGGGTGCCATGAGGCAGAGGTCATGATTTGAGGTCAAAAGCTTTTTCTGATGGTTCTAGAGTGTACTGCTGCAGAGCCCTCTCCAGACCAGGATGGACACAGTTAGACCATTTAGGATATAGCCTGCACTGAGGGCCTTCTGCTTCTGCTCCAGGACATTTAGGTAGAAGGTGGCTCGGTCCCTTACTTCATTGCCATCATCCATCACACAGCTCTTCTTCAGCAACACCAAGATCCTGGGTAACATCTCTTCATTCTGAGCTCCAATCTTGGCCAGAGCACTCACAACACCTGCCCAGACCTCCTCATGCTCCAAGACCACTCGGTTATAGATGAAGTGGATGTACTTTGAGGGATTGGTGGTCTTGGACCCCTCCTGGCCCAGGAGATGTAGAATACGGGTGGCCAGCACTGTGAACTCGCAGTCCTCGATGAACTCACACAAATGTGACAGCCCTGTCTCCTTGCTCTCTGAGTTCTCCTCAGTGATGCTGATGATGCAGTCCACGGTGGTGCACTCGTACTCAAAACCACCCTCTTCCCACAGCATGGTGAACAGGAAGTTCATGAGGATGGCATGTTCGCGAGGATACTTCTGACACAGGTCACTGACAGCCTGGACAACCACCACCTTGAATTCATCTAAGATCTCTGACATGAAGGAGGAGAACTGCTTCATGAGGTGGTCAATGCTGCTTTCACTGCCCCTCTTAAGGACGGTGATCATGGCCAGCATGGCACTGCTGCGGTTTGAGTCTGTGACCAGGTTCTCCAGATCCAGATTACAAGCTGTCACAGCTGACAGATGCTTCATGGCAACCTTACTGAGGGTGGGAACAGCAGCATAGTGGAGAGCAGCCTTGGGTGAGCTGCAGAAAAACTGGAGCACTGACACAGCAAGGGGCAGCTCTTTGGCACTGCAGCCTGGCAGATTGACAATGACCAAGGTGGCTTTGTACACCACCATCTTGTGCTTGTTTCTCAAGCAGCTGTCGATGAAGTCAAACAGTGGGCTGTCATGGCTGCCATCCTCCTCTTCCAGCTGCTTGTTGGCCACCCAGATCATCATGCAGTAGGCAAAGGGAGACTTAAGGCCGTGCCAGGTGACCTTGCTGATCATCTTATTGATGGCCAGGTGGTCATTCTTACGCACATGGTACAGTAGCCCTAGTGCATGGTACTGGACCATGATCTTATCACTGGATGCCGCCTCCTGAGCCTCATTCACCCAGTGCTTGACCACGTCAAAGCTGCACTTCAGCAGGTGCAAGGAAGACATGAGGGTAGAGTTGGAGACACTGGGCACCTTGTCCACAATGGCTTGTTTCATGTAGCACTCAATAGCCTGCAGCATGGTGCTATCAGTGATCTGGCAGAGGGTTCGCATGGCCGGGCCCCGGTCGTTGTCCTCTTTCCCAGTCATGTATTTTGTTAGGCTGCTGGTGACAAGGATGACATCCTCTGCGATGCAAGACATCTCCTTGATGGTCAAGTAGCACATCCAATGGAGTGTGAGATCATTGGACTGAAAGAGCTTGGTCATGGCAAGGAAGGCCTCGGTCGCTTCCGTGGTCCCCAGGTGCTCCCCCTGGTTTATAGGATAAAGAATCTTGGTGAGGATGTGGACACATTTCCAAGGGTTGATGGGAGTTTCATTAAATACACTGGCCTCCTGGAGTACGGCACTCTTCTCAAGGTGCTGGAATGGGTTGGAGCCTCCACCTGACTCTTCGTCCTTCTTGTCGAATTTCTTCAACATAGTGGAGTCGGTGGGGTGCAATGCAGCAACACAATGCTCAGGGGGCACGGCACAGAGTTTTTTTGTTTGTTTGTTTGTTGTTTGAGACAGAGTCTCTCTCTGCTGCCCAGGCTGAAGTGCAGGGGTGCAATCAGCTCACTGCAACCTCCGCCACCCAGGTTCAAGCGATTCTTGTCCCTCAGCCTTCCAAGTAGCTGGGATTTACAGGCATGCACCACCATGCCCGGCTGCCTGGCTAATTTTTGCATTTTTAGTAGAGACAGGGTTTCGTCATGTTGGCCAGGCTGGTCTCAAACTCCTGGCCTCAAGTGATCGGCCCGCCTCGGCCTCCCAAAGTGCTGGGATTATAGGCATGAGCCACCGTGCCTGACCAAGAAAGAGATTTTCATTAGATACCAACAATAGGAGGCTAGCTTATTTTATGATGTCTAATATCCCTAATAAAATGTCAAATGTTTTTGAAACATGGTAGATACAATTAAAATCCCCTGTGAACCTCTCCTGAATCTCATTCCCTTGTCTTTTTCTGTATGTGTATCCATTTTTTAAATGTATTTATTCTTTTACTATATGTGTATGTATATACAAATAATATGTGAAATTTCACCTGTTAAGTAAAAAATGAAAATTAAAACATTTGAAGTACCAGATTGTGCATTTCTTTCTGCAATTTGTCCTGTCTTGTCTTTTTCAGATTTATCCATGTGGATTCCTATAGCTCCTGTTTATTCACTGTAAATTCTATAAAGAAGTAGTCTATTGTAGGTGTTGTTTTATATACTTTGCCCATCTTTCTATTGAGTCGTCTTTTTCATATTGAATTTGTTAAGGAAAAATAATTCAATGACACTTGTTAACGCACAGTAAGGAAGACTTTAGTCAGGACCACCTGGATGGGCATAGGGACCACTCGATGGGGTCTTGGAGTGGGTGAGAGAGAGAGATTGGGCTCAACTCTGAATACTGCCTGGGCAAGTGAGAGTTTATAACCAAGGAGCAGGGTGGCAGTCAGTGGGTGGAAAATTACTAAAAGGAAACATTACAGGTAATGAGAATTCTGGTTAACCGCACCTAACGGGACTCTTGCTAAAGACAGGCCAAGGTGACACAGCATTACCTGGGAGATGGTGCAGAGTGAGGAATCTGATCAGACATCCAGGTGATCAGAGAATAGAGGCCGGCAGCACTGGCTAAACTGACTTGACCGGGTTCTTTGCTAAAACTAGATTTACAAGGAAGCGCACAGATGAGCCCGGGACAAGGTTCAGGAGCCTGACTAAAGTTTGGTCAAGCAGAGAGTCTTTATCAAATTATAGGAGTTCTTTCTACTTTTCAACACTAATTCCTTCAGTCCACCAAAGTACTCTCTTCTAATCAACACCAACTTCCCAGATGAACCCAGTGGCATTTTAGGGTCTTTGCCTCCTCACCTCCCCTCTGACTTTGTTGACATCATGTGTGTAGGATGTGGTGTGGACCTCCCTTCCCCTGACACTCCTGCCTTCACTCCCTTTGGAGACCTGCCCAGTTCTGATCCCCACCCCTTTATGGCATCTTCACGTCAGTTCTTCCCTGTTCCCCTTTCCGAGGTTCTCCCAAGGATTTCGTGGTCCACCCTCTGCCCTTTGCGCTCTGTGGTCGCTCCCTTGCAGAACTCAGCGTTTATGGCTGCTTCAGTCCTCAGTTCTCCGCGGGCAGCTCCCAGTGTGTGTCCTGTGGCCTCTTCTAGGATCTACTCCGGTCCTTCCCACCTGCCTAGGGGATGACGTCACTTGATAGTCCACCCAATGTAGAGAGAACTGTCTCGCCTTTAATATATTGTCCCCTCCCCTTTCTCATTTCCCATAGCTCCTCTCCTCCCAGTGTTTTAAGTACAAGAGACTTTCCAGCAAGGAAGGACTAGTTTGAGAAACTTTAAACAGCACATATCAGTTTAACAGAAAAAAAAAAAAATTTGCAGGAAAATCTACCCTGTGATCATGGCATTCCTGGATAATCAAGGAGCTGGATTCAGGAAGAATGGTACCTACTGGAGCAGGATTTTAGTGTCCAGAATGTGCCTTGTTTTTTAAATTTTTTTAATTTTAAAATATTTAATTGTCAAATGAAGATTGCATATATTCAAGGTGTACAACGGGATGATCAATATACATTGTATCATGATTGCCAGAATCCAGTTAAGGAACACACACCCCTCAGTGCCCTTGCTGCACCTGAGATCCAGAGCTGCTTCCTTTTGACTCAGTTTGCACCCTGTGACCCACATCTCCCCACTGCATCTCCTCTCCGCTTTTCTTTCTTCCTTTGAATTGGCTTTGCTTGCGTTCTCTTTTCTCTCTATTTGATAATGACTTTTTTTACCATTTAATCCGCGGAAGTATCTTTATTGTTTCTGTTTGTACCTGATTGCTGTGGGTTGAATTGTGTCCTCCCAAAAAGATACATGATGTTGCAGTCCTGATCCCTGTACCTATGAATCAGATCTTACTTGGAAATCAGGTCTTTGAGATGTAATCTAGTTAAGATGAGGTCTTGCTGAATTAGGGTGGGCTCTAATCCAATGGCTAGTGTCCTTGTAAGATGAGGGCAACTTGGACAGAGACGCACAGAGATGAGAACACCCTATGAAGACATGCAGAAAGAAGGCCAGGCAAGGATGGAAGCAGAGATCAAAGACCAGGGAGCAAGCCTGGGCACACCAAGGGTTGCTAGCAGCCCAAGAAGCTGGAAGGGAGGCATGGAACAGCCTCTCCCTTGGAGCCTCCAGAAGAACCAACCCTGCCGATGCCATCATTTCAGACTTCTGGCTTCCAAATGGTGGGAGAAGAAATTTCTATTGTTTTAAGTCACCCAGTTTATGGTACTTTGTTGCTGCAGCCCTAGAAAACCAATGCAAGTGGGAGTTTATAGTCAAGGATGATCATTGAAATTGTTAAAGCAAAACAGTGACAGGCCGCACATGGCGGCTCACGCCTATAATCCCAGCACTTTGGGAGGCCGAGGCAGGCAGATTACCAAAGGTCAGGAGTTCAAGATCAGCCTGGACAACATGGTAAAACCCCATCTCTACTAAAAATACAAAAAATTAGCCAGGAGTGGTGGTGGGCACCTGTAATCCCAGCTACTCAGGAGGCTGAGGCAGGAGAATCGCTTGAAACCAAGAGGCAGAGGTTGCAGTGAGCCGAGATCACACCACTGCACTCCAGCCTGGGTGACAGAGTGAGACTCTGAACAAACAAACAAACAAACAAACAAACAAACAAACCAGAGATAAAAGTCCCTCGGTGATTTTACCATCACAGCTTCTTGTCACCCCCACTTAAGGAAACCTCTTTAACAACTTGGATCACAGATTCCCGTCTCCTACCAGTGGTTGCTTAGCTTAAACTGTTTAGTTTACTATGATAAATAAATAATGCTGTTAGCATCTGTTATATGTGTGTATATCTGTGTCAGGTTAAACTTGTATTGGTAATGTTTGATTTTTTTAACCAAAAACAAATCTGACAAAATGTTAACCTCTGCTACATCTATGTGACAGATGTGTGGGTGTCTTATTTTATGTAGGTTTCAGTATGTTTGAAATGTTTTGTAATCAAAACTGTGCTCAGAAATCAATCAACCAGAATAGGAAACTGTCCCAGTTTCCATCATACTGTGATGTTAATTTCTTCTGATATCATCTATCAGGTGACAACTGCCCAAAAAAACCTATTATGACTATTTCTTTGTGTGTGTGTGTGTGTGTTTATATACATCTACCATAAAATGCACCACTTTAACCATTTTAATGGCATACCATGAAGTGGTTTTTGGTGTAGTCACAATAGTGAGCAACCACTGCCACTACCTAGTTCCACAGCATTTTCATTACCCCATAAAGAAGCTTCATACACACTAGAGAGTCACTCCCTAGTCTCCCCTCCCCCAGACCCTGGCAACCACTAATCTGCTTTCTGTCGCTATGGATTTACCTATTCTGGGAATCTCATATAAATGGAATCATATTATATGTGGCTTTTTGTGACCAGCTTAATTCTCTTAGCACATTTTTTAGCTTCATCCATGTTGTGACATGTATCACCACTTCATTCCTTTTTATTGTTGAGTAATATTCCATTGTATGAATACACCATGTTTTACTTATATCTATCCATCGGTTCATGAGCATTTGGGTTTTTCCACCTTTTGGCTATCATGAAAAATGTTGCTATGAAAATTCACATTGAAATTTTTGTTCAAGCTGGGCATGGTGGCTCATGTCTGTAATCTCAGTACTCTGGGAGGCTGAGGCAGGAGGATTGCTTGAGCCCAGGAGTTTGAGACCAGTCCTGGCAATATAGCAAGATTTGTATCTACAAAAAAAAAAAAAATAATTAATTGGCCAAGCATAGTGGCATCTGTCTGTAGTCCCAAGTACTTGGGAGACTGAGATGGAAGGATAGCTTAAGACTAGGAGGTCCCACCTGTAATCCCTGCGCTTTGGGAGGCCAAGGTGGGCAGATCACCTGAGGTCGGGAGTTGGAGACCAGCCTGACCAACATGGAGAAACCCCGTCTCTACTAAAAATACAAAATTAGCCAGGAGTGGTGGTGCATGCCTGTAATCCCAAGCTACTTGGGGGCTGAGGCAGGAGAATCGCTTGAACCCGGGAAGCAGAGGTTGTATCAAGCTGAGATTGAGCCATTGCACTCCAGCCTGGGCAACAAGAGCAAAACCCCATCTCAAAAAAAAAAAAAGAGAAGACTAGGAGGTCAACGCTGCAGTGAACAGTGATCATGCCACTGTACTCCAGCCTGGTGGACAGAGCGAGATCCTATCTCAAAAAAAAAAAAAAAATTAGTTTGGATACCTGTTTTCAATTCTCTTGGGTACATACCTACAAGTAGAATTGCTGGGACATGTAACTCTGCTTAACTTACTGGGGAAATGCCAAACCGATTTCCACAGTGGCTGCACCATTTTACATTCTCACCAGCAATGCATGAGAGTTCCAATTTCTCAACAACCTTGCCAACACTTGTTATTTCGCACTGTTTTAAAAAAATTATTATAGCCATCCTCGTGGGTGTGAAATGGTTCCTCATTGTGGTTTTGATTTGCATTTTCTCTAATGACTAATGGTGTTGGGCATCTTTTCATGTGTTTCTTGGCCATTTGTATGCCTTGGAGAGATGTCTATTCAAGTATTATGACTCTTTCTTTCTTTCTGTTTTCTTTTTCTTTTTTGACGGAGTCTTGCTCTGTTGCCCAGGCTGGAATGCAGTGGTGCAATCTTGGCTCACTGCAAACCCCGCCTCTCGGGTTCAAGTGATTCTCCTGCCTCAGCCTCCTGAGTAGCTGGGACTACAGGAGCGTGCCACCATGCCTGGCTAATTTTTGTATTTTTTAGTAGAGACGGGGTTTCACCATGTTGGCCAGGATGGTCTCAAGCTCCTAACCTCAGGTGATCCACTTGCCTTGGCCTCCCAAAATGCTGGGATTACAGGCGTGAGCCACTGCGCCCAGCCATGACTGTTTCTTTATGCAACATATAGTACTCTTTATCCTAAAAATCTTCACGTTTTAGCTAAAGACATGGAAACTTTTTTTTTCACTTTTTTTTTTTTTTTAAGACAGAGTCTCCCTATGTTACCAACACTGGTCTTTAACCCCTGGCCTCAAACGATCCTCCTGCCTCGGCCTCCCAAGTAGCTGGGATTACAGGCATGATCCCCTGTGCCTGGGAATGAAATTGGTACTCTAGAAAGAATAGTTATATAGCAGTGTGCAATGCACAGATGAACTGGGAAAGCAACTGAAAGGCAAGATGCTCATTAAGGTTTCAAACAAAAACTGCAGAACTCCCAGCATATAATGGCTCCATCCTAACTTCTACACTAATAGACGACTGAACTCTAGCATGGCTTCTAGAAGCATAAGGCCCTGTCTCTAGGATGACCCTAATCCCAGCTAAAGGCCTGCCTATGGCCGGGCATGGTGGCTCACACCTCTAACTCCAACACTTTGTGAGGCCGAGATGGGAGGAGCCATTGAGCCCAGGAGTTCAAGACCAGCCTGGGCAACCTAGGGAGAGCCTATCTCTACAAAAAAAAATGTAATTAGATGGATATGGTGATGCACACTTTTAGTCTCAGCTACTTGGGAGACTGAGGAGGGAGGATCACTTGAGCCCAGGAGATCGAGGCTTCAGTGAGCTATGATCATGCCATTGCACTTCAGGCCGGGTAACAGAGTGAGACCTTGTCTCAAAAAAATTTTTTTTTAATTAAAATAAAGGCCTTCCCAAGAAAGCTCAAGGCTGCCAGGAGAATTGACTGTTTGATCCAGCCAGTACCAAGAAATAGGCAAATAGAGCTCTGCACCACCATCCCTCAACTGCCTGTAGAGCCGTCACTCTAGAAAGCTTGCAATTATAAAGCCTTTCTCTGCTGTTTGGGATGTAAAACTACCACCCAAAACTGTTTCCTCCAGGACCTGAGAGTCTTCTCTTTAAAATGCGAGGCTTCAGGGAGATAATTCTGTCTCTCCTAGTCTCTGGGGGAGGCTGAGGGCCTAACTGTGGGCACCTCGCTCCAACCTGCACCACTGCCCCGGTCACAAAGACATGAGAAGTGTGTGTGTCCTTCAGATAGACAGCAGCCAACAAACCCAGGTGGCCTGACATGGCCTAACCCCATTCACACCTTTAGTGCCTTTCCCTGAGCACACTCCACCGTTAAAAGTTTCCAGCCTTTTGTTTTGGAGAAGTTGAGTTCAATCCATACTGGTCTCTCTTCCTTGCTGAATAAAACCTGTCCTCACCACTTTGACTAGTGTCGGTCAGCATTGTTTATCTTGGATAGCGTCATAACAAAACCTACCTAACCTCTCCTGACTGATAGTTAGCTGTCATTCTTACTGTTTTTATTATCATCGCTGAAGGTGATGATTTCTGGAGGAGCCTGAGCTCTTTCTCTTTCCCCCTCTCCCAGCTTCCCTTCTCCACTACATCTCCGTATTGCATCAATTTCAGGAATACAGCTCCCAATAAATGGAAACAGTAGGACAATCTCAGTAATCATTTTCGGAATTTCTAGAGTCTCACTGTAACTGTTTTTTAGTTTCAGAGCTACTTGTTTCTGCCAAATAAATCAAATCGGAGAAAGCACATCTCTTGAATTAATTTTTTTTAAGATAGGGTCTCTCACTGTCGCCCCAGCTGGAGTGCAGTGGCGCAATCACTGCTCACCGCAGCCTTGAACTCCTGGGCTCAAGCACCCAGGCTTCTGAGTAGCTGGGACTACAAGTGCATGCCACCACCTCAAGCTAATTTTATTTAATAGTACAGAAGAGATCTCACTGTGTTGCTCAGGCTGGTCTCAAACTCCCGGGCTCACGTTATCCTCCCACTTTGGCCTCCCAGACTGCTAGGATTACAGGTGTGAATTACCATGCCTGGCCTAGAGTGAATCATTAGAATCCACCTCTACTGTGATGCGTCAACATAAGTTAGCAAGAACCAGTGACTTATGAGTATACGAATTCCAAACTTCATCATTTCCAAAGTCCCGCTTCTTTTTTTTTTTTTTTTTTTTTTTTTTTTTTTTTCGGTGGTTCAAAAAAAAAAAAACAGCTTGGGTCCCGCCCCCCGCAAGCCCCCCCCT
>NC_045449.1:15957286-15969094 GCF_002776525.5 Piliocolobus tephrosceles
GCTGGATCTCAGCTCACTGCAAGCTCCGCCTTCCGGGTTTACGCCATTCTCCCGCCTCTGCCTCCCAAGTAGCTGGGACTACAGGTGCCCGCCACTTTGCCCAGCTAGTTTTTTGTAATTTTTTAGTAGAGACGAGGTTTCACCGTGTTAGCCAGGATGGTTTCGATCGCCTGACCTCGTGATCCGCCCGTCTCGGCCTCCCAAAGTGCTGAGATCACAGGCTTGAGCCACCGCGCCCGGCCCCAAAGTCCCGCTTCTGATGGCATTTGAAGGAGACCCCTTAAAGAAAACTTACAGCGTTCTCACAGGTGCCAACATTTATAGTGCTTTTTGCCCAACAATTGGTTAAATATCTCAAGCAACTGACTGCGTACTGCCACGCATTCTGCCTTAAAATAATGACGGTGCATTTACCAAACCAATCTTCCCTCTTTTATCCTCCAAAAACTTGCTCTTCGCTCCAGGGCAGCCACAGCTGAAGGGGACGCCAGCTAATCCTCTTATCCCACCACTAGATGGCAGGACAGTCAAGTCTGGCAAATCTCTCCGCCCTCCCTGAACTTCGATGTCCACATCTTCAGTGAAGTAAAGAGTCTTCCTAACTGAAATGTACTTCCTGGTTAAACATTAGTTTGGACTCAGAGTTTGGACTCAGAGAGCAGACAGGCTCAGATTCAGGTTGAGCTTCCTCCAAGGCAGACAGGTATTCTCCTGAGATGCTATAAGGGTTGCACTCACGTGGAGTGAGACGGGGCAAAGCGGAGAGGGATCCAGGGAAGGGAAAGAATTGGTGCTAATCAGATGTCCTGGAGCTTAACTTGCCTGCAGTCTCATGGGTTACCCTGGCAAAGTGGGGCCTGGAAGCATCAACTCCCTATATCCACATAACCCCTCCACCCCATCCCTCTGCCTCCTGAAGACTCCTGAACAGCAGAGGCCAGTCCCAACAAGGAGGCCAGCAACGGGCTCCCCATCCTCTCTGCTCCAACCCTGTGGGTGTTTGACACACCAGAAAGCAAGACTTCAGCCAGCCAGGACCCTCTGTCAGCCCCCAGCCAGGAGACAGCCTCTCTGGGTTCTGAGATGGGGGAAGATGCAGGCATGATGTATGCACCAGCCTTGGGACTCCTAGCAGTACTTCCTTTCTGACACACTGATTTTTCAAAACATCTTCCCATCCCTTGACTCAATGCTGTCACTAAGGCCAAGCGCCACGAGGCGACTATGCCAGAAGCTCCCCAGCTAGTCGGAGCAGCACTGAGATCAGCAGATCCCAGGATCCTACCCTCCAACCTGTTGTCTTCCCAGCACACTGGATTGTAGAGAAGAGATTCTTGTGGCTTGCCACAGGGCCCTGCCCCAGCCTCCCTATCAACGTGCACGGTGGTGAGATAAGGTGATGGCTTCTACATTATGATCCAGGCTAGGATCAGATAGGTCTGATCTGATGACCCTCTTGGACACTTACTAGCTATGTGACCTTGGGCATGTAGTTTAACCTATCTGTGCTTTGATACCTCATCTGTAAAATGTGAATTCTTATTGTATATATGTTTCAAGGCTGTTGTAAGGATAAAATGAGATTGTGTGTGTTAAGGGCTTCCCACAATACCTGAGGTACAGTGCTCTGTAAATGGCAGAATCGAAAGCCAGATAGAAAATTTAATAGCCACAAAAACAAACAACTCAACTTAAAAAAGAGGAAAGACCTGGCCAGGTGCGATGGCTCACGCCTAGAATCCCAGCACTTTGGGAGGCTGAGGCGGACAGATCACGAGGTCAGGAGATCAAGACCATCCTGGCCAACATGGTGAAACCCAGTCTCCACTAAAATACAAAAAAAATTAACCAGGTGTGGTGGCACGTGCCTGTAGTCCCAGCTACTCAGGAGACTGAGGCAGAGGAATTGCTTGAACCCGGGAGGTGGGGCTTGCAGTGAGCTGAGATCGCGCAACTGCACTCCAGCCTCGGCAACAGGAGTGAAATTTCGTCTCAAAAAAAAAAAAAAAAAAAGAGGAAAGACCTTTAACAGACATTTCTCCAAAGAAGATATATAAGTGGCCAACAAGCACATGAAAAGGTACTCAACATCACTAATCACCAGGGAGATGCAAATCAAGATGACAATGAGAAATCACCTCATACCTGTTAGGATAGCCATTATCGAAAAACAAAACAAAAATCATAAAACGAGTGTTGATGAGGATGTGGAGAAATCGAGGCCCTTGTGCACCATTGGTAAGACTGCAATATGGCCCAGCCACTACAAAAACAGTATGGGCTGGGCATGGTGGCTCAGTCTATAATCCCAGCATTTTGGGAGGCTGAAGTGGGAGGATTGCTTGAGCCCAGGAGTTCAGGACCAGCTTGGACAACACAGTGAGACTCTATCTTTACAAAAAATAAAAAATTAGCCAGTTGTAGTGGCACACACCTGTAGTCCCAGCTACTTGGGGATCTGAGGTAGGAGGATGGCTTGAGCCTGGGAATTTAAGGCTACATTGAGCTATGATCAAGTCATTGGGCAACAGAGTGAGACCTTGTCTCATAAATAAATAAGCGGAGGTTCTTCAAAAAATTAAAAATAGAATTATCAAATGATCTAGCATTCCCACTTCTGAGTATATACCCGAAAAAACAGAAAGCAAAGTCTCAATGAAACATTTGTATATCCATGTTCATAATAGGATCATTCACAGTAGACAAAAGCCCAGAAGCAACTCACGTGTCCATTAATAGATGAATGAGCAAAGAAAGTATGGTTCATGCATTCAAAGGAATATAATTCAGCCTTAAAAAGGAAATAAATTCTGACACATACTATAGCATGGATGGACCTTGAAGACATTATGTTGTCAAATAAGCCAGTCACAAAGGACAAATACTGCATGATTCCATTTATATGAGTATCTAAAACAAAACAAACAAACAAACAAAAACTCATAGAAGCTGAAAGCTGAATAGTGGTTATCAGGGCTTGGGGAGGTGAGATGGGGAGCTGCTGCTCAATGCACGTGGAGTTTCAGTCACACAAGATAAGAAAGTTCTAAAGTTAACAAGCCTGTACTCTACACTTACAAGTTTGTTAAGAGGGTAGATTTTATCTTACATGTTTTTCACCACAATAAAAAAAAGACCGAGGCCAGGCACGGTGGCTCACACCTGTAATCCTAGCACTTTGGGAGGCCAAGGCGGGCAGATCACCTGAGGTCAGGAGTTCAAGACCAGCCTGGTCAACATGAAGAAACCCCATCTCTACTAAAAATACAAAATTAGCCAAGTGTGGTGGTTCATGCCTGTAATCCCAGCGGCTCGGGAGGCTAAGGCAGGAAAATCGCTTGAACCCGGGAGGCAGAGGTTGTGGTGAGCCGAGATCATGCCATTGTACTCCAGCCTGGGTGACAGAGCAAGACTCTGTCTCCAGAAAAAAAAAAAAAAAAAAAAACACCGAGAGAGAGCTGTCCCCTTGCAAGTCTTAAGGAAGCCACACACCACACTCTTTCCCATCTAAGCCCAGCTTCCCTCCCCTGCCATCTGTGGCAACTGCAGCTTCCATTAGGCATCCCTGATAACCAAGAAACTGTTAATTTTTCTTCCCGCCCCCTTCCCCAAAGGAGAGCCAGCCTAGACTGGCCGTTCTTACAGGATTCAAGAACGGAGGAAAGGGCTTTTTCCTTCTTTCAAGTTGCCTCTAGTTCATGGTTTATTTTTTCAGGAAGTGTTTGTTGAGTGTCTACTATATGCCAAGCACTGTGGTAGACTTTGGAAACACAATACTGGATAGGACCAGCAGGACCCTGCTCTCGGGGAATTTACTTTCTAATAAACAAACACGGTGGCCGGGCGCGGTGGCTCATGCCTGTAATCCTAACACTTTGGGAGGTGAGCGGATTGCCTGAGCTCAGGAGTTTGAGACCAGCCTGGGCAACACGGTGAAACCCTGTCTCTACTAAAATACAAAAAAATAAAAATTAGCTAGGCATAGAGGCGTGTGCCTGTAGTCTCAGCTGCTCGGGAGGCTGAGGCAGGAGAACTGCTTGAACCTGGGAGGCAGAGGTTGCAGTGAGCTGAGATTGCGCCACTGCACTCCAGCCTGGGCAACAGAGTGAGACTGTCTCCAAAAATAAAGTAAAATAAAATAAACAAGTTAACTTTGGGAGGTGTCGAGTGCTATGATGTGACTAAGGCATGTCCTAAAGTTCTCTCTGGAGAGAGGATGACTGCCTTGAGACTTAAAGTGAGAAGAATCAAGCCAGCAGGGATAAGGTCCTGACAGAAAAGGGCATGCTGTGTCTAAAGAACAGAGAGAAGGCCAGTGTGGCCCCAGCACAGTGAGCGGGAGGGAAACTGGAGATGCAGCCAGCACCGGACGGTGCAGGGCTTCATAAACTGAAGTAGAAGCAAAAGCAAAACGTAAATTAATATCACAATAGGTTGTGCTGAGAGATATTGTCAGCTACTAACATGCAAGTTAGTAGTAACTTGCTGAAGGATAGTACCCAAGGATGCCCTTGGGTTCTCACCCAGGATCTGTAACTTGCTGCCTGTGTGACTCTAAGCCAGGGGTTCTCAAACTCAGGTATGCATTTGAATCACCTGGAGGTCTTGTACAATGGGCTCCTGGGCCCCACCCGAGTTTCTAATCTGGAAAGGGCCCAGAGTTTGCGTGTCTACCAAGTTCACAGGTGGTGGTGACACTGCTGGTCCTTGGACCACATGTTGAGAACCATGCTCTAACGATCCTCTCCAGCAAATCAGTGATTCTCTCTGAGGCTTTTTCTCCTGTGAAAGTGCCCTTCTGACCTGATTGATGTCATCATCAGATGAGATAAAGTACAAAGCATAAAGCCCTTTTTAAAGAACAAAAAAAGACAGACACACAGAACGATCACCTTAACGGTGCTCACTAAGCCCCCTTCCTGTGCGTTTCCTTCACAGCTGGTACAGAATTTCACACATGACACGAGCAGCTGACTGCTTGGGAGCAATGCCTGTTTTATTCCATTCACTTTACGTTTGTCTAATTCTCTAAACACACAGGAGAACCTCCGGCGCTGGAGAATAGAGAGCTGCCCGCCCTGCCTGGGAGAAACCTTCAGATGCGCCCCCGTTGTTCCCCCGCCGACAGAGGTTTGATGCCGCTTCAAGTGCCCGCAGTTATTTTTGTCAGCCATCCTCTCCTCCCACTCCTCCCAAAGAAAGCACTCGGTGAGTCATCGGGAGACCCGGAGACATCTGACGGTTGCTCAGCTGGTATCCGGCCATTGAGGGGAAGGAGGAGTGTGTTGGTGTCCCCTTGGACTCTCCTTGAAGAAACTGCATAGATTCACAGACTCCTGGAAAATCAGAATCCAGAATGTGTGCATGATACACATTTGGTGTGTGTGTTTATTTGTATTCACTCACAGATTCAACAAATATTTGTTGAATACCTGCCATCTACCAGACTTGTTTTAGACTCTGAGGACACAGCATGTACAAAACAACAAAGCCCCTGTCATGGGGTTTATGTGCGTAATAGTCACTCGTGGAGCGTGTACTGAAAGTCGTGAGGTGTGTAGTCTGGCAGGGAAGAGAGTCAGCCATCAAATGGATGCGGTGAGTGTTATGGCGCTGACATGGAGAGATATATTGGGTGGCGTACGTAGGAGCACAGGGGAGGAGGAGGCTCCCAAATGGGCAGCCTGATAAGTGGACATTAAATGGTGAGTGGCGTCTTCCAGGTTCACTCAAGGGAGACTGTTCTTCATTGAGTTAACCCAAAAAATGCATACATCGAAGTATCCTAACATAGGACCCCTTTCTCCTTTCCAATTTCTTTCTATGCTGGCCCCACCCCTAGGTCTTGGCGGTACGTAGCTTGTTGTCCGGTTTCAGTTTCACAGCTAGAGAGAAACTTTGCCTCAGGAAGTATACTTGGAGTCTCACCCATACTGGGTTGAGATGAGATTTAAATGAGATTTTGAACTTAAAAGTTGGTGCTGCAAAGAGTTACGATTTGGATACTGTTGGGATGAGGTGAGTGTATTTTGCATGTGAGGATGACATTCATTTTTAGCCAGAGGGAGAAGCGTTATGGGCTGACTTATGGTCCCCCCAATATTATTAATTGAAATCTAATACCCACAACCTCAGAATAGGACCGTATTTGGAGATAGGTCTTTAAAGAACTAATTAAGTCAAAATGAGGTCATTAGGGTGGGCCCTAGTCCAGTAGGACTGGTGTCCTTTTTTTTTTTTTTTCTTTTTTTTGAGACAGAGTCTCGCTCTGTCGCCCAGGCTGGAGTGCAGTGACCGGATCTCAGCTCACTGCAAGCTCCGCCTCCTGGGTCTACGCCATTCTCCTGCCTCAGCCTCCCGAGTAGCTGGGACTACAGGCGCCCACCACCTCGCCCGGCTAGATTTTTGTATTTTTTAGTAGAGACGGGGTTTCACTGTGTTAGCCAGGATGGTCTCGATCTCCTGACCTCGTGATCCGCCCATCTCAGCCTCCCAAAGTGCTGGGATTACAGGCTTGAGCCACCGCGCCCGGCCTGGTGTCCTTATAAGACACGATTAGGACACAGACACCCACAGAGACACCCACAAAGGGATGACCGTGCGAAGACGCAGAGAGAAGATGCCATCCGCAAGCAAGGAGAGAGGCCTCTGAAGGAACCAACCCTGCCAACACCTTGATCTTGAACTTCTAGCCTCTGGAATTGGGAAGAAAAAACTTTCTATTGTTTAAACCACCCGGGCTGTGGTACTTTGTTATGACAGTTCTAGCAAACGAATACGGAGGTGTTTGTGAAAAGGAAGCAGCACAGTGTGGTAGGGTAGAGTAGTGCACACTGGGCACATTCAAACAGTTCTACAGACTTGGAGTATAGGGTGCAAGGGGTGGAGGGGAGGCTGAAGAGACGGGCAGCAGCCCAGCATGAAGGGCCTCTGTTGACAAGGATTTGGGACTTAATCCAGCGTTCAAGGTATTGAGGTATTGAAAGAATGAAGTCAGGCTGGGTGCGGCGGCTCATACCTATAATCCCAGCACTTTGGGAAGCCGAGGCAGGCAGATCACGAGGTCAGGAGTTTGAGACCAGCCTGGCCAACATGGCGAAACCCCGTCTCTACTAAAAATATGAAAATTAGCCTGGGGTGGTGGCAGGCCCCTGTAATCCCAGCCATCAGGAGACTGAGGGAGGAGAACCACTTGAACTTGGGAGGCAGAGGTTGCAGTGAGCCGAGAGTATGCCATTGCACTCCAGCCTGGGCAACAAAAGCAAGACTCCATCTCAAAAGATAAATAAATAAAGGATGAAGTCAGATGCAATGCTGTATTGCAGATATAATACAATGCTGTATTATAGGGAGATCATTTAAAGGAGGCAAGGAGGAGCTAAAAGGAGAGAAGAACTGGAGGCAAGAAAATAGGGGTCACACTAACAGACATAAAACATGGGTCAGACATGGTGGCTCATGCCCGTAATCCCAACACTAATGGGAGGCCGAGGTGGGTGGATCACGACGTCAGGAGTTCAAGACCAGCCTGGCCAACATGATGAAACCCCGTCTCTACTAAAAATACAAAAATTAGCCAGGCATGGTGGCACGTGCCTGTAATCCCAGCTACTCAGGAGGCTGGAGCAGGAGAATCGCCTGAACCCAGGAGGCAGAAGTTGTAGTGAGCCAAGATCGCGCCACTGCATTCCAGCCTGGGTGACAGAGCAAGACTTTGTCTTGGGGGGGGAAGAAATAAAATCATGATTCTGACTGGGACTAAGGCAAGAGTAGCCGGGATGGAGAGGTAGGGTCCCACAGAGATGATGGGAATGTGGAATCCACAAGAGTTGGCTGCAAGTTGGATAAGGAGCAGGGAAATGCTGAGGAAAAGAGAAGCGAGAGGAGCAAGGGTGTGGGGAGGAAGCAACCTCCACTCTGCACATGTTGAGTTTGAGGTGTGATTGCTAAAGCACAGGGGTGTGCTCTGACTCCACACGCACAATTGAGAACCAGCCCCTGCGGAAGAGAACTGAACCAAAGGCCTTGGAGGAGACCACCTGGGACGAGAAGCTGGACAAGGGCAGATCAGTGGGCCAATGTGCCATGTGGTATACTGAAGGAAGGCGGGGAATCTCTGAGGAAGATGGAGAGGTGATGTCAAAGAGGAAGAAGGCAAACTAGGAAGGAACAGGGTCTTGACCCCTACTGCATTGAGAAACAAGAGGGTGGAGAAAACCCCGGACAGGAAAGAGCAGTCGCAATGGCAAATGCGGCAGACAGGTCAACATGAGGACTTGGAACTTGCCCAAGAGAGTGGCTCAAGACAGTGAACTGAGCCCCTGCCAATAAATAAATATTTGTAGAATGAATGAAAAACCCCTGGAAGGTGAGACTATGAGCACCATCTCCAAAGAGCGATCACTGCTGTACCATTTTATGCCTTTCCAATATTGTACCAGGAATCCCCTCTTCCAAGTTGTCACTGAAATGACTAAAAGAGTATGAAAGTAGAGGACGATTACACTAGACATAAGAAGAAAACAGCTGCTCAGGCCTCAGAGACCTCAAGGAACTTCTGCAAGGCATGGCGGAAGTAAGAGTAGATTCCAAGAAGTGCCTGCAGACCTTTAAGTCACCATGCGCAGAGAAAAGTGAAAAACCTCAGCAAAACCCCAGCAACATCCCGAGCATCGGCAAAAGGCATATTCTGTTGCACACATCACAAGTAGGGGTATGCCAACCACTGTGCCAGGTGTGGAAACACTGCAAGAACCAAGACAGATGGAACCTGGCCCTCAGGGAGCTTAATTCTGGTAGGAGAGGTGGACATTAAACAAGTAAACACATCAAGCAAGGAATCACAGAATATGATAAGTATGATGAATGAAATAAACTAGTATGGGCCGGGCATGGTGGCTCACACCTGTAATCCCAACACTTTGGGAGGCTGAGGCAGGTGGATGACCTGAGGTCAGGAGTTCAAGACCAGCCTGGCCAACATGGTGAAACCCCGTCTCTACTAAAAATATACAAAAATTAGCTGGACATGGTGGCACACACCTGTAATCCCAGCTACTCGGGAGGCTGAGGGAGCAGGACCCCTTGAACCCATGAGGCGGGGGTTGCAATGAGCTGAGATTGTGCCACTGCACTCCAGCCTGGGTGACAGAGTGAGACTCCGTCTCAAAAACATAAAAGAAATAAACTAGCAGTAGCCAATAGAAACTGGACAGGGACTAGTTAAGATGTATGGCAGTCAGTTTATCTTCTGAAATTTTCCAGCTTGAGTTAAACGACAGATCTCATGTATCATCGTGTTGTAGGATCTGTCACATTTTGCACAGTTAGAATTTTCTCCTGTCACGTTTTGGACAGCCACCACTGCCACCGTAGGAGTGGTGGGGGAGGGGTTGTTGGGAAAAAATTCTGCGATTTGCTCCCTGAGGCTACACTTTGAGTCCCTGGGTCAAAGTAGCAGGGATGGGAGGCAAAGATGAGCCAGCAGAAGTGGAAGGGGACAGTGACCATATCCCAATGTCACAGAGTACACGCCAGAAACAATGTACAGCCGTTGTTTATGCCCATTCCTTATTTCTCCTGATAACACAGCCTGCTCCAGCCACAGCAGGGATGCTCAACCCAAGTCCCTCCCAGTATTTTCAGATGGGAGATAGGGAGGACGCTTCCTCTTTGACCCAGCAGCTGTGAGGATACGAGCTCAGAGATGATGATGCTTTTTCCCTGCTGTGTGAAGAGGCTTAACTGCAGAAAGAGAGAACGAAGCCAACACACCCAAAGCAGTAGGGATAAGAGGTGGAGAAAATGCGCCCTGCTGGTCCGGCTGTCCCTGTGGCCAGCTGCACCCCATCACTTCCTATGCTTTGGTTCTCTGAGCCTCTTCCTTTTCTGCCTAAACTGCTTTCAGGTGAGTTTCTGCAATTTGCAACTATATTAGGGTTCTCCAGAGGAAAAGAACCAACAGGGTACGTGTGTGTGTGTGTGTGTGTGTGTGTGTGTGTGTGTGTGTGTGTGTGTAGAGAAAGAAAGAGCCAGAGACAGAGAGATTTATTATAAGGAATTTGCCTGTGCAATTATGGAGGCTGAAACTTCCCCAGATCTGCAGTCAGCAAGTTGAAGACCCAGGAGTGTACATTCCAGTCTGAAAGCCACAGGCTCAAAACCCAAGAAGAGCAGATGTTTCTGTTTGAGACCAAAGACAGAAAAAGACCAATGTCCTGGTCCCCATAGTCAGGCAGGAAGGGGTTTCCTATTACTCAGCCTTTATGTACTACCCAAGCCTTCAACTGATGGGATGCAGCCCACCCACATCAGAGAGAACAATTGGCCTCACTCAGTCTACAGATTCAAATTCTAACCTCATCCAGAAACACCTTCACAGACACAGCAGAATAATGTTTGACCAGATATCTGGGCCTCCAGTGGCCCAGTTGAGCTGACACATAAAATGGACCATCAGAGTAGCCTAAGTGTCTAATCGTGATGACGTAGCTGAAATCACACAGAGTGGGGATCACATCACCACCTACTCCTGCAGTCAAGGCTGTACTAAACAAAGCAAGATCCCCTCAATGGCAGGCTTGAGCTTGCACTGCTCCTACCAGTTAGCAGAGGGGACCCAAGCTAACCTCAGGGGCAAAGATCCCTGCCATGTTTGCCTCATTCAGAGCTCTCTCTGCTTCCTAAGGCTCCTAGCATCAAAATAGGCTTTTGGGGATTGGCTGTTTACTGGCTAGGGTGAGCTAAGCTGCTGTGACAAGTAGACCTAAAGATGTATATTGGCTCAAACACGGGAGTTTACTTCTCACTCACATAAGAGACTGCAGTATGTGTTTTCAGCTGGTGGGCAGCTCTCTCCATAAGGTGATGCAGGGATTCAGGCTCCCATCATGGCTCTCCCATAAAGCCTAGTTGTCATCTACATCTTGCCAGCAGAAGGAGAAAGGGAATTTTCAGAAGCCTTGGCCAGAGTGTCACACATCACTTTAGGTCTTGTTCCATTTGTGGGAACTAGTGATATGGCCATACTAAACTGCAAAGAAGGCTGGAAAATGTAATCTGGTCTTGCATCTTGTTGTAACTTCCATCACTACAAAAGGAGAACATGATTGGGGTGGGCAGAAAAGTCTGCTTTCTGAGAAAACTAAATGGCCGGCACTGGGGCATTTGGATTCTAGTTCTAGACCAGGATTTCTTAATCTTCACACCACTGGCATTTTAGACTGGAAAATTCTTTGTTGCAGAAAGGAGGCTGTCCGGGCATTGTAGGATGTTTAGCAACATCCCTGGCCTCTACTCACCTGATGCCAGTAGCTCCCTCAACCCCAGTCATGACAATGGAAAATGTCTCCAAACATTGCCACATGTCCTTTAGACACAAAATCACCCTCCAGTGTTCTATACAACAAGAGGAATGGTCAGAATCTTCTGTCAACCAGAGACGAAATGTAATGAAGTGGCATGCTCACACTTCCTCTCTGTCACTTGGAAAATGTGGCTACTAGTTTTTGCTCACAATATTGACAGAATAGCTGAGATGCTGACTTGAAGTTTCAGGGAGAACTGAGTGATAATGACTTCGAACCCTCAGGCTCTTTAGTGAGAGAGTAACGCCATGAGTATAATGCCCAGGGATTCTGCAAATGCTCATCACAGCCAGAGCAGCACGAAAGGAAATGCCCTGTTAAGCTTTTTCACTTCACGCCACACAAAAGTCAGAACAGGCCAGGTGCAGTGGCTTATACCTGTAATCCCAACACTTTGGGAAGCCAAGACAGGAGGATGGCTTGAGCGCAGGGTCTCACCACT
>NC_045449.1:15969194-15969897 GCF_002776525.5 Piliocolobus tephrosceles
GAGCGCAGGAGTTCGAGACCAGCCTGGGCAACGTGGTGAGACCCTGTCTCTACAAAAAATTTTAAAAATTAGCTGAGTATTCGCCAGGCGCGATGGCTCACACCTGTAATCCCAGCATTTTGGGAGGCTGAGGCAGGTGAATCACCTGAGGTCAGGAGTTCGAGACCAGCCTGGCCAACATGGGGAAACCTCGTCTCTACTAAAAATACAAAGATTAGCTGGGCGTGGTGGCGTGCGCCTGTAGTCCCAGCTACTCGAGAGGCTGAGGCAGGAGAATTGCTTGAACCCAGGAGGCAAAGGTTGCAGTGGGCTGAGATCACACCACTGAACTCCAGCCTAGGCAACAGAGCGAGACTCTATCTCAAAAAAAATAAGAATAAAAATAAATTTTAAAAAATTATCTGGGCCGGGTGCGGTGGCTCAAGCCTGTAATCCCAGCACTTTGGGAGGCCGAGATGGGCGGATCATGAGGTCAGGAGTTCGAGACCATCCTGGCTAATACGGTGAAACCCCGTCTCTACTAAAAAATACAAAAAAAAAACTAGCCGGGCGATGAGGCGGGCGCCTGTAGTCCCAGCTACTTGGGAGGCTGAGACAGGAGAATGGCGTGAACCCGGGAGGCGGAGCTTGCAGTGAGCTGAGATCCGGCCACTGCGCTCTAGCCTGGGCGACAGAGCCAGACTCCGTCTCAAAAAAAAAAAAA
>NC_045449.1:15969997-15978728 GCF_002776525.5 Piliocolobus tephrosceles
AAAAAAAAAAAAAAAAAAGGCAAACTCATACTGGCTTTTCTGCAATGAACAGACTTTCTGAGTTATTTGTGTGGATTCCCTGAAATGTCTGTGAGAGACAAGATTTTTTGATACTTGCCTAACACAAGATGATGTTTGTAAACACTTGTAAAGGTCTTGTTCTTTCTGAACGTGGTGAGCTAGAGAGTAGACAGACCCCTAGGAAAGATATTTCTTTGCAGGAAATGGACTTCTCTATTATAACAAGTGAAAATTCATTGCAGCCTGATGAAAGCCAGAAATAATACCATCCAGCAAAGCTGTAGGATGCTTTACCTCCTGGAACCCAGTCGTATTGTTCTAACTTCATAGAAAACTGATTTTCTGGTTGTAGCTGATGGGGATTACTTCGTGTTCCATGGGGATCTTTGGGACAAGCTGTGGTCTCAGACAATGAACTCTAGGTTTCTGCATCACTGCCAGCATAAAATATTAGTCTCCTGATTCACAGAGAATATGCTAGACTCTTGAACATTAAGTAAAGACAGTTACATAAGTATTTTTTATTAGAAAGCTACTTGTGAGAGATAAACTACAAGATCATAATCAATAAGGCTCAATTTGAAACACTGCTAAGAAAAGAGAATAGAGACCTTTTTTTTTGCTGCTGGAGTTACAGACTTATGTCGGACTGAGATTTGTGTGCAAATATCTAAGTACTCATACTCCTCTGACTGAGTGCAATGGCTGGTGCCTATAATCCTAACACACTGGGAGGCCAAGGTGGGAGGATCCTTTGGGACAGGGAGTTCAAGACCAGCCTGGGTAACGTAGCGAGACTCTCTGTCTACTAAAAAATACAAAATTAGCCAAGTGTGGTGGCATGCAGTGTAGTCCCCGCTGCTCAGTAGGCTGAGTTGGGAGGATCCCTTGAATCCAAGAGTTCAAGGCTGCAGTGAGCTATGATCATGCCACTGCACTCCAGCCTGGGCAACAGAGTAAGACCCTATCGCAAAACAAAAAATAAATAAATAAAAAAGTACTCCTTCTGATTATGAGCAATTTGGGTCAGAACAAGCATTTGATATTTCACAAACCCACGTCCATCATTCTCTCCAAATAGGCCCGAAAACACTAGACGTTTAGGCTTTTTGCTAGTTTCTACATAGTCTAGAAGCAAGAATGAATAAATCGGATAAGTAATCTTGCACTGCCGATTGATGGTTCTAACTTCAAGGCAATCCTGTCACCCTCCTGCTCAGAATCTGTCCTACAGGCCATTCCCCTTGCCTACAGCGAGTGCCCAGCACCTCATCCAGCCAGAGATGCCTGTGGTCTGGCCTCTGCTTCCTTCTCTACCCTATCCGCTGCTGGCCCAGGCTTCCTCTGTCACCTCGAGCCCCAAAGAACCAAGTGCAGAACCACGACATGTCAGACCCCTGCATTGCTCAAATTTCTCCCTCCCCAACCCCCAAAGCTTGGTGACTATTTGTTCAGGCTAGAGAAATCACATGTTACACTTTCCAGAAAGGCTTCCTGACTTGCCCTGTAGCCCGCTAGAAGAACCAGCCACTCCCTCCCCTATATTCCTTGGGTCACCTATAGGCTTTTATCACCCAGAATACTCTAGAGCATTCTGTTGCATACATTGCTTAGCTGTGTGCCTCGTCCCTCTGAAACCATGAGCTCTGAGGACAGAGACAGTGTCTTATTCTTCTTGGGAGCCTCAGTGCCTGAGACAGGATCTGGAGAATGTTTATTCACTAATAAGAGTTTATTGAGGCCAGGCATGGTAGCTCACGCCTGTAATCCCAGCACTCTGGGAGGCTGAGGTGGGACGATTGCTTCAGCCCCAGAGTTTGTAGACCACCTTGGGCAACATAGTGAGTCTCTGTCTCTACTGAAAAATGAAAAATTTGCTGGGCATGGTGGCACGCCTGTAGTCCTAGCTACTTGAAAGGTTGAAGCAGGAGAATCACTTGAGTCCAGGAGTTTTAGACTAGCATGAACTATGATCATGCCACTGCACTGCAGCCTAGGAAGCAAAGCCAGACCCCAGCTCTTAAAAAATGATAGTAAATAAATAATTGTTTCTAAAAAAGAGTTTATTGAACAAAAAAATGAACAATACTACACATGCAAATGCTGACAAGTCACTCTTCATTTTTTAATTGCGGTAAAAAATAAACATAACAAAATTTACTATCTCAACCACTTTTGAGTGTACAGTTCAGCAGCATTAAGTACATTCACTTTTTTTTTTTTTTTTTTTTTGAGACAGAGTCTCACTCTGTTGCCCAGGCTGGAGTGCAGTGATGTGATCTTGGCTCACTGCAACCTCCGCCTCCTGAGTTCAAGCGATTCTCCTGCCTCAGCCTCCTGAATAGCTGGGACTACAGGCGTGTGCCACCATGCCTGGCTAATTTTTGTATTTTTAGTAGACACGGGGTTTCTCCATGTTGGTCTCAAACCCTTGACCTCAGGTGATCCACCTGCCTCGGCCTCCCAAAGTGCTGGGATTACAGACATAAGCCACCACGCCTGACCACGTTCACATTACTGTGCAACCATCACCACTATCTATCTACAGAACTCTCTCCATCTTAGGAAACCCAGACTCTCCATCTATCTACAGAACTCCACCTCCATCTTAGGAAACAAAAACTCTACCCATTAAACAGTAACTCCCTATTCTTCTCTTATCCTAGCCTCTGGCAACCACCATTCTACTTCTTTTTTTTAACTTAATTTATTTTTTGTAGAGAGAAGTTCTCACTATGTTGCCCAGGCTGGCCTCAAACTCTCAGCCTCAAGCAATCCTCCTCCCTTGGCCTCTCAAAGCGCTGAGATTATAGGCACGAGCCACTGTGCTAGGCCCACCATTCTACTTTCTGTCTCTATGAAATTAACTGCTCTAGGAATCTCACATTAGAAGAATCTTACAATAGCTCTTCTTTTGTGTCTGCCTTATTTCATTCAGCATAATGTCCTCAAGGTTTAGCCATGTTGTAGCATTTGTCAGGATTTCCTTCTTTTCAAGCATTCCACTGTCTGTGTATTCCATATTTGTTTATCCATCATCTGCTGATAGACACTTGGGTTGATTCCTCCTTTCGGCTATGGTGAAGAATGCTGCTGTGAACATGGGGTTACAGGTAATCTGACTGAGTCCCTGCTTTCGTCTCATTTGGGTGTATACCCAGAGGTGGAATTACTGGATCATATGGAAATCCTATCTTTAATTTTTTGTGGCACTACCGTATTGTTTTCCATAGCTGCCGCGCCATTCTACATTCCCACCAGCAGGGTACAGGGTTCTAATTTCTCCACATCCTGGCTAACACTTTTTATTTTCTCTTAGGAGGCTCCTCTTATACTGACCCATGAAAAAGGGCAAGAGCACAACTACGATAGGCAGAACAATGCCCCTCTCCCCAAGGAGACTCACACCCGTATCCCCCAAACCGCTGAATATGTTACCCTACATGGCAAGAGGGACATTGCAGATACGATTGTAATAAGGATCTTGAGACGGGAACATTATACGAGAATACCTGTGTGGGCCTACTGGAATCACAAACGTCCTTATAAGACGGGGGCAGGAGGATCAGGGAGAGAAAGATAAGAACAAAAACAGGCTAGCCAGGCCGGTGGCTCAAGCCTGTAATCCCAGCACTTTGGGAGGCCGAGACGGGCGGATCACGAGGTCGGGAGATCGAGACCATCCTGGCTAACATGGTGAAACCCCGTCTCTACTAAAAAATACAAAAAACTAGCCGGGCGAGGTGGCGGGTGCCTGTAATCCCAGCTACTCGGGAGGCTGAGGCAGGAGAATGGCGTAAACCCGGGAGGCAGAGCTTGCAGTGAGCTGAGATCCGGCCACTGCACTCCAGCCCGGGCGACAGAGCGAGACTCCGTCTCAAAAAAAAAAAAAAAAGAACAAAAACAGGCCAGAGTGATGTGATTCCTGGAAGGGGCCATGAGCCATGGAATTCAGGCAACTCCTAGAAGCTGGGACAGGTGAGGAAACAAATTCTCTTGAGAGCCTCTGGAAGGTGGGCAGCTCTGCACACCTTGACTGTAGCCTTGCGAGACCCACTTCAGACTTCTGACTTCCAGATCTGTGAGATAATAGAACTGTGTTGTTTTAAGCTGCCAAGTTTGTGGTAACTGGTTACAGCAGCTCTCAGTATCTAACAGAACCACCTAATTGAAAAACAGAAAAAAGATGTGATCAGGCATTTAACTGTAAAGGAAACAGATAGACCAGTAAACAGATGAAGAGATGGTCGACAGCACCAGCTGTCTTAGTCAGCTCTGGCTGCCATAACAAAATACCATAGGCTGGGGGGCTTACACCGCAGCCATTTATTTTCTCACAGTCCTGGAGGCTGGAAGTTGCTGGGAACCAAGTCAGGTTCCTGCAAGGGTGCTGTTCTTGACTTGTATGCAGCCGTCTTCACACTGTGTTCTCACATGGCCTTTTTCGTGGATTGGGTGGCACTCTCCATGACCTTCTTACAAGGGCATTAATCCTATACTCAGGACTTCAACTAAATCGAATTACTTCCCAAAGTCCCCATCTCCAAATATCTTCACCTTGGGGATTAAGATTTCAATATACAAATTTTGGGGGACATAATTCAGTCCATAGCATTTCACCCCAGTGCCTCCCCCAAAATTCGTATCCTTAAAGCATACAAAATACATTCATTCCATCCCAACATAACCAAAAGTCTTAACTCATTCCAGCATCAACCCTAAAGTCTGAAGTCCAAAGTCTGATCTAAATGGTATCTAAATCAGATATGGGTGAGACTCAAGGTATGATTTATCCCAGGAAAACATTCCTCTCCAGCTGTGAACTTGCGAAGCCAGAGAAGTAAGCACTGTATTATGTGCTTACAAAATGCAGTAGTGGGACAGGCATAGGATAAACATTCCCATTTCAAAAAGGAGAAATAAAAAGGAAGGAAGGAGTGACAAGTTCCAAGTAAGCAAAACCCCAGCCTACGGTATTTATGTGAATGAAGGCTCAAATTGGATTCCATTTTAGTTGGCCAGGTAATGAGAAAAAATTAACAAGCTTATCAATAAAAGCATTGGAGGGAAGCAGAGGATATGGATGAGGGGAATCCAATGCTAGGGGCAGTAATTTGCTGTAACCACTTTGGAAAACAATCCAGCATTAATCTTAAAGTTAAATAATTCCACTCCTACGACTATACCAGGTGTAGGGGGAGAACGTATAAGAATATTTTGAGGCCAGGCGTGGTGGCTCACGCCTGTAATCCCAGCACTTTGGGAGGCCAAGGCAAGCGGAGCACGAGGTCAAGAGATCGAGACCATCCTGGCCAACATGGTGAAATCCCGTCTCTACCAAAAATACAAAAATTAGCCAGGCATGGTGGTGTGTGCCTGTAGAACCAGCTACTTGAGAGGCTGAGGCAAGAGAATCGCTTGAACCCAGGAGATGGAGGTTGCAGAGAGCCAAGATTGTGCCACTGCACTCCTGCCTGGGTGACAGAGTGAGACTCCGTCTCAAAAAAAAAAAGAATATTTATAGCAGCGCCCTTCACAATAGCAAAAACCTACAACTTGAATGGCCATCTAGAGGAGGGTGGAGGAATAAATCAAGATACAAAGGACACAGAATGAATGAGCTCCAGTGACAAGCAACAATGAGGATGATTCTTACCAATACGATAGTACGTGGGGAAAAAAGTCTCTTAAAAAAAAAATACTGCAGAATGTATTTTTATCAAGTTAGAAACAACCAAAATAGAAATAGACACCCTTTAGGAACACATATAGATAAAACACAACAGCCTAAAAAATGTGGAACCAGAGAAAATGTGGGGTGGGGGTAGGATGAAGCAAGGTTGGGTATGATTTGAAGTTAAAATGTGGACAACAGGTACATGTAGATTCAATAGACTAGTCTCTAGTTTTGTGTATTTTTGAAATTTTCCATTTAAAAAGGAAAGTTTAAAATAATATGAAGAGAAAAGGAAGGAATGATGAACATCGGATTCAGGATGCAGGTATTGACATGGGTGGAGACAGCGCAATAGGATGGCAGAGAACCCTATGAGTCAGTGTCACTTCTTGTCAAGGATCTGGCTTGGTTCTGTTTTGTTTTGCATGGTGAGTTCATGGACCCCTCTTATGTAACGGATTAAATAACCAAATTAAAGCAAGCCATACACGGAGCAATGAAGAAATAATTAGAGAATAGAGGGGAAAAGCATGAAGGCAGCTCGCCCACAGCTCTCAGTGGCACTCAGTGGATGAGTCCCAGGATGCGTCCTTCTGGTGCTCTGTTTGCAAGGAGAGAGCTTACACCTCATGGAGACCTGGATGCCAGTTCTCCTGCCCTCCACTGGTTCTCTCTCCTGCAGAGGACATTTCTCTTGTCAGTGTTTCTGAACATCTGACAGTATGCTGTCTGCCAAAGGCCTGGGCCAAGTATCCTAGGGCTTCTAGGTTCCCGATTAAAGGCTGGGCTGGATGTTTGGGATGTCACACAGGCGTTTTCTTGTACTGTCCAGTTTTTTGGATGAAAATGTAGGGGTTTGCGTTCATCCCTGGCATATGTCATTATTTAGGGACTCGGAAACATTTTACCTGGTCACCAAAATAAGTCACCAGGGTTGGGGCCAGGCGCGGTGGCTCACACCTGTAATCCCAGCACTTGGAGAGACCAAGGCAGGCAGATCACCTGAAGTCATGAGTTCGAGACCAGGCGTGGCCAACATGATGAAACCCCATCTCTACTGAAAATACAAAAATTAGCCAGGCTTGGTGGCAAACGCCTGTAATCCCAGCTACTCAGGAGGCTGAGGCATGAGAATCAGTTGAACCTGGGAAACGGAGGTAGCAGGGAGCTGAGATCGTGCCACTGCACTCCAGCCTGGGTGACAGAGGGAGACTCTGTCTCAAAAAAAAAAAAAAAAAAGAAAGAAAGAAAGAAGAAAAAAAAGAAGTCACCAGGTTTGGAAGAGCTGCCAAAAGAGAAGTGGGCTCAGCCGGGCACCCTAGAAAAGGGGTGGGGTGTGTCTTCTTTGAGAAGAAAATAAACTTATATAAAAAAAAGTTATTCAATTATACATAGTGCTATAGTTTGGACGTTTGTTCCCAAAAACCTCATGTCAAAATGTATCCCCAGTTTGGGGCGTGGGGCCTAAGGGGAGGTGTTTGGGTCATGAGGACAGATCTCTCATGAATAGAGTAATTCCCTGGGGTAGTTGGGGGTGAATGAGCTCTCGCTCTATTAGTCGCTGCCAGAGCTGGTTGTTGACAAGATCCCACACCCGCTCCCTCTCTATCACCTCCTCTCTTGCCATGTGATCTGCACACACCAGGTCCCTCTCACCATCTGCCATGAGTGGAAGCACCCTGAGGCCCTCACCAGATGCCTAGTCTTGAACTTTTCCAGACATCAGAATCATGAGTCAAAAAATCTTTTTTCTTTATAAGTTACCCAGTCTCAGCTGTTCCTTAAAGCAACACAAAACAGACTATGACACTTGGTAAATCATGGTAAGGAATACTTTATTTGGGACCATTGCAATAGGCGTAGGGACCATTGCAATAGACGTAGGGACCACTGCAACAGGGTCTTGCAGTAGGGGGGAGAGACTGGGCTCAACTCTGAATACAGCTGGTGCAAGTGGGAGTTTATAGCCAAGAAGCAGGGTGAGGGTCAGTGGATGGAAAATTACTAAGAGGAAACAACAGAGGTAAGGGGGATTCTGGCTAAACCCACCTAACAGGATTTTTGCTGAAGACAGGCCAGGGTAAACCAGATGTCACCTGTGGGATGGTGGAGGCTGAGGAACCTGATCAGATATTAAGGGTGAAGGGATTCGTGCTAAACTGACTTAGCAGGGTTCTTTGCTGTACTGGATTTTACATGGAAATGCACAGATGGGCCTAGGAAAAGGCTCAGGAGCCTGACTAAAGTTTGGTCAAGCAGAGAACCTTTGTCAACCAATGGACAAGGATCTCTTTGTTGTGTGAGTGTGTGTGTGTGTGTGAGTGTGTGAGAGAGTGTGACTGTGTGTGTGCGCGTGCGTGTGTGTGTGTATTTGGTGTCCCCTCACAGTCAGTACTTGCAGTGACACCCTAAATTCCTCTGAGTCTAAAATGGTTCTGTCCTCTTGGAGGTCTTAATGAGACCTCAGCAGAGAAAAACCCTCACTTACCTCCTCCCCACACCCCAGCTCTTCCGGCTCTTCTCAAAGCGTGGTCCCCAACCTTAACAGCAGCATCTGCAGCCCTGGAAACTCCTTGGAAATGCACATGCCCTGCCCTGCTGAATCTGACACTCTGGGAGTGGTGCTCAGCAGTCTGTGCCTTAACAAGCCCTCCAGGGGATTCCCATGCACGCTGAAGTTTGAGCACCACCTAAACCAGTGCTGCATTGTGTCCCATCCCTGGATTCCTTCTTGCTTCATCACCTTTCCAGACGATATTTCACAGGTCATTGTGTCTGGGACCTGCTACCACCCATCTTGCCCCTACCCTTCTATCACAAATGAATGCCT
Organism: Piliocolobus tephrosceles; assembly: GCF_002776525.5. NCBI lineage: Eukaryota > Metazoa > Chordata > Mammalia > Primates > Cercopithecidae > Piliocolobus > Piliocolobus tephrosceles. The sequence goes on from NC_045449.1 coordinate 15,978,526, forward strand.
TAGGAAACCTCAGCAGGAGATCAACCTCATCCCCCATTTCTTGAGATGTCAGGAGCAGCCAGAGCAAACCTCATAGCCACAGGATGCCACTCTGAGCTCCTGTCTCCTGCCTCTGCAGAAGCTTCCCAGCTGTGGTCCATTGGCCAGCTCTCTCCACACGCCCATGGCCTACTTTTCTTTTTTTTTTTTTTTTTTTTTTTTTT
>NC_045449.1:15978828-15984319 GCF_002776525.5 Piliocolobus tephrosceles
TGGCCGGATCTCAGCTCACTGCAAGCTCCGCCTCCCGGGTTCACGCCATTCTCCCATCTCAGCCTCCCGAGTAGCTGGGACTACAGGCGCCCGCCACCTCGCCCGGCTAGTTTTTTGTATTTTTTTTTAGTAGAGACGGGGTTTCACCGTGTTAGCCAGGATGGTCTCGATCTCCTGACCTCGTGATCCGCCCGTCTTGGCCTCCCAAAGTGCTGGGATTACAGGCTTGAGCCACCGCGCCCGGCCCATGGCCTGCTTTTCTCTGCTGCATTTTAGCAGGTAGCTTCTGATGTCATTGAAAAAAGAAAGTAAGACCATAAGGCCAAAACTCCTCCAATTTCTCTTCCATCTGCAAACTTGTTTGCATGTCTCCTTCTCCTTTTGTTTTTTTGTTTTTGTTTTTGTTTTTCTTTGAGACGGAGTCTCACTCTGTCGCCCAGGCTGGAGTGCAGTGGCACGATCTCAGCTCACTGCAAGCTCTGCCTCCTAGGTTCATGCCATTCTCCTGCCTCAGCCTCCCAAGTAGCTGGAACTACAGGCGCCCGCCACCACACCTGGCTAATTTTTTGTATTTTTAATAGAGACGGGGTTTCACCGTGTTAGCCAGGATGGTCTCGATCTCCTGACTTTGTGATCCGCCAGCCTCAGCCTTCCAAAGTGCTGGGATTAAAGGCGTGAGCCACCACGCCCGGCCGAGGCCTTTTCTTCTGAATCAGTGTGAGTCTACCTGGCGCACATCAAAGGCTCATCCCTCCAGCTGTACCAGGTCATCTCCCACCATGGGCCCAGGAGACTCAGGCCTCACCTGTGCTTTCTTCCTCCCAGATTCTCTTCTAATGCTTAAAAACAAACAGCAACTATGTGACAACATTTTCAAACACATTATTTTTAGAGACAGGGTCTTGCTCTGTCACCCAGGCTGGAGCGCAATGGCACGATCATAGCTCATCACAGCCTTGAACTCCTAGGCTCACGAAATCCTCCAGCTTCAGCCTCCCAAGTAGGTGGGACTACAGGTGCATACCACCACACCCGGGAAATTTGTCTTTTTATTTTTTGTAGAGGTGGATTCTTGCTATGTTGCCCAGGCTGGTCTTGAACCCCTGGGCTCAAGTGATCCTCCTGCCTTGGCCTCCCAAAGTGCTGGGAATTCAGGTGTGAGCCACTATGCCTGGTCCAAAATTTTTAAAAATATGAACTGAGAATCTATATTCTCTAAAATAGTGCGGGCATAGTTTTGAATTCCAGCTCTCCAATGACTATCAAGGAGGTATTGGTCAAATTATTTACTTTTTCTGTATTCCAGCTTCTGCTGCTATAAAAAGAGGTATCATAACACCTTTTGCATGATTATTAAGAAAAGGGTGAAATATTACAAATGTAAACTTTTGTGTGTGTGTGTTTTGTTTGTTTGTTTATTTTTGAGACAGACTCTCGCTCCGTCACTCAGGCTGGAGTGCAGTGGCACCATTTCGGCTCACGTCAACCTCCACCTCCCGGGTTCAAGCGATTCTCCTGCCTCAGTCTCCTGAGTAGCCGGGACTACAGGTGTGCACTACCACGCCCAGCTAATTTTTGTATTTTTAGTAGAGTTGGGGTTTCACTATGTTAGCCAGGATGGTCCCAATCTCCTGACCTCATGATCCACCCACCTTGACCTCCCAAAGTGCTGGGATTACAGACATGAGCCATCATGCCCAGCCCAAATACACATTTTTGGGGGCATTAGAGGAACAGAGTTTCGCTCTTGTTGCCCAGGCTAGAGTGCAGTGGCGCGATCTCAGCTCACTGCAACCTCCACCTTCCGGTTTCAAGCAATTCTCCTGCCTCAGCCTCCTGAGTAGCTGGGATTATAGGCACCCACCACCATGCCTGGCTAATTTTTGTAATTTTAGAAGAGACAGGGTTTCACCACGTTGGCCACGCAGGTCTCGATCTCCTGACCTCATGATCCGCCTGCCTCAGACTCCCAAAGTGCTGGGATTACAGGTGTGAGCCACCGCGCCCGGCCCAAATACAAAATGTTTTATCAAAGTGATAAGAGCTTGACATGTCCAATAAAAATATTTACTGCTTGATCCATATGTTAGATTTTTTTAATTTAAACATTTATATAATATGAATGCCTAAATTTCATTAGGCATCTTATGGTTCAAATCCTCACAACATGATCAGAAACTGAAGTGAATGTTCCAAGTAAAGTCATGATGAGAACTTTTTAATTCCAGATTTGATGGTGAGAAAAGTCCAATGTTTCCATATTACAGAAATTACTTGCTTATAAGAGAATGATTATTGACAGGATAAATTCCATGATTATCTCTTGAATAAGGTGATCTCCCTTGTTAAAAAAATGAAAAACAGCAGCAACATCAGCAGCCTTCTCTGCCCTGTGCCCCTCTGGTTATCATCCTATTCCCAATTGAGTTTCTTGACAGAACAAGCTACAATAGTGCTCTCAACTTCCTCTTTTTTTAAAATTTTTTTAATTTTTTAAATTTTCTTGAGACAGAGTCTTGCTCTGTCACCCAGGCTGGAGTGCAGTGGTGTGATCTCGGCTCACTGCAAGCTCCACCTCCCGGGTTCACGCCATTCTCCTGCCTCAGCCTCCCGAGTAGCTGGGACTACAGGCACCCGCCACCACACCCGGCTAATTTTTTGTATTTTTTAGTAGAGACAGGGTTTCACTGTGTTAGCCAGGATGGTCTCGATCTCCTGACCTCGTGATCCGCCCACCTCGGCCTCCCAAAGTGGTGGGATTACAGGCGTGAGCCACCATGCCTGGCCTCAACTTCTTTACCTGCCTCCCGGTCACTCTCTCATTCCCTGGAAACTGATTTCCTGGAGTTCATCAATCAGTAGCTTCCATGTCAACAAATCCAATTGGCATTTCAGCGCTCTGTTTCATTCCATCCCTTTCATTGAGCACCTGCCCTATACTGAGTTCCTCAGTATCAATGGCATGAAGCTAAGCCATTGGAGGTGGCCGTGGAGTTGCTTCATTCAGCAAGTATTTATGGGACCCTTCCAGTGTGCCTGGTGCTGTGCTGTGCTGTGTCAGCACTGATGGACAACAGCTCCCACTAATAACAACCTGGCCTTGAGAAACTTATAGCCATTACTGCAGAGTCTGGTGCAGGCAATGAGACTCAAAGAACACACCAGAGGGACTCCTGACTTTAGCCGGTGAGAGCCAAGGGAATCCTAGAAACCATCCCTGAGGAGGAAACATGAGTTTAGTCTAAAGGTCAAGGAGGGATTAACCAATGAGGGGAAGAAGAAGGATGCCCGGGGCAGAAGCGCAGCCCGTGCAAACAAGCAGGAAAAGCACAGTAGAGGATGTGCTTTCCTATTCACAGAGCCTTATAGTCACATAAGGGGACGTGGGAGCATTGGGGGAGGCTTCCTGCGGGAGGTGACATCTACACCGAGCCTTAAGGGATGGCCAGGTATCTATTAAGGAGGTGAAGGACACCCTAGGAAGGTAATGCCACATGTGCAAAGGCACAAAATGTGGTGTCTTGGGAGAGTGGTAGGGAATGTGGAATGATGACTGATGTGAAGGACATGAGGACATGGTAGCACCTTGGGACAGCAATGCCATGGTATGCAGCTTGGACTGAAAGTGACAGAAATCACTGAAGTGGAGACAGAGATTCCCTTCTATGTTGATCACTACAACTGTTTCGTAGAAAATGCATCAGAGGAGGCAAGGCTGGAGGTGGGGAGACAAGTTAGAAATAAGGCTGCGGTGAAAATGACAGATCCTTAACCAAGGCAGTGGCAGTAGGAAGAGGAAGTATTTTAAACATAGGACAGCAGGGCACGGTGGCTCACGCCTGTAATCCCAGCACTTTGGGAGGCCAAGTCGGGTGGATCATGAGGTCAAGAGATCGAGACCATCCTGGCCAACATGGTGAAACCCCGTCTCTACTTAAAAATACAAAAATTAGCTGGGCGTGGTAGCATGTGCCTATAGTTCCAGCTACTCGGGAGGCTGAGGCAGGAGAATCATTTGAACCCAGGAGGCAGAGGTTGCAGTGAGCCAAAATGGTGCCACTGCACTCCAGCCTGGATGACAGAGCAAGACTCCATCTCAAAAAAAAAAAAAAAAAGCAGGGCCAAGGCTAGGGACAGTAGCTTATGCCTATAATTCCAACATTTTTGGAGGCTGAGGCTGGTGAACCTCGTGAGCTTAGGAGTTCGACACCAGCCTGGGCAACATAGTGGAACCCTGTGTATACAAAAAATAGCCAGTCATGGTAGTGCACACCTATAGTCCCAACAACTCCGGAGGCTGAGGTCAGAAGATCACCTGAGTCTGGGAGGTCAAGGCTGAAGTGAGCCATGATCACGTCACTGCATTCCAGCCCGAGAAACAGGAGTGAGACCTTGTCTGAAAAAAAAAAAAAATGTAGGACCTTAACAATGCTAGCAGACCTAAGTGTGAATCTCAACACTGCCCTTTACTGCCTGTGTGACCTCGGGCAAGTCATTTAACCTCTCTAGGATTCCATTTCCTCACCTGGGAAATCAGGACAATAACAAAACCTACCTTGCAGCTGCAGAAAGGATGAATTGCCTAATATATGCAAAGAACACAACCCAAGACCGAGCACACAGGAAATGCGCAGCAAATGAGAGCTCCCATCCTTGGCATCATTAACTATCCTTGGTTAACCAGATGCAGGTTAAACAAAGAGTGCACAGTGACTCCCGGGTTTCTGGCCTGCTGTTACTAAAAGCGGAGACAGGAGTGGGTAGATTGGGAGGGAGGCCTGGAAGAGGATGAGCTCATTTGTTGAGCATGAAGTGCCCACTATTGGAAGAGATGATCCTCCATGGGTCCCTTGCACTCTCACACATCTTGCTGTGTATGCCAAGATTGCAAGACCCTGACCATTTTTAACCTGGGCCACTTCTCAGTGCTGTGTTTATAGTGAGCTGCCTTGAGGGACGAGGTACCATCTCCCTGGAGGAGGAAGAGCAGGTTTGCTTACTCCTCCCTGCATAAGCAGCTCCAGGCTCAGTGTTCCTCAGCTATGATGCTAACCAACCGCCTGTGGAGCAACCATCTGGGGCCCCCCACATTGCCCCTGTGAGACTTGGAGGCAAATCTGCTGATGCACATGCTTCTTGCTGTGCTCTGAGTAACAAAGTCCTATGTTTCTGACCCCGGAGTGTCATGTCTTCTGTCAGCATCCATGAATCAATGACAGGTTAATTTATTAGCTTATAAGTTGGAAAGAGTCATCAGTGTGTACTGGCAAGTAAAGCCAGGATTACAATAATATCGCCCAGCAGAGCATGGTGGTACGTGCCTATAGTGCCAGAAACACGGGTGGCTGAAACAGGAGTGTCCTTGAGCCCAGGAGTTCAAGGCTACAGTGAGCTATGATTGCACTGCACTCCAGCCTGGGTGACAGAGTGAGACCCTGTCTTAAATAGATAGATAGATAGATAGATAGATAGATAGATAGATAGATAGATA
>NC_045449.1:15984329-15988464 GCF_002776525.5 Piliocolobus tephrosceles
AGATAGATAGATAGATAGATAGATAGATAGATAGATAGATAGATAGAATTGCCTAGGAAGAGATATGGGGTAGTACCCTGGGCAATGGCAACAAGTAAAGAATGAGGGTAAGAAAAGGAGCTCCCAGGAGAACTCAAGAAGGAAACCTAGAGGAGAGTAGTTCCTTGCAAGCCAAGGGAGTAGAGTTTCAATCAAAAGAGTAGGCAACAGGATCAGATGCTGCTTAACAGTCAAGTAAGACGAAGACTGAATGTGGCCACTGAGTTTAGCAACTAGGTCATTTATTTAGCCGTTGCTAAAGGCTAAAGGCAAGAGACATTTTAGTGACATGGTGTGGCCAGAAGCCAAACTGAAGTGGGTGAGGAATGAATGGAAATAAAGAAAGAATGACAATAGGCTGGGCGTGGTGACTCACACCTGTAATCCCAACACTTTAGGGGGCCAAGGCCACAGGATTGCTTGAGGCCAGGAGTTCAAGACCAGCCTGGGCAGCATGGTAAAACCGTCTCCATAAAAAAAATTATGAAAGTTAGCTAGCCATGGTGGCATGCACCTGTGATCCTAGCTACTTGGGAGGCTGAAGTGGGAGGCTAACTTGAGTCCAGGAGGTCAAGGTTGCAGTGAACCATGATGGTGCTACTGCATTCCAGCCTGGGCATCAGGGCAAGACCCTGTCTCAAAAAAAAGAAAGAAGGGAGGGAGGAAGACAGAGAGAGATAAAAGAGAGGAAGGAAGGAAAGAAGGAAGAAAAATGGAAGGTAGGAAGGAAAGAAGGAAGGAAGGAAAGGAGGGAGGGAGGGAGGGAAGGAAGGACAGAGGGAGGGACGGAGGAAGGAATGATAATAACTAAAAACCTTAGCTGAAAAGGAAGGCTTTTTAAAGGTAGGGCACTGGTGACTGAAGCAGGCAGAGGCAAATGAAATTTTTCAAATAGATGGAAGAGACTTGAGCAGAGCATATCTTGAGGAGAACAAGCCAGAAAAGAGGAAAGATCACAGTAAAAAAATTAAGAGCAAGGGGAGGAGGATAGAATCAGGTCTCTGAAAAAGACGAGAGGGCTAACATTCAGATCCCAAGTGAGGGGCTGGTCTGGGCCCTCTCCCACTGAAATGGCATTTGCCCCAACCACACACCCTTAAGCAGGGCAACAGGCTATCTAGGTTGTGTGGTCCGTCTCCAGGTGGGTAGAGCTCACTGTCTGCAGGGAGGGGCCTGGTCAGTAGGTTTCCTTGGTGGTCACTCTTTCTGGTGGTCCTGCAGAGCAGAGATGAGAGACACCTAAGTATTTTTCAAGCTGGGTTATCTGAAGATGCCAGCAGGTGTGTTCTGTATACAAAGGGTTCAGGTAAGTTTGGAAAGTGCTGTCCAAGCCCTGCAAAGCCAGCTTGTAGGAAGGCTGAGTGTTCTCTGCTGGCAGAGATGGACATTTGGGAGTGGGGTGGCCAAAGGGAAGAGAAAGCCTGCAGGAGAGACGCCAGGACTCATACTCAAGGTACTCAGGGATAATGGAGAAGACATCTATGGAAAACCTGTGATCACAGAGCAGGAAGAGGAACTCTCATTTGCAGAACACCTCTACTCTGCTTGAAGTTTATATATTGACAAAGACTCTTTGCTTGGCCAAACTTTAGTCAGGCTCCCTAAACCTTCTCCTAGACCCTCTGTGCACTCCCATGTAAAATCCAGTTTTAGCAAAGAACCCTGTTAAGCCGGTTTAGCAAGAACCCTCCATCTTGTATATCTGATCATCTTCAATATCTGATTAGGTTTATCATCCCCCACCCTCTCCCAGGTGATGTCTGGTCACCTGGCCTGCCTAAAGCAAGAATTCTGCTAGGTTGGTGTTGTGAGTGGCACAAGGTCAGAAATAATCAGGTTCATGCACACGTGTGTCTTTCTACAACGTCAGGCTTTTATTGATGCTATTTCAGTCATAAAAGCCACAAGCTACCCGGAGTTCTCAAGGAGGCAAATTCTCCTTAGTATTCCCCCATTCACTTGGTAATAAGAGCTGCAGGCACACAGGCTCAAGTCACTCCACAAGTCAGTCAATACTGCAAACCATACATGGTAGTATACTTAATCAATATATCAATGTTATAGATTACACATTCCACATCAAAGTAACATTTCACACCAAAGAAAAGGGGATAGGGAAGAAGGGGTTAACCATACAGTCCAAGGAGAGTGACTTGGACAAGAAGAGTCTCCTGGCCTGATCCAAACAGTCCTCAATGTCTTGCAAAGAAGAGTCTTTGATGTTGACAGAGTGTGGGCAAGATGGGGTCTAGCCAGATGGTCATCTCCAGTTGCTGAAGTCCTGCTCTTTTTATGGCCAGAGTCCTCTGGTGAGGACTGATAGTAAAGAGTGTGCCTGTTTATGTCCTTATCTGGTGGGGTGTAGTCTTTATTGATTAGGTGAACATCTGTTTCTTGTTGGCATGGGGCTTTTTCAAATGTAAAATGAACCCTTTTTCTAAGATGGAGTTACTTATGTCAAGGGTGCTCTATATACCCTGTTTAGCCAGAATCCCCCTCAGTCCTGATGTTTCCCTTAGTAAATTTCTATCCACTGACCCTCACCCTGCTCCTTGGCAATGAATTCCCACTTGTCCATGCTATAATTGGAGTTGAGCTCAATCTCTCTTTCCCCGCAACTGCAAAATCTCATTGCAGAGGTCCCTACACCTATGGTAATGGTCCTGAATAAAGTCTTCCTTACAATACTTTTACTCATGTCATTAAAGGATTTTTTCCTCTAGCAGTGTCCACCGATTTTACTCTCCCAATTCTTGGCAGTGTTATTATCCCAGCCTGACAGAGAAAGAAGCAGGACTCAAGAAGCTGAAGCCGGCCAGGCGCGGTAGCTCACACCTGTAATCCCAGCACTTTGGGAGGCCGAGGCCGGCGGATCACCTGAGGTCAGGAGTTCAAGACCAGCCTCAACATGGAGGAACACCGTCTCTATTAAAAATACAAAATTAGCCGGGCGTGGTGGTGCATGCCTGTAATTCCAGTTACTCGGGAGGCTGAGGCAGGAGAAGTGCTTGAACCTGGGAGACAGAGATTGTGGTGAGCCGAGATCGTGCCACTGCACTCCAGCTTGGGCAACAAGAGCAAAATTCCGTCTCAAGAAAAAAAAAAAAAAAAAGAATAAACTGAAGACTCGCCTGATACTCAGGGCTAAGTAGTGGGGCTCAGCTTCCTGTGATTTGGGATCCAGCCTCCTGCCCCTACAGCCCACGTGCCCTTACACCCTCAAGCAACACCCAGGGCTGGGGTCAGAGGCGACTTTGCACAATTGCTCTGCCCTGCGCAGGGACCAGGGCGGCCTGTGGTCTGCAACAGAGAAGCTCCCCCCACGTGCCTTCACCTTCACTCTGGCATGCCCTGGCAACACCATGAGATCCCAGGGCTCTGGTCCCTCACAGGCTGGGCCTGGCAGAGGCACGGGGAGGAAGGTGGGCCAGCAGGGGTGTGCCGCTGGGCCAACTCGCAGACCTGCGTTTGCTTTGTTGTACCAGGACTACCCCAGGGCCCCTTCTCCAGGGCTGTGAGAGTGAGAACAAGAGAACACAAGAGTTCACACCTCTCTGGTCCAGATGTTTGAGAGCATGATGGAAGCAACACGCCCTCTCCATGAAAGGGCACGCACACAACACATAAGTTCGCACAGTTTCCAGGTTTGCGCACCAAGCATCACCACTACAGCGCCCTGCAAGCAGGCCGGATATCAAAGGAGCGTGCATGGGAATCACCCAAGATGCTGGCTAAAAAGGCGGATCCCAGGCCCCACCGAGGAGATCATCATTCAGTAGTCTCGGGGGAGGCCTGGGAGCCTGTGTTTTTAATCAGCGCCTCCGACGATTTGGGCGTTAAGGCTCAGCGGAACCCACCTTGAGAAACCCGACTCGGCCTGAGAGAGCCCCCCAACACACACACCCCCATGCGCCAAACTTTCCCCATCTCGCCCGACGCACCGGACGCCTCCCGCGGGCCTCACTCGGGCTCGTGGCGGTGGAAGCGTCGGGGGAGCCCGGTGGGGGACCGAAAGCGACGACCCATGGGGCCTGCCCGTTCCCCTCGCTCCCACGCCACGGCCCCGGGAAGCGCAGTGCTGCCGCCGGCAGGAGGC
>NC_045449.1:15993464-16054286 GCF_002776525.5 Piliocolobus tephrosceles
TCCCCCAAAGTTGCAGCCCGGGAGGCGGGCGCGCACGGGCGGCCGAGGGGCGGGCGGTTGGCGGGGACGCGGCCTCGCGGCCCAGCGCGGAGAGTCCCGGCGGGCGGCGGCGGCGGCATGGGCACCCGGCAGACCAAGGGCAGCCTGGCGGAGAGAGCCAGCCCCGGCGCTGCGCCGGGCCCCCGCCGCGAACGGCCTGACTTCTGGGCGTCGCTGCTGCTGCGCGCCGGGGACAAGGCGGGGCGCGCGGGCGCGGGGCTGCCCCCCTACCACCGGCGCGTCGGCATGGTCCAGGAGCTGCTGCGGATGGTGCGCCAGGGCCGGCGGGAGGAGGCGGGGACACTGCTGCAGCACCTGCGCCAGGTGAGCACGGGGAGGGGGCGCGGGGGGCGCGCCGGGCCAGGGGGCGCGTTGGGGGGGGCGCCCCACCCCTAACCGAGGAAGCCGGGTCACCGAGGGGCACCGCCCAAGGCCCCCTTCCGCGGAGATGGAGCCCTGTCTGGCAGCAGGTGCCTCGGCGCTCCCGCTGAATTTGGGGCCTCAGGGCAGGGTGGAGGAAGGCTGGCCAGTGAGGCCCGCCAAAGGGGACCTGTTGGCATAATGTCCCCACTGCTGTCCTCCGCAGGCAGAGAAGAAGGCTGGTCTCCGGGGATAGTCGGTGGGCGGGGAAGCAGGGATGCCTGCCTGATCTGGGCCAGGGCTCTTTTCTTCCTGTCTGCCCACTGGCAGTCACTCCCTGCCGAGGGTCCTCAAGGAATGCGGTTATCAGTTGGACCTGGCTTGGCTTCCCGAGAGCCAGTCCAGGGACACAGCCCTGGGGCCAATGAGATTCCAGTCCCTAGGTCCTTCACTCTCCTGGGAGGCATCCTGGATTGTAGTTCAAGGAGACTGTTTCCTCTCCCCTGACTAACTTTGGCAGATTCTCAACCATGAGCCCCTGCGGAAAGCTGTAGAGACAGGAGAGCTGGATTTGGTGTCCTGCATGACCACCTGGCCAGCAAGAACTTCAGGAGGCTGCCAGGACTCTGTCCTTAGCCTGTGCCTGCCCCACTGGCTAGGGACAGATGTTGCAGAATTGGCCAGTGCTTTGGGGCTGCCCTGGGGCTAATGCTGTCACTCACTTCTCTGTGGCTTGTTTTCCTTTCTCAGTTTCTTTGGTGGGGAGAGGAGCATGGCCCATGCCATGCATTTTGTTGAGTATAAGTCAGGCAGGGGAGTGCAAAGCTGCTCTCCTGCATCACCAAACAGGTTGTCTTGGCCTGGCTTTGGGGGTAGACAATCCAGGCCCCATATTCTTGCTAGACTGACCCCATTAGAGGTGGAGTCTACCGTGGATGGCAGAGGGAGAATCTCAGGTGACCTTTCTGAGGTTTTCCAGTCACCGATGAAAGAGGCTGTAGGAGCACCTTCCTGGGACGAGCTTCCAAAATCTAATCAGACCCACATCCCTCCTGGGTTCTGCAGCTCTCTCCCCCACCTTTGTATCTGGTGCGCTCTTACCCTAAAGTATGTGTCCCCAAGCTGCGCACTGCACAGGGAGAGGCAAGCAGAGACGTGGGGACTTGGGAAGATGTGAGACTTCTGCTCCTGCCTCTGCTTTTCCCAACAACCTCCAGAATGATGCCCAAGATGCTGCCAGATCCCCATGTGCCTTCTCTGAGTTCAGTCATCAAAGAAAGATGACATTATGCACCACTTAACTTTAGCAGTGTGTATTTCTTTGTCTTTTGCAAATTGGAAACTGACATAGGCCTTTATAGTAACTCTTTCACTTTTAAACAGAAGAATGGGTTTTCCAGACCATGGTATCCCATTTACACACCATACAGTAAGGTTTTCCTGATCACATGCTGTTTCCCCCACCCTGCAGTGGGTGCTTTGGGGGATACAGAAGAGCAGAGGGAGCTGGCAAGCACTTCTTGGAGGGTGAAAGACCAGAGTGAAGCTCGCATGATGGAGGGTCGCTTGGAGGCCCACGGGAGGAGACTGGACCCAAAGTGGGCAGATACTTTGGGCTCCCCAGTCCCTGTATGGCTGAGTATGATTCCACGTCCTGGGAACATTGAGCTTCTGCCTGCCTTGCAGGGGAGTAGATAAGCCCCTGCAGCCCCACTGTGGGATCCTTGAAGCAAGAAGCATTTCCTCAGACATCTGCACATGGGTCTTATTGGTGTCCTGGTACCTGCCTCAGCTGCAGGACTGGGAGGACTGGGAGGACTGATGGGTGGTGGGAAGGGACTTATCAGACTTTCCCCTTTTCTGTGAAAGCAGCAGGTCCTCAGGCTCTGGGCTCGTGTTGGGCTCCTTTAACCGCTGGCTGGGGATGTGAGGGCCGTGGGCCTGGAGCTGCCCTGTGTGTCCTGGAACGGATGAAGCAGGACCCCTTCCAGGAAGTGGTCATGGGCCTTGAGCAGTGTGGGAGTGGAGCACAGGAGCGTTCACATGCCTGTGACAGAGAGGTGGCTTTCTAGGACCCTGAGGCCATTTGGAGGAATGTCCAGCTGGATTTGTGCTGTGCACTGAAGTGGCTCTTTCTCCCAAATTGCATTTTCCTTTCCATTCCAGTTTCCTCCTCTAGTCTGGAGGTGGTGATGTTCGGAAAGGGGATGAGCAGCCAGTGAGAGCCATGAGAACACCCAGGCCTCACTGGGGTGAGACCAGCAAGACAGCCAGTAAAGACAGGGGTCTGCAAAGCGTGGGACACTGAGTTCTGCAGGAATGTCCTGCAGGCCTCTGGGGTGGGTGTCAGTGAGCAGCCACAGAACCAGGGAGAGGCAGCAGCAAGGACAGTAGCCCTCACCTCCATTCACACAGCATGTTCTCCTGCATTTGATAACGTGGATTTCACTGCTGGATTTGTGTATGCCCAGAGCCATATGGCTGGTGGGGCCTCGGGAGCCTTTGTTCCTGTGCTGCTTAGCCTCTTCGAGTCCTTGATCTTTTTGAGGCTCTGAAAGAGCTACACACAATCTTCCCAGACAAATGCACTGACTCACGCGATCTCACAGGCAATTTCGGAGGGTTCACAAAGCCCCTGAAACCTAGCTACAGACTCCAAGTTCAGAATCTCTGCTCCAGTCCGATACCACTGTTCCACCTGCTGTGACTTGCTCCAGGCTGGGGATCTGGAAAGAGGGACCCAACCCGGGTGCATGTGTGGCAGTTCACGGTGGGCTGAAGGATTGTGGCTGCTGGTGCCACTTCTTCTGAATGCCCTCTTCAGCATCTAAGATTTGGAGGGTGTCTCTCCAGCTTGTCACTTGCTGGAGAGGTATCAGGAAGCCTCATTCAGCACAGATGACCCTGAGCTGTGGCCAGGGGTGCAGGCAGGATGCCAGGCATCTACCTTGAAGCAACAGAAAGTAATCCCCTTCCCTTTAAGACAAGTGTAATCTGAGAAGAGTCCAGGACCAAGGATCAAGTAGGCAGCTCTCCTTCCAGTCCTCAGTCAGCTGTGACCTTGGGCCCAGTAGATAACCTCTCTGAGTTGTGTTTCTTTGTTTCTCAAAGAGGGATCTGGGGTACGGAGCAGAGCAAATGCTACAAAGTGTGTGAAATGGTGTTGGTGTTGCCATTGAAGACACATTCTCTTGGTGACTATGATAAGAAACAGGAGAATCTGCCTTACTTTGGGTCTGGCCAGACTAGGGGCAGGGTTGTGGCATCCTTTCTCAGGCCTGGCCCAAAGATTTTTTGGATTCTGTCTACCTGGCCAGGGTTCAGTCTGGATCAAAAACTCACTGCACATTTAGAAGCATCTGGAGCGAGTGCTCGTGGCGATAAAAGAAGCCAGCTTTGGATGGGAGAGGCCGTTCCTCTGCCCTTTTCTGGCTGCCATCCTTCCAGGCCTTCCCCTTCTGCAGATGTCCTTCCCCAAGTCTTGGGCTCAGGCCTGATGTCTTTTTTTTTTTTTTTTTTTTTTGAGATGGAGTCTCGCTCTGTCACCCAGGCTGGAGTGCAGTGGCGCCATCTCGGCTCACTGCAAGCTCTGCCTCCTGGGTCCGTGCCATTCTCTTGCCTCAGGCTCCTGAGTAACTGGGACTACAGGTGCTCACCACCACTCCTGGCTAATTTTTTTAGTAGAGACGGGGTTTCACCGTGTTAGCCAGGATGGTCTCGATCTCCTGACCTCGTGATCTGCCCGCCTCAGCCTCCCAAAGTGCTGGGATTACAGGCATGAGCCACCGCGCCCAGCCAGGCCTGCTGTCTTTAAGGAGGCCTGGAGAAGAAGTAACCTTCCGTCACTGAGAGAGGGCAAGTGCTAGGCCACCTGGAAGGTGAACTGTCATCTCTTCAGCCCAGCAGTTTCCCTGAGTCCTCAAAATTTTGGACTGAGCTGTCAGCCTGTGTCATGGAGCAGCAGAAAAAGACATCTGTTTCCCTGGGACACACCTAGCTGAGGTAGCCCCTGTCTTCATGTTCACCAGCACCCAAGCTTTCCATGAGAAGAGGCTGATGGGGTTGGTTTACTCGAAGTATGGTGCATGCCCCTTAAGCAGGGCTGTTCCTATATTAACCTGTTTGGGCCCCCCATTGGTATGGTTAGGGCCTGGAATCCTGGTTCCCTCTGCTGTCTGGGGTGGTGGGGCTGGCTTCACTCTGCACCTGGGAATAGGAGCCACATCAGCTAATGCCAACAAGAATCACTGAGGCCAGGCGCAATGGCTCACACCTGTAATCCCAGTACTTTAGGAGGCTGAGGCAGGCGGATGACTTGAGGTCACGAGTTCAAGACCAACCTGAGCAACATGGCTGTCGCTACAAATGCAAATACAAAAATCAGCCAGGTGTGGTGGTGTGCACTTGTAGTCCCAGCTACTTGGGAGACTGAGGTAGGAGGATGGCTTGAGCTTGGGAAGCAGAGGTTGCAGTGAGCCAAGATCAAGCCACTGCACTCCAGCCTGGGCCACAGAGCCAGGACCTAAGAGTTTAACTCACCCCTCAAGAGGAGCTGATTAATGGACAGGCCCCTGGAGACTCCCTGGAGATGTGGAGACTGGACAGGTCATTACTACCTGGAAGCAGAAAGATGAACATAATGACCTCTGAAGGTCACCTTTTCCCTCCCACCCCCACCTAAGAACAGCTCTTTAGGTGAGCAGGTTGGAAGTCTACCAGACACCAAGCAGGGGGCCCCTACACTGGGCCTGTTCTTCTTCCTCCACCTGGAATGCTTTTCTTGTTTCCACTGAATGCACCTTACCTTTCCAGGGCCACCTTCCTGGGCATGTCAGCCTAAGCTCAGAAATCCATGTGCCTCTGAGGTCCTACCACACTGGGAGGCATTCAATCCGTGCAGAGTTTTTCCCTGATCTTCCTTTTGTTTGTCAGATAAGGTCTAGTGCTTCCTGAGGGTGGAGACCCACCACCACTGTTATCCACTGTATGGGATTGAAAGCCTGCGGGCTTGTGGCATACCTTAGTGAGTCTGTGTGCCGTGAAGATGTGTGTACGCGTGTGTGTCTCTGCTGCTGTCGTCAGTGTGTCCTCAGAAAGCATTTGGATTCCCCAGCTACGGCTGTGCAACTGTGGGCTGATTTACCAGGCTTGTTAGTACTGTCATGAGACACAGCACGTTTGTTTTCCGTGTGGCTGGATTTCTGGGAGTGATGTCCACAGGGCTTGGCTGTTCCTGGCAGCCTGCCAGGTGGTGGTGTTCTTGGAGAGAGGAGTGGCATGGTGCCCAGGCTCCGTGGCACCACGGGATCCCATCCGGCAGGTGCAGTCTGGGGCCTCTGCCGAGGTGGCGGGAGGGGAGTGGAGCCTGATGGGAGAGCCTGGCCTCCACATTCCTGATCGGCTCTTGTGCTGAATCATGTTCATTTCCTCCATAAAGAGAAACCTCCCTTTTTAAAATCCACCGCTCTCTGCCTGGGCTGGATGGAGGCTTTTCCAGTGATAAAGATGCAGAGGGATTCCTGTGTCAGAGCCTGCTTCATTGGTTTCCAAGGCTGCCAGGGACAGTGACTGGGGAAATAGCAGCCTCTGTAGTGGCTAAGCACGACTGCAGGGGCTGTAGCTGGGCCAGTTATTTTGACTTTAGGGTCTGGTGAGGTGGTAGGATGGGGTTGCAGGGTCCTTTTTTCTGGAACAAATGCCAGCTCCTCAGAGATGACCAGAAACTGCTTTGCTGTCTTCAAAAGTCCTAAAGTACCCTGGCCTCTATCCATGGACCATCAGGGTGGGTGCACCCTCCCCTCCCCCAGTGTCATTTCATTGCCATGCATGCTTTTCTGGGGCAGAGGCCATAAAAACTGGCACACAATCTGTTTTCAGGAAATTCTTACAGAATGGATTGAAACTTCCCATCAGGCACACACTTCCTCCAGCCTCTGTCCCTGGCGTTCTCTCGCAGGAGACAGTGGGGTTTGGCTCAGACTTCTAAAGTGTTTCTACTGTGAGCATGGGCCGGGATATTCCCCCATCCCCCTGTAACCTGTGGGGTGGAAGCCATGACTCCTCCCTGCATCCCCACACCCTGTCTGCAGGGGAGAGGCTCCTTGAAGAAGGGTTATCCGGTGACCAGGGTCTTCTCTAACTCCCCCATCAGGATGCAGAGGGGGTGGGGTCAGCATTGGAGATTCTCCCCACAGCGTGGGGATCCTCAGCCAGCCATCTGGCTCCCCTTCCTCACCAAGAGCAGGCTGCTGGTGCCCTGCGAGAAAACCACGCATGCGCACGCGCTCTCTCTCTCTCTCTCTCTCTCTTTGCTGGTCCTGGCTCCTCCTGGCTGTTCTCGCCGACTGTCTTAGTCCTTTCAGGCTGCTATAACAAAATACCATAAACTGGGTGGCTTATAAACAGCAGATATTTATTTCTTACAGTCTGGAGTCTGGAAAGTTCAAGATGAAGGTGCTGGCAGATTCACTATCTGGCGAGGCTGCTTTCTGGTGATGATGCCCTCTCGCTGCATTCTCGCATGGTGGAAGGAATGAAGGGTCTGTCTGGGGTCTCTTTTATATGGGCACTAATCCCATTCATGAGGGCTTCAGCCTCATGACTGAATCACCCCCCCTAGGCCCCACCTCCCAATACCATCACCTTGGGGCTTAGGATTTCAACATATACATTTGGGAGTGGAGAGGAGGGGACGCAAACATTCAGCACTGACTGTCACGTCCTCTCCCATTAAGAGAAACTGGAATGGAGGTAGGAGAGGGCCCAGGCATCTAAAACAGCAGATTTGGTTGCTGCATCTTGGACTCACCATTACTAGAAGGGCTGGGTGTTCTAAACGAGAACAGAGACTTTGGCACGCCAAGCAGGGGCGGGGACCCCCCTCCTGTGGTGCCTGCTCTCCTCCCCACCCCCACCCGGCCCTGAGCAGTGCCCACGTGGCTCTCCAGGAGCATTTCCCAGCTTTTTTTTTTTTTTTTTTTTAACTTTTATTAGCTCAGACTCCTGGCTGCTGCAGCCATATGGAGCTCTGCCGGCGGCTGCTGCTCAAAGAGATGTGGCATTTTGATGTTTCTAACTTTATCTTAACCAGGAGAGACACGGGAGCGCAGCTGAGTGTGGGGAGTGCCCTTGTGTGTGAGTGTATGCCGGGGCCACCTTCAGAGCTGTCCCTTGCCCCTGCTCGGCCCTCGGTGTCCAGGTGGTGTCCGCGTGTCTTTCTGCCTCTCTGCCTCCCACTCCCTGCGGCTTTTCTTGGTGTCTCTGTTTCTTTCATTGTCTCTTCCCTGCTGTGTGTTTTCCGCTTCCCTGGGTGAGAAGCAGACTCTTGTTCCTCTGCCGGATCTTGGTCAGCTCCCCTCTGCAGCCTCCCATCCTCTGCCAGCAGGAAGGTTGGAGAGTGGGGCTGTGAGAACTGGAAGCGGTTGGTGGCGGTCAAGAAGGGCGCCCAGCTCAATTTGATTGTCTGAATGTCTGCCGTGCCTTGGGCAGGAGAGCAGGCATTAGGGACACCTCCCCCATCTGCACGTGGCTTTCTAGTCCATAAAGCATTTTCTCATGTTTATTTTGCTCCTTAGGTGGTGGGGTTTTTTGTTTTTTGTTTGTTTGTTTGTTTTTGAAATGGGGTCTCGCTGTGTCGCCAGGCTGGAATGCAGTGGTGCCATCTCGACTCACTACAACCTCTGCCTCCCAGGTTCAAGTGATTCTCCTGCCTCAGCCTCCTGAGTAGCTGGGATTACAGGTGCACACCACCATGCCCAGCTAATTTTTGTATTTTTAGTAGAGACGGGGTTTCACCATGTTGGCCAGGATGGTCTCGATCTCTTGACCTCGTGCTCCGCCCGCCTCGGCCTCCCAAAGTGCTGGGATTACAGGCGTGAGCCACTGCGCTCGGCCTCATTAAGTGGTCTTGTGAAGCTGACAGAATGTTGCTTAAAGTAAAAATGGTGGTTTTTAAAATATTATAAAAGCAATATACAATTATAGAAAAATGAGAAAATTAGATGAGCAGAAAAGAAAAAAAAAACAGTATGCATTAAATCATTTATTCAACAATCGAGTTCCCGCTCCTCCCGGCACCCGTCTAGGCACTGGGGATACAACAGGCAACTCACCAGGAGAAAACCATGGCAGCAACTGTTTCCCTCCAGGAGGGATGGCAAAGATCCCAGAAGCCAGCACCAGTACAGGTGCACAGCCTGGCACAGAAGGGAGGCTGGCTTCACTGGGAGCCAGGAACCCTCAGTTCTGGCCCCAGTGGAAACCCTAACTTGCCCAGCCCTTTCCCTTCTCTGGCCTCAGTTTCCCCATCTCCAGAATGAAGGCGTGGTGGGTGAAATGACCCCTGAGGTTCCCTACCACCGCTGAGATTGCACCAGGTGCCTGTGGTTTTGGAAAGACCCCTTCATTCCCATGTGTGGTCAGTTATTTCTTCCAGGCCCTGAGCCAGATTCACATTCAAGCCCTAAGTTCACCCACCTTGGCCTCAGCTGGTGCAAGAGCTGGGATGAAGCGGTCCCAGGATAGAGAGGGGACACAGATGCCTTCCCACCAGGTACTAGGGCCGACCCCCATACGGCTGAGGCCAACCTGTCTGTGCTGACCGCAGTCCTAGCTGATGGAGACTGAAAGGCCTCATCACATGGTGCCAGGGGCAGAGGCCAGAACCAGGGAACCTGCAGACTTTTACACATGAGCAAAGCCCAGCACTCACAGAGGCCCGAGCTGCCCTGTGTGCCGTAAGCCATTCATCTCAGAGCGTTGGGGAGGGGAATGAGGCTGGGGCAGGCTCTGCAGGGACCCGCTGCCCACGTAACTCAGTGCCTGGCTCCCTTGCCACCTATCCGCCTACTGTGGGGGCTGCTCTGGCCCCTCGCACATCTGGTCTCTCTCCCCTCCCTCTACTTTCCGCTCTGCCTTTTCTGAGGGGCTACTCTCCATGCTCATCTGGATGGAGCCTGTCCCCATTCCGGCCTCTGTCCTGTCCACAGAGACCCAGACCTGCCAGCCCCAGCCAAGCTTCAGGGCCTTTGCCTTCAGAGGGCAAGAACCCTGCCTGGCACCTGACTGTGCACTAGTACTTGGTTCTTTCACTCAGCAGACGTCCCTGGGCACCTAAGCAGAGCTGACACCAATTGGGACAAGTAGGGAAGGCGGGGTTGGCCAAGGCGCTCATTTCTAGAAGGGCTCAGAGCATGTTCCGATGCCATAGAGGACTGGCAAGTGATTGCAGGGCTGGCCATGGTCAGATTCCAGCTCTGCCCTTGTCTCTGGCCATGGGGGCCTACACAGGTGCGGGGCACACACACACTGACTGCTGGGCAAACCCCTTTCCTCAATGGGGCTCATGAGTGGACACAGGCACTAGGCCCAGGAGCTGTGGGTAGCCCCATCTCCCCCACTTCCTAGGTGGGCTTTGCCTGACCTGCTCTGCCAGTGCCTCCCAGCGGCCCTGGTCCTCAAGCCTGTCCCTCTCCTACCCACTTGGCCTTCCCACGGCCCTCAGCCCAGGTCTCTCCCAGAGCATGCCAGGGACCTGTAGGAAGTGCCCCCACCTGTCTCGGGACCCCGTGCAGTGCACATTCCTACCCTGCAGCCGCTGTCCCCATGGAGCCTCCGCCCACAGATACAGGTGCCAAGGATGCTTGCAGGACAGCCCTCACCCACCAAGGGACACCCAGCACCACAGGGAGCCAGCACTTGCAGCCTGGAAAGTTGGCAACCTGTGATGCCCCCCGTCCCACCCCACTGCCCTTAGTTTCTGTCTATGCAGTCACAGCCTCCTGGAGCCCCAGGTTCAGGCCCTGCCCGATAGAAAGGGACAGGAGTGGGGCGGGTTTCTCTCCCTTACATGCCAGGGTCAGGTAAGGGCCCAGGAGAGACTGCCCCGCACCAAGCATAACGGTCAGAATTCCTGTGCTGGACCTAGACCGCCCATCACACACCGCACACCTGGCAGCCCTCCAACACCCCTTTCCCCATAGAGACCTGGGGAGTCCCCTGTGGGTGCAGACTGTGGAAAGGGCTGTGTTGTAGATGATGGGGGAGTCAGAGGAACAGGAGCTGCAGGTGCTCCTGGGGAGGCAGAGCTCTGTGGTGGGCTGGGCGGCTGAAAACAAAACCTCTGTTTCTGATTCCCTCCTGGTAAATGGTCAGCCTGGAGCTGCCTACCCCACTGTCCGGAGGGCCCGCAGCTCAGATGCAGGATGAGGACAAGCACAGACAGGGCTCAGGGAGGAGACATGTCTCCCCTCCTCTGCTGAATGCCAGGACCATCTCGCCCACCCACAGACACCTGCTTCTGCCAGGCCATCATGGGTGATGGCAGGAGGTGGCCAGCAGTCCTCCTGCACTGCACCTGCCGGGGCCCAGGTGTTAAAGATTGTTGAAGATTGAAGCTCTGCGTTCCTATGGCAGGGCCTACAGTGGACTCAGCATGACAGTGAGATGCTCCTGAGATTGGTTCATAATTTCCTACTTAAGGCTCTTAATGTCTTCCCGTGGGGATGTTACTTCCTGTATTATAAGCCAGGCTTCTCCAGAGAAACAGAACCAAAAGGGGATTTACATGTATAAACACATACCGTTGACTATCACACTTCCTGTGAGTGGGCAGGAGAGAGCAGGGGCCACAGAGAGGGAAGCATGGAGGGGCTCTCGTCTCACCTGGCACTAGGTAGGTGCTGGTACCCGGTGCAGTCCTGTGGCCTTGTAACAGGCTACCTGGCTGCCTTGCGCATTGTGGTTTCACCGGCTCTCTCCTGGCAGTGGTCCTGGCTCACTGCCATCAGAGGACAGGCAGTGCTGAGGTTCTAATGTCCTTAGAGGGCCAAGTGGCCTGGATCTGCCTCTGCCCCTTTCCCTCCCTGGAGGAAATGGCAGAAGGAGGGGTTCCATGGCTCCTTTGGTGAGAAGGCCTGCTGCAGTCAGAGCTGAGATGTTCGACAGAGGCGCACACAGCCCAGAGTCAAGGAGTGGCCTTTGCAGGGTCACATAGGACTGGAACCAGGTCTCTGATTCCCAAGACCCTGCCCTGCCCAGTGGTCCCTGGAGAGGTATTGGAAGTGGTGCCTAGGTCTGTCCCAGTGGAAAACTCGGTGTTTTCTGAGCTTCCTCGGGTTGGGACAGGTGGCCTGGGTTCCCTGATCATAGGCAGGATGGAAGAGGGGGCTGTGGGACACAGAGGACCTGTGCTGTCCCTTCACTGTGGCAGGAGAAGGAGATGGGGAGGGACAGCCTCAGGAGAGGGGAAGAATGCGGAGCATAGTTACCTTGAGTGTATTCCTAAGTCAGCGGTCTCCAATCTTTTTGGCACCAGGGACCAGTTTCCTGGAAGACAGTTTTTCCATGGCCAGGGGTGGGGGATGGTTTTGAGATGATTCAAACACATTATACTTATTATGTACTTTATTTCCATTATTATCGCATTGTCATATAATGAAATAATTATACAACTCACCATAATGTAGAATCAGTGAGGGCGCTGAGCTGCTTTTCCTGCAACTAGACGGTCCCATCTGGGAGTGACGGGAGACAGTGAGAAATCATTAGGCATTAGATTCTCATAAGTGTGCAACCTAGATCCCTCACATGTGCAGTTTACAGTAGGGTTTGTGCTCCTATGAGAGCCTAATGCTGCCACTAATCTGACAGGAGGCGGAGCTCAGGCAGGAACATTGGCCCACTGTTCACCTCCTGCTGTGCAGCCTGCTTCCTAACAGGTCACGGACTGGTACTGGTCTGTGGCCTGGGGGTTCGGGACCCGTGCTCCAAGTGACACTTTTTCAACTGTTTATTTCTTTTTTATTTTTATTTTATTTATTTTATTTGGTTTTTTTTTTTTTGAGATGGAGTCTCGCTCTGCCCCCCAGGCTGGAGGTGCAGTGGTGTGATCTCGGCTCACTGCAAGCTCCGCCTCCCGAGTTCATGCCATTCTCCTGCCTCAGCCTCCCCAGTAGCTGGGACTATAGGTGTCCACCACCACGCTCGGCTAATTTTTTGTATTTTTTAGTAGAGACAGGGTTTCACCATGTTAGCCAGGATGGTCTCGATCTCCTGACCTCATGATCCACCCGCCTCGGCCTCCCGAAGTGCTGGGACCACAGGCGAACAGTTTATTTCTTAAAGTAAGATGTTGAGATGGTGGTGGCTATGACAATGATGACCTAGTGTTGGAGGAAGCAGAGAGCAGGACCATGACCTGAAGAGGTATTCCTAGCAAGGGGCAAGCTTCATGAGCTCGCTGTCTCCATGTTAGAATTTGGCTACAGCTCTACTGCTGGCAGCCCAGGAAAACCAAGAACTTGGGGGTGTAGAGGCCATTCAGTGACTGAGTCAGGTCACTCAAGGATGCCTATCACCTTGATTTCCTTCACTGAGGTGGAATGTGGCTTCTAGCCCATAGAGTGCCTTTATGAGAAGTGGAAGAAGGTGCCTGTCTGGTTGGGCACAGTCAGAGTCAAGGCTTGGTGAGTTCAGCCCCACCCAGACACCCTTGTGCAGTACATGCCTTGCACAGCTGTACTTGGCAGCATTGGTGAGACTGCACGGAAGTTTAGAGTCTTTATCAGCCGAGGCCTTTAAGGAGCCTTAGCCCTTCTCCCATGCATCTCCTCGGGCACAACCTTCTTAAATCACCTGAGGCGATGAACTGCGGAACACCTGCCAGAACTTGGCTTCTGCCTCTCAGCTGGGTACTTGCCCTCTTTCTCTTGAATGGAGGAGCTGCAGGAATTGGGAATCTTCTAGAAAGTTCCAGCTCAACACCCTGGCTCTCAAAGAGGATCAGACAGAATCTAAGACAACCTGAGTGGATCTGGACTCACCCAGTCAGGGGCACCAAGGGCACCAGCAGAGATATCAGGGTGTCCTTGTTGGGCTCCCTTGAGCCCCAGACCCTGCAGTATTGCAGGGGTCCAGGACTCCCCTCAAGCTTCCCCGATGGTTCACATCCTCGCCTCTGGCAGTTCTGGGGGAATGAGGTCTGGGTGCTCCTACCCCGGTAAGTAACTTCCACTTCTTCAGGCTTAGTCACTCCAGTGGATTTAGTTTTTCCTAGGATGTACCAGTCTTCTGAACTTTTTATGATTCTCAGCTGCAGACTTATGTTTTCCACAGCCTTCTGGAGTTGTGGTGTTTCGGAGTAAAAACAGTCTTAGGCAGGATTCTCACTGGTGGGGTTTCCAGACAGCTGTCGGCCCAAGACAGACCAGCAGGAACGCAGAGGGGTTGGTTTGGGATATGGAAACTCAGACACAAAAGAGAATAAGTTACCTGTTCCAAGAATTCCCATCTCTCCAGAAAAGGTCCAGCAGGGCGAGGTGAATGGAAATGGCTTTGGTGTCGCTTGTCTTAGGGAGAGGCCGGTCCATGAGCCAGGACCAGAAGAGGGCTCTCTGAGGGTAATGGGGACATGGAGCAGGGAGGGACTTTGGGCTGGAATTAGACTCTTTTAGAAAATGGGAGGCCAGGTGCAGTGGCTCACTCCTGTAATCCCAGCACGTTGGGAGGCTGAGGCAGGCAGATAACCTGCAGTCAGGAGTTCACAATCAGCCTGGCCAACATGGTGAAACCCCATCTCTACTAAAAATACGAAAATTAGCTGAGCATGGTGGTGCGTGCCTAACCCCAACTACTTGGGAGGCTGAGGCAGGAGAATCACTTGAACTTGGGAGGCGGAGGTTGCAGTGAGCTGAGATGATGCCACTGCACTCCAACCTGGGTGACAAAATGAGACTCCACCTCAAAAAAAAAAAAAAAAAAGAAGAAGAAGAAAAGAAAATGGGCAAGAGGTGAAGTGTGGGCAGCTGGTTGGGGACCTGAGAGCAGATATGCAGCAAAATGTTCCAAGTCTCTACCTGGGCCATGCTCTGAGGGAGGGAGTCCAGCGAGAGAGACCCTCAGGGTGGGATCAGGGACCCTGGATGGAGAGAGAGGCCTGAGATGCCGCAGGAAGCTCAGGGCCTTTGCCTGGCCCATGGCATTGGCCGTCTTGCCTCACCCACCTCCACTCCCACAGCTCCTACCCGCTCCCTCCCAGTATCTTGAAGCTGTAGACAAACTCAGTGACTACTGAGAAACCAGGCATAGGCCCCTCCCAGCCCTGAGGACACCACCCCCACCCTGTCCCCTCTTCTGCAGCCCAGAAGGCTCGCTGATTTTCCACCTTGGGGAGGGGAATCAGGCCCTGAGAAGCAGGGCCCTAAGATGGGAACGACTTTGCCTGGCTGCGGGGTCTGGCAGCCCCTTGGTGTTCCTTCTGGCTCCTGCTAGGAAGGCCCCTGGAAGGGCATCTGTGGCTCCCTTCCTGGGCCGGCTCCTGCCCTCCCCACTGCCCAGAGCGCATTTTGAAAGGTCTTAGGGAAAGTGGCCAAGCGTGGAGAGGCAGAAGAGCACAGGCAGGGCCTCACCCCTGGCCACAGTCGTGGGTCCTGGGGCCCTCCTCCTCTATCCCGCCCGCTCTCCCCTTCCTGCCTGAAGTTGAAAGCTAGCTGGATTGGAGCTGGATTCCTCATCCAGCATGACTCATCTCTGCTCACCCAGAGGGAGGGCAGCAAGAGGTCTGAATCTCGATTCTTGGAGGTCTGGCCTTGGCCTTGGCCTTGCCTCTGACCTAGAGATTTAAAGTGGTAAAGACCCTTAGCTTGTGATAGTTAACTCTATGTGTCAGTCTAGCTAGGCTGTGGTGCCCAATTTTGGTGCCCAATTTAGTGTAGATGCTGCTATGAAGGTATTTTTCAGATGTGATTAACATCTGAGGCTAGGCGTGGTGACTCACGCCTGTAATCCCAGCACTTTGGGAGGCCCAGGTAGGTAGATCACTTGAGCTCAGGAGTTTGAAACCAGCCTGGCCAACATGGTAAAACCGGTCTCTACAAAAACTATAAAAATCAGCCAGGCGCGGCCGGGCACGGTGGTTCACACCTTTAATCCCAGCACTTTGGGAGATCGAGACCATCCTGGCTAACATGGTGAAACCCCGTCTCTACTAAAAATACAAAAAATTTAGCCGGGCGTGGTGGCGGGCGCCTGTGGTCCCAGCTACTCGGGAGGCTCAGGCAGGAGAATGGCCTGAACCCGGGAGGCGGAGCTTGCAGTGAGCCGAGATAGCGCCACTGCACTCCGGCATGGGTGACAGAGTGAGACTCCATCTCAAAAAGAAAAAAATCAGCCAGGCATAGTGACGGGCACCTATAATCTCAGGTACTCGGAAAACTGAGGTAGGAGAATCGCTTGAACTTGGGGAGGCAGAGGTTGCAGTGAGCTGAGGTCGCGCCACTGCACTCCAGCCTGGGTGACAGAGTGAAATTCAGCCTAAAAAAAAAAAAGAAATCTGAAATACCTACATGTGAAATCACTAGACTTTGAGTAAAAACAAAAGCCAAATAAAACCAAGTGCAGTGGCTCCCTCCTGTAATCTCAGCCCTTTGGGAGGCCACAGCGGGAGGATTGCTTGATGCCAGGAGTTCAAGACCAGCCTGGGCAAACAAAGCAAGACTCCATTTCTAAAAAAAAAAAAAAAAAATTTGAGACAGAGTCTCACTCCATCACCCAGGCTGGAGTGCAGTGGTGCAATCTCGGCTCACTGCAACCTCCTCTTCCCGGGTTCAAGTGATTCTTCTGCCTCAGCCTCCCGAGTAGCTGGAATTACAGGCAAGTGCCACCACGCCCAGCTAATTATTATTATTATTATTATTATTATTATTATTATTATTATTATTATTTTGAGACAGAGTCTTGCTCTGTTGTCCAGGCTGGAGTGCAGCGGCACAGTCTCGACTCACTGCAAGCTCCACCTCCCGGGTTCACGCCATTCTCCTGCCTCAGCCTCCCAAGCAGCTGAGACTACAGGCGCCCACCACCACACCCAGCTAATTTTATTTTATTTTATTTTTTAGTAGAGACAGGGTATCACCCTGTTAGCCAGGATGGTCTCGATTTCCTGACCTCATGATCCACCCACCTTGGCTTCCCAAAGTGCTGGGATTACAGGCGTAAGCTACTATGCCCAGCCAACACCCAGCTAATTTTTATATTTTTAGTAGAGAGGGAGTTTCACCATGTTGACCAGACCAGTCTCGAACTCTGGACCTCAGGTGATCCACCCTCCTCAGCCTCCCAAAGTGCTGGGATTACAGTCATGAACCACCATGCTCACCCATTTCTACAAAAAAAATTTTTTTAATTAGTCAGGCGTGATAGCATGCACCTGTAGTCTCAGCTATTCAGGAGGCTGAGGCAGGAGGATCAGCCTCCTGAATAGCTGGGACTACAGGAGTACAGAAGTTCTAGTCTGCAGTGAGCTAGGATCACAACACTGCACTCCAGCCTGGGTGACAGAGAGACTCCATCTCAAAAGCATAAATGGATAAAAGCTGATTACCTTCCATAATATGGGTGAGCCTCATTCAATCAGTTGAAGGCTCCAAGAGAAAAGAGAGGTCCCCGAGGAAGAAGGAATTCTGCCTCCAGACTCCAGACAGCACTGCCAGCTCCTCCCTGGGTCCCCAGCTTCCTAGCCTGCCCTGCAGATTTCAGACTTGCCAGCCCCCACAATCATGTGAGCCAATTCCTTAAATCAATCCCTTCCTCTGTCTCCACACACACACGCATCTTATTGGTTCTGTTTCTCGGGAGAACCCTGGCTAATACTTAACTTCCAAGGGCTCATAGAGGCAGAGTCAGAAATTTCTAGGGGCTCTGGAGCCCCCAACCCCTGCCACTGGCTAACTGTATGAGACAACCTTCCAGCCCCCAGCTTTTCACTCTGAGAAATGGGCTGTTCCCATGAAGACTCTCCTGCTTGGAAAGCAGGTTGTTAGGGAGCCAGAAGGATCTTCTAAGTCATTCCTCTACCTCTTTGCCATTTTACCTGCAAATCATTTGAGGATGAACCAAATGTTTCATTTCACTTGGGCAAAATGTACTGCAGAGAGGGACAAATGGACTTAAATGTGTTTGCCAGAAGGTATAAACAACCGACTCAGATAATTTCCCAAGCAGAGAGATGAGGAGGGCGCTGGGATGGATGACAAAGTGCCGAGAATTCATGGAATGCAGGGGAC
Organism: Piliocolobus tephrosceles; assembly: GCF_002776525.5. NCBI lineage: Eukaryota > Metazoa > Chordata > Mammalia > Primates > Cercopithecidae > Piliocolobus > Piliocolobus tephrosceles. The sequence goes on from NC_045449.1 coordinate 16,010,924, forward strand.
TGCGGACCTCAGAGACCATCTGGCCCCAGACATGCTGCAGAATCCGAGTCCACAAGAGGTCACGGGGAAGCAGGGGAGGGGCTTGGGAAATAAATCTGGGAAATATTGCAAATGCCACCACTCTTTCAGAGTCATAAAACAGTAGCTGAAATGTCCAGCACGAAAAGGAAAATGGTTATTTGTTGAATTCTTTGTGTTCCAAACGTATTTGGTCCAAGTCCCTCTTCTGCCGCCCTCTCCAACTCTTTGGAAGAATGAGCTGGTGCAACCTTCTCATTTGTAGGTGGGGAAGCTGTGGTGTAGCAGGGTGGCCTGCCCAGGGCCACACAGTGAGTTAGGGTCTAACCCAGGTCTTTGTCCCTCACCCTCAGCCACGTGTGGGCAGAGCCATGACCATGGAGGAGCAGACAAAATCCTCCGTATGGCTTGATGCGCCTCCCAGCTTACTTTAGATTTTTCTGAAGAGAAGGCATCCTTTAGATATTTATTTGTTGCTAAAGCCGTTTCTTGGATTTTAATTAAGTTACACTTGGCAACGGCTGGGCATCTGTTTCCAGAGGCCTGTTTCACACAGAGGGTGTCATTTTTTAAGACTTCAAAGTTAAAACACAAACAACACGCAGTCATGAAGCCCCTCACTGAGCAAAGCTGCCAAACATTGCCGCCCAGGCAGCTGACTCCTGCTGGGCAAGGCAGACCTGGTGGCAACGCTCGTCACCGTTGAGGAGGGCCAGCCTGCTGGGGTGCCTGGCTTCAAAAACCTGCAGGAGCCACGTGGCCTTGGATGGGTGGGAGAGTCATGAGCTAGAACCCCCTGGGCCCTAAGGTGGAACCAGAGAACCACAGTCTTTACCTCTCATCCTTCAGACAGGCTGGGCAAGTCTGGTGGAGCGGGGAGTGGGTGCCAGTGACCCCCCAGCAGCAGTTTCTTGGCTCAGACCTCCTCAGAGCAGCCCTCCCTGGCAGCATCTGGCTGACTTTGGTCAGCTGGGTATTAATGGGCACCTCCTTGGGTACCAAACTCACAGGCCTGTGGGGGTGGCGGACACCAAGCCAGGGTGCCCTTGAGAGGCAACCCCCAAGACTGGGACCAGGAGCCAGGCAATGCCCACCTTAGACATCAGCAGGAGTGTGAGGACGCCTCACCTTCGAACAGGGTTCCCACACTATCCAGTGGTTTTGTTAGGGGGAGGGGATGTAGCAGTTGCTTTCATTACTTTTGCTAGTCTGCTTTGCTTTGGTGTCTTCCAAGCCTGAGCAGTGTGCCTCGGGCTCTTAAGTGCATAGCCCTCCCTCTCTAGCTGTGCTGATGCTCTTGCCCCGGACTCTGCAGGGTGCCCACCTCGTCTGCATTCTCTCTCATGTTATTCTTGGGGCACACACACACACACAGACTACTTACAACTACTTGAATTTTCTCAATTAATATTCAATATATATTGAAGTGGAAATTTTTAAACCTAGTGTTTCCTGAAGCATTTAACATACCAATTTCATTATTCGCCTCATGAATCTAGTTCATTTAAATGACCATGTTCAAGGGTAGGGGGTTTATAACTTAAGTAATTAAATTTCTTTAAATATCTTGATGCGATTTGATAAATTTAACATAACCAGTGTCCTTAAGTTTATAAATACTCATCCTAAAAAGCAGGACTTTCCCAGGTTCCTAAACAGTTCTTAAAATTTATTAAGCTGATAAATACGATGACTATTAGTTCTCTGAAACATTTCAAAACTTACAAACTTGGCTGAATTCACTTCCGGTGTTCTGCTTAAAATCATAAGCTTAAAATCAGCTACTCAATTACCCGTTTTAAATGGGGATTGGAAGGCCAATCTGTTAGATACTCTGATATGCCTAATTCTCTTGAACATGACAAATGTGTGAAATACCAGATTTCCATATGCCTCAGTGCATTAGCACTCACCTTGCTCCAGGGCCGCTCTGTGTGACAGTGGCACTTTCCGGGCTAAAGGCGCCTTGTCACTGCACTGAGGAGCGATGCCCCTCTCTGGAGCAGTCAAGCCCACTGGTGCCACTTCTGCTTTTGCACCCCACATACCCCTCCAGTGGGGGGTCTCAGTCCTGGTCTTCAAACTCCATCACCAAACTCCTCCTCCCCTTCTGCCATCCATGCAACATCGTCACTGGCTTTTTTTTGCTTCTTTTTTTTTTTCTGAGTTCTTTCCTGGTTCCTCTCGCCAGGCCCCACGTCTTGTAGCTACCTAGTGGCACCTCCTTGGACGCCAGGATCCTGCATCCTGGGCCATGCTGATGAGAAGAGTAACAGGGGGCCGGAGGGCAACCCTTAGTGGCCACGTTCCTTGTGGGCCAGAAATCCTGCCTCAGCAGTGCTGGCTGATGAGTGTCTCTCCTCTGCTTGTATGCTTCCAGTGACGGTGAGCTCACCACTATTTTTTTATTATGATAAAATATACAAATATAAAATGCCGTTTTAACCATTTTAGGTGCACAGTTCAGTGGCATTAAGCACATTCATATTGCTGTGCAACCATCACCACCTTCCATCTCCAGAACTTTTTCATCATCCCCAAACTGAAACCCTGTCCCCACCCAACACGAATTCCCTCTTCCCCGGTCCCAGCAACCACCATTCTACTCTCTGTCTCTGTGAATTTGAGTACTTTGAATGATGAGATACTCTTGGTCCCTCATGTAAGTGGCCTCGTGCAGTATTTGTCCTCTCGTGCCTAGCTTATTTCTCTTAGTGGAGTGTCTTCAAGCCTCGCCCTTGTCATGAGTGGTGTCGGCATTTCCTTCATCACCTGTTTTTAAAGGTTGTTTCCCCTGTTGAGCTGAGAACCACCTTGGGGGTCCTATAGGAAGCATTTCCGACTAGTACAGCCCTGCCTCTGCGAGCAGACAGCCAAGGAGAGTGTGTCAGAGGTACGTGTACCCACAGAGGCTCTGGGGCTGGTGGAGACAGCAAGTTGATTTCTGGCAGTAATGTCCTTGGTTGCCCACAGCTGTGCTCTTGGCTGAGGTCCACAGCAGTGGAAGAAGGGAGGAGTCCCGGCCACTTGCCTTGATCTCTTCTCCCTTTTGCCTGGTGTGCCCCTGGGGAAAATGCCACCTCTGTCCTGATCCAATCTGGTGCATTCATTTCCTGGGGCTGCCGTAACCAATGACCACCGGCTGAGTGACTCGGAACAATAGAAACATACTCTCCCATGGTTCGGAGGCCAGAAGTCTGAGGTAAGAGTGTCGGCAGGGCCGTGTTCCATCCAGAGATTCCAGGGGAGATTGCACTCTTTCACCCTTCCAGCTTCTGGTGGTTGCAGCCGCGTCACTCCCTTCTCTGCCTCCACCTTCACGTTGCTGCCTTCTCTGTGTCTCTTGTAAGAACACTTGTTTTGGATTCAGGGCCCTTCCAGCTGGATAAACCAGGATCATCTCATCTCAGGGTCCTGAAGGTAATCTGTGTGTGAAGACCCTTTTTCCAAATGAGGTTACATTCACAGTTTCTGGGCACAGGCGCGTGGGCATGTCTTTTGGGGGCCACCATTCATCCCACTGCACCCTGTATCTGTCTCTCTCATTTGGTGCATAGGTCTGTGCCTGGCGTCCCTCCCTTCCCTGTCACACATGGGGGAAGAATGAAGTCTCCCCTAGAATCCCCAGAGGGAGTGCAGCTCTGCCAACACCCTGATTTCAGATTTCTGGTCTCCAAAACTTTGAGAGAATACATTTCTGTTGTTTATGACTCCGTCCTCCTTCTTATGAGACCATTGTCTTCCTAGAGAAGCAAGCCTTCTCTGTGCCCAGCTCCTTAACTCTGGGATGTCCCAGCTTCTCTCCCTGGGGGCTTCCTCAGGCTGTGTTTCCCTAACGGAACCTGACATTTCCCTTCCCTCCCCTGGGTGTCCCCCAAAGGCAAGCCGGAATGTCATGGGGAAGAGGACAGGAGCCCTGGCACCCAGCTGAGGCCTGGCATCCCCCAGGCTTGTCCCTCCCTTAGCAGTGGCTGCCAGTGATGTTCTAGAGCCAGGAGGGGGAGCAGCCTGGTTCTGCTTCCTGCTTGCCCTCTGGACTCTAATTAATTTCCTTCTGGTGGACTGTGTTTGATTACACCCTCATTAAGTAGCTTTGCACATGCAGGCCCTGGTGGTTTCGATATTGAAGCATCTACCTTTGCTGGTTAATATTCAGCGCTTGCTGCGTCCTCCTTTCCTTGGCTGTGTTGTTGCAGAAACTGTGGAGTCATGCCTGGAGGAGACAGACAAATGAAAGCTGATTTCCCGTGGGGCCTTCCTTCTGGGAGTGGGGTTAAAAATGAGTTTAAGAGGGAAGGGGGGAGTTGAGGTTTAAAATAGAGTATGGCTGGCGCCCTCCTCTGTGGCTTCTCCTAGCTTTCCCCTAAGACACCTGAGATGACACACCAAAAACACACAAACGCTCAGCACACTGGAAACAAAGACAGGTGGGCAGTCTGAGAGGAGCCTCCTCACTGCTAGACACATGGAGCAAGGCCAAGAAAGACACCATCCAGCCTTCCTCCCAGGAATCTGAGACCTCCGGAAGGAAGGGAGGCAGCCACTTTCTCCCTTAGTCTGAGGACTGTGCCAATCAGAAAGCCAGGCAACTGGTCCTGTACCATGGAAGTGACAATTTGGAGGTAGAAGGAGGGCTCTTCCACTCCCCTCTCCCTTCATCCTCTCCGATGCCTCTGTCTGCATCCGTTCAGAGACAGCAACTCCCAAGGCGGGAAGAGAGGGCATCCGAGAAGTCCAGTGCAGCCAGCGGGCTTGTCCAAGGACAGGAAGTGTCCTGAACATGCAGACATTGTTATAGATTTCCGTGGACTTCACTGTTGTGAGAGTTGGAGATTCAGGCCATGAAGTGGGTGAAGATGTCCCTTCTCAAGGTCAGAGTCATGTAAGCACGGTGCCTGAGTCTCATCCTGGGGCTGGACTCTTGTGCAAGCCGGAGTCCTGAGAGGTGGACTCAGCCCCAACCCAAGGAGGCTGTCATGGGGACAAGGATGCGCTGATAGACTAGATCTCTTCGAGAGTGCACAAGCTGGGGATGGGGGAAGCCTGAGCTTCCTGGAACCTGAACCCCGACCTCTGAAGATGATCTACAGCAGGATCCAGAAGAAATGAACTTTGCGGGAAAAGAATAAGAGGCCACCCAAAGAGGCCAGGCTGAGATGGAAAAGAAAACCAACAGGATGAGATGAAAGGAGAGATTAACAAGCAAAATAAGAATTGCAAGGAAATGAAATGCTAGCCGACTTGCAACCCTTCTCGGGGGCAGTGACAGCGGTAATGATGGATGTGAAATCAGTGACATGGAAGGCAAACTGGAAACCCTGGATGAAAGTGTATCATGCACAGAATACCAAAAAAGACAAATACAGAAGACACAGAGCCAGCGTTGGTTTTCCTGAGGAAGCGCCAGCCTGAGAAAAGGTCTATGTTCCACAGACCAATACCTGAAAGGAAATTCAAAGAAAACAGATCCACCACTAGACACATGGTGGCAAAAATGTTTAATAACCAAGTGTCAGGGCCAGAAAAAGAACAGCCAGGTAGAATGTGCACTTTCCCCTGCTCCCTCCTATCCCAAGAACGTGTCTATGTTTGCCTTCTTGGGGGTATGGCTGTCACCCAGGTTGGAGTGCAGTGGCTCACTTCAGCCTCAACCTCCCTGGCTCAAGCTGTCCTCCTGCTTCAGCCTCTGAAAGTGCTGGGATTACAGGCATGAGCCACCGGGGCTGGCCCTTTTTAAAATTTGTGGTAAAATACGATAACATAAAATGTACTATCTCAACCATTTTTAAGCATACAGCTCAGTTGTGTTAAGTGCATTCACACTGTTGCACAACTGATCTCCAGAACTCTTATCTTGCAAAACGGACACTGTGTCCTCATTAAACAGTAACTCCTCCTTCCCCTCCCCCCAGCCCCTGGTACCCACTATTCTACTTTCTGTCTCTATGAATTAACTAGTCTACATACCTCATATAAGTAAAATCAGACAGTATTTGTCCTTTTGTGTCTGGCTTATTTCACTTATTTGTCCCTGTGTCCTCAGGGTTCACCATGCTGTAGCATGTGTTGCAATCCCCTTCCTTTTTAAGGCTGGATAATATTCCGTTGCATGGCTAGACCACACTCTGTGTACCCATTCATCTGTTGATGACCACTCTGATTGTTTCCACCTTTTGGCTACTGTGAATGATGCTGCTGGAGACATAGCTGCTGTTTGAGTGCCTGCTTTCAGGTCTTTGGGGTATATATTCGCAAGAGTAGAATTGCTGGATCATATGGCAATTCTGTGTTTAATTTGTTTAAGGAACTGCCACACCATTTTCCATGGTGGCTGCACCATTTTACATTCCTACCAGCAGCACACAAAGGTTTCAGTTTCTTCACATTCTTGCCAACCCTTCTTATTTTCTGGGATTTTACGGGGCTTTTTGGATCTGAGAACTGGATTGGCCAGAGAAGTTAAGTTTATTTGTATTAGAAAGATTTGGGCTGGGTTTTCAGAGTGGAAATGAGAAAGCGAGGGATGGTTGGAGTAGTAAGAAAGATACAGGGAAGGGATTTTTGGAGTTTGGGCGATGTCATGAATGAGATGCCCCTTTGGTGAACTGGAGAAGTTGCTGTAGAGATATCAGTTGCTTCAGAGGTCTCCTGTATGCTGAACTGATATTCCTAGGAAGAGGACAGTCTGCTGGGGCTGTCCAGGAGACACAGTGGGGTTTTGTGGCAAAGACAGCCCTATAGGTGCCAGGGCTGAACAAGCAGCTAAAGAAACAAAAATCAGATAGCCTCATTCTCATCTTCAGGACTGAAAGTCAGAGGGTAACCAAGTCTGTCTGCGATATTTTGCAGGGAGTTTCTGTTGAGCCAGGTTGTCTTCAGGTGTGTCATCAACATGAAGGAATTCTCGGGGAGGCCAGAGCTCAGAAGAGAAAGCACCTGTGTATTCCACTTTGGGGGAAACATGTACTGGGTGACTTCCCTACAGCACAGGAATACAGAGTGAAGGTGCGAGTCCAACTGTGGGGAGGCATCGAGTGAGTGGCAGTGAGCATGTACACTCCGTGCCATTGCCTTGCACACACGTGTGCAAACGTGAATGCAAAATGCCAGCTGTTACCATTCATAGGGTTGTTTTCACATCTAAACAAATAACAGCAGCTCCTTACAGTGCCTCACACTTGTAGTCCCAGCTACCCTGGAGGCTGAGGCAGGAGGACCGCTTGAGCCCAGGAGTTCAACGTTGCAGCAAGCTATGATCGCACCGCTGCAATCCAGCCCGGATGACAGAGCAAGACCCTGTCTCAAAATAAAAAAGAATAAGTTCACAAGTGAAGAAATAATTTTTTATGAAAATAACTATATTTTCCAAAGGAAAAGAAAAACCACGTGAGGAGAGTGGTGTTGCTCCCCATTTTTGTGACTCTCTTGCATGTCTCACTTTCTAGAAGACAGCTATCAGACTTGCGCTTTTGCATTGGGTCTTGCGACAGGTTGTTTTAATTGACATCTATGAAGAAAATCTGGCATCACATAGATATGTCATTGGAAAAGGGGTCCCCACAGCACCCCTAAAATGGTCTTAAGGGTGCTTCTCCAAAGTCTACAGACCACACTTTGAGAAACGCCATTCTGACTGCCTTGTATGAATCTCTACTCACTTGCTGGAAACATGCACCCCTATTCCCAAGCCCATCATCTCTCCCCATTGCAGTGAGTCCCCAGACCTGTTTATTCATGCTCCAATCAGGTAGGGCCCCCTTCTTTGAGATACCATGTACTGCTGTGTGTTGGGTCCAGCAGCTCGGTAAGGGAGCCAAGGGTGACTTGGTGTCAGGCCAGCCACACTCTCCGAGTGTCAGTCCCCACCAGCAGTGACTCAGGCGTACCTGCTGATGTTCCCAGACACCCTGATGAGGAACCGTCCACAAACGGTGCTAGAGGTGGTACCGTTTAGACCTATCATGAGGAAAATGGGATTGTCCTCAATGCCTCATGCTTTTTTTTTTTTTTTTTTTTGAGGCGGAGTCTTGCTCTGTCTACTCGGGAGGCCTCATGCTTTTTAAGACAAACCAGCCCCTCCAAGACTAGTACAGTGCACAGGAGGGGCTGCAGGGACCATACCTGGATCTGATGCTTCCACTTCCTTTGCACATGCAGCAGGCCTCGTGTGCCTACCCCCATTCTGTGTCTTCCTGAGAACGAGGGCAGGCCATAGCTGCAGAGTCAGAAAGGAGCCTGTTCCCAGGGCTGTGGCCCAGGCTGCAGCCTCCTGAGACACCTGAGGATCTGGTGACCTCTTCTCCCTCACACCCAGCCCCGTGGGTAGTCCCAGCAGCTGGTGACACCATCATCTCCAATAGCCTGGCTTAGGGGAGGGGGGATGGAGAGGACATCACAGAGGCAGGAAGTACCCCAAGGTCTTCAGGACTATGAAGTGCCCTCAATTAGCACAAGCATCCTGTGGACCTAGGTGGGGTCGAAATAAAGCAATAAAGCAATAATGTGTGCCATGGCCTTTGTCCAGCCTCTATCTGGCTTTCCCTGTTGTAGCCCTGGGGCCTCGGGGAGCCCCACCCCAGCTGGAATTCACAGGGCGGGCCGGCGTTGGTTGGCCATGACTCACAGTGACCCTGAGCTGCCTTTCTAGAAGACCCTCCTCCTTCCCTCCCATCCTGCCTCTACACTCATTTTCCCCTCCCAAGCAACAACCACATGAACCCAGACAGTGCTCCAGAGAGGTGGAGCCACAGTGAGCAGCTGGGCAACCAGGGGGACGGCGCGGGGAGATGGCGGGGGAGTGGGCTCCGGAAAGGACATTTGGCATCTTCACAGACCTGCCCAGCCTCCTGGGTTGGCAACTGGGATTTTCTTGGTCCTTCCAGGGATGGCCTAGACTAGCTTGGAGATGTAGGGGGCCCAGGAAGATGAGGCAGGCCTGGTAGGAACACAAGAAACCCAGGCAGTCATCTGGTCCAGGGCTTTCACGCTTTTCTTTGGAACAGAACTGCGTTCGTTTGTAACCAGGAGCTGCTTTGTAAGAGCCGCAGCCTACAGCCCTGCTGGTTCCTCTCACCTCCCTCTTGTCTACCAGAGCCCCCGACCATTAGCCCCAAGATGTTGGAACACAGTTTAATAACCATTAGTGCGGTTCATCTGCCCATTTCACAGATGGGAAAATGGATCCCAAGAGGGAAGTCCCTTACCACAGACTTACAGCGAGTTGGGGCTGGCCAGGACCTAAAACCCAGTGCTATTTCCCAGGGTCATTCAGGGACAGACTGCAGGGACAGTTGGAAGGAGGATACCACTAGGTGCCAGGAGTGCTGACAGAGGAGGGGGTGCCCAGGAGTGAAGCAGAGGAGGGATAGAGGCTGGCATTAAGTGACCAACCACAGAGGAGCAGCCCAGCCTGCTCGACAGACTGTAAAAGAAAAATAACTGCATGCCTCTGGCCTCCTCCCCGTGGCCGTGGCCACCAGGGCAGCCTCTGACCATGGAAATAACCACCCTTCTGTTTCCACCTTAACTGCCCTCCTTCCCCAGCTCCCTGTCCCCAGGAAGGGGAGCCTCAAGCTGTAGGCAGGGTCTGGCTGGCAAGCCGGGCACTGGGCCACAGCCCGTTTGACCACACAGGCCCTCTGAGATCGTAGAACACAAGCACTTTGACTTTCGGCCTTCCTATGTCCCCAGCCTCCTCCCGCCCCAGGGAGGGCAGGGCTGTGATTTTGCACATTAGTGAGTGACAGTTTGTATCCTGGTGTCCCTCGTGTCCACACGGCTCCGACACACCCTCCTGACCATGAGGCCAGCGTGGACTCTGTGTGCCCAGGTCCCCGCCCAGCCCTGACTCCTGCATTTTTCTAGGGAGAGAGCTCATAGCTTTTGACACATTCTCAAATGGGTCTGTGGTCCCAGAGATGGAGAACCCCTGCAGAAGGGGAGGACGGGCCTCCCAGGGAGGAGGGGGCAGAAATGAAGTAGAAAGGGCACTGCTGCTTTCTCTGTTCCCTGCCAGAGGCTTTACATGTAGCACTTGGTCTTGTTCCCCTTACCTCCTTGTGATGCTGGGGTCACTGTCCCCATTTTACAGATGAGGAAACAGGCTCAGCAGTGGCAGGTTGCTTGCTTCAGGACGCAGCCCTGGCTGAGGGATTGAAAAAGCCAGGGCAGGGCCAGAGGTTGAAGGCGGGTGTTGCACCTGCTTCTACAAGGGAGTGCAGCTCTGGAACCTGTACCAGCCAGTGCTTCAGAAGCCTCCCCGGACTGCATCCACACCAGACCTTGAGCCCCCAGGTCCTGGTTCCCAGCAAATTTTTTCAGCAGCCAGAGAGCCTGGCACAGGGCCCGCCAGTTCGCCTCCGAGGTTCATTCCTGCCACGTGGAAAACAGAGTCCTCACAATTGGCCTCTTGTGTCCTCATTGAGGCATGAATGAAGCCTTAATGAGGGTGGGGGCGGAGTGCCCCCTAACCATGGCAGGTAGGACCTGGCTGGCAGGTGGGCTCCAAGGGGGTCCCCCCAGGAGGCTCCTCCTACCCCCAGGCGTGACACCCAGGCCCTCCAGAGCCCCCAGCAAAGACCCTTTATTTGCTTGTAGCAATGTCAGCTGCCAGACCACAGAGCCCATCCCTGCCCTCCATCCGTCCAGCTCAGCCACCCTCTCACCACCCCCGGCAGATAAGAGCAATGAGATATGCAGAACAGGCCCAGGGCTGAGGCCGCGCCCCACCCCCATCCTTCCTGAAATTCCAACAGCACAGAAGGCGTGGGCCTTGGTGTCTCCATCTGTAGACAGTGTATAATGATGTCCAGCCTGTTTGCCTTCCAGGGATTTCTAAGAATCATGTGGGGAAGGTATTTTAAAAGTTCAGAATACAAACAAAATGACAAGGAGCAAACTCAGCTGGTCACCCACACATTCCCTGCCCAGACTTCCCGTCGCCAGGGCACTGGACCCCAGCCACCTGGGCTGGGAGCCTTTCTTCTCTGGGCTGTGCTGAGGAAGGTGTGGGAGCCCCCAGAATGAGGACGGCCCTCAGTGGGTGGGCCTGCTTTGCCCCCCTACCCAGGGATGCCTCTTGATCCCCCAGGATGGCGTGAGGACAGTCTCCGGATGGGAATGTCAGTATTTCCTGGTCTGTGTAAGGCACCAAACTAGGGTCAGGGACTGCAGTGTAGCTCATACCCAAGGATGGCAGAAATTGGGCGGGGGCGGGGGGCAGGGGAGCTTGAGGAAAGGGAGCAGGCGTAACTACCCCTTTCACATGGAGTGGCACAAAGTTTAGTCCCCACCCCAGGGCAGGCATGTCATGTTTCCTTACTTCTCCAAAGCCCATCACTCCATTTTAAGCTCAGGGTCTCATGACCTACTTTAGAGGAAGGTCACAGGATTCTTCAGGGCCTGCTTCAGGGGAGAACGGCAGTCAGAGAGACCTTCCTGGATCGGCTGCCTCCTCAGATGCCAGGGTGCCATATTCTGGGGTGGTGTGTCCTGAGCCCCCAAACCCAATTCCTCCCTCAGACCCAGGGAAGCTCTGCTCCAGCGGTTTCTGCCACAGCCCCACCACGCTTAGTGTCACTCGCCTCCAAGCTACTCCCCTCCCATCGGGAAGATTCCACTCAGTACCTTTCTGAGGGAGTCCTGGTGAGGTTTCCTCCTGGGTGCCTGGCAGGCTGTCCTTACAACCCCACCACTCAGAAACCCCCAAGGCAAAGGAACACTCAGGCTGCATCAGCCACAGAAGGAGCAGTAAAAACGTCGGAAGCAGGAAGAAAACACAAACAAATATCAATAAACCATCCTGTCACAAGGCAGTTTTGTCAATTCCAAATTTTGCCACGATGGGGAAGCAGCTGCTTGCACCGAGGCGGGCCACCCTTGGCTTCCTCCTCTGGAAAACCAGAGAGACAAAGGTCAGAGGCTGTCCTAGGAGAGGGCCACAAGCCAGGACCCACACAAACTGCGGAGCCTGCAGAGGCCAGTCCCCACTCTTCTCAACTTGGAGGTAAAGACAAACAGGAGGGGCCTGCCCCAGCCCCTGAGGGAAGTTCTGCAGACGCTCCCCACTGGGGCTCTGGGAGGCACGGTTGCCTCCAGGGGCCTGTGCCTACTTCTCCTGGGGATGGTGGGTGAGCTGGGTGGGGCAGCCAGCCCTGACCTCTGGGCATCCTTTGCTCTTGCAGGACCTGGGCATGGAGTCGACCTCACTAGATGACGTTCTGTATCGCTACGCCAGCTTCCGGAACCTGGTGGACCCCATCACACATGACCTCATCATCAGCCTGGCACGCTACATCCACTGTCCCAAGCCGGTAGGGTGGCTGTGGTCCGAGCCAGCCAGGTCCCGGGGTGTGCGGTGGGTGCCTTTCAGGGCAGAGCAACTCTGTGCCCAAGGAGGACAAGCCCGTCCTGCAGGCACCAAGAGCCTGAGGTGCTCTCCCTTGGCGCCACCAGCACAGATTGGTTTTGTTTGGCCCAGGGGGTGAATTCACTGCCAACATTTAAAAACCAGAATTTTTCACATGATCCCTATATTCGGCTGCCCTTGAAAAACTGGAAGCTCCAGCAACATAAAGCCCTCATTTCTGCAGAGCCGGAGCTAAGTAGCCATCCCTGTTATACGGGGCCAAGGCCACCACACACAGTTGTACAGGTTGTGCCTTGCACAAAAGCACGCATACAGAGGGGTGGCGGGGTCGGGGAGGAAGGGGAAAGTTCAAATCCAGCCCTCTCTCTACCCACCAAGCCATGAGCCCTGGTGCAAGTCTGTGTCCCCCTGGAGGTGAACTTTTTCTTATTTGCACAAAGGTGTCATAGAAAGCTGGCCGGGGCCCTGCATGGCGCTGTCCACTTTGCCTCAGTCCCACCACTCCGATGTCTTCACCTCTGAGGCTGAGTGTCCTTTCACACCCATCCCTTCACTCATGTCCTCTTCCTGCTGGCCCTGGGAGCTCGGAAGGGAAAGCTCCATGGCTCTCCAGGCTCCACATCTGCCGCTCAGCCCCTCCTGGATGGGAGGTTCTGTCCTGTTCCTGCAGTTCCAGGTCTAGGCTTCCCCGGGGCTATGCAGCTGGACCCGGTGGGAAGGGGAGGGCTGGGCGGGGACATTTCCACACTTGAGCGCTTCTCTGTTGCTTTGGTTTTTTCTGTCTCATCCCTCAATTTCCAGTGGCTTCCAAAAGAAGTGCTTCCCCGCTGGCAGTCAGGAAACCAGAGCAGGATGAAGAGGTGCGGGAGGGAAGTTTTTCCTTTTGGTGTAGGATCTAGGCCAGGAGTGGGATGGTTCCCAAGCCCACCCCTCGCTCGGCCTGGACACAGACTTGACCGTGGTCCTATAGTGAGCTGGAGCCTTGCTCCGGAAAGGCGTTTCCTGGGGCTGGGCTCCATCTGCGGCTTTGTCGGGGGCCTTCTCTCTGACTCTGGGGCTATCTGATACGAAGGCTCTGAGGTGGGGGCCCAGCTGTGGAGGGCTGGGAGCTGGCCAGGGTCAGGAGCACAATGTTGCAGAAGGTCGGGATGCAGGTCCCAACGGGAGGGGAAGGAAAGCTGGTGTTGAGGAAGCATTGAGGCCTGATTGGTGCCAGGATCCACGGGGCGCTGGCTGGGGCTGGCGCTTCTGTCGCTTCTCATGCAGTTCCACCTGGTTCTGCCTGGGGAGGTGGGAAGGGACGGGAGTCAGGCCTGTGAGGAGGCCTTGCCGGGTGCCAGACCCTGCCTTTCCTAGAGCAGGAATGGAGTTGCTCAGAGATGAGAGAGCGAAAGGCAATGGGGCTCTCAAAAAAGTAAAAAGGAAACCGGAGGGCCATGTGTACGCCCATCTTTGAGTTGAGGAAAACAAAATTCAGTCAAGTGATCTGAGCAAGGTTACACCTCCGAGGAGAACCATGGGTGTGATTTGGGCCTATGCAGTGACTCAAAGCTGGGCAGGACACAGGCCGGGGGTCCCTGGGCGGTCAGTGCCCAAGGGGCAGGAGGAGGGGCCTGGTGGGAGCAGCTGAGCTCCCCTCCCTCCCCAACCTGCCCCTCACAGGTTGCCTCACGGACGGCCTGTGTGGGGAGAAGGACCCCCCTCTCAGATAGAGAGGCAGGCCAGGGAGTGGGTAAGGGCCATCGGGAGACCCTGTGGGACAGGGCCAGGCGAGGCCAGGCAGAGGGGCGGGAACTCCTGCCCTTGATCTTCCCTTTCCATCTGGGTAGGGCGGGGCCGGGGGGTGCCTACCTGGGTTGTTGTGGTCCATTCAGGTAGCTGTAACAAATTATTGGAACCGGGTGGCTTACAAAAGTAGAAATTTATCTCTCACACTTCTGAAGGCTGGAAGTCTGAGATCTGGGTGCCAGCCTGGTTGGTGACTGGCAAGGACCTTTTTCTGGGTGACAGAAGGTCACCTTCTTGTGTCCTCACATGGCAGGAAATGGGCAAAGGAGCACGAATCCCTTTGTGAGAGCTCCACCCCCCTGGCCTAATCACCTCCCAAAGGCCCTACCTCTGAATACCATCACCCTGGGAATTAGGTTTCAACATGTGAATTTTGGGGACATACCAACATTCAGTCCATTGCATGGTGTAACCTTCCTCAGACCACTTCATTACCTGGACTTGTTTTCCTCAAAACAAAGTCAGAGCCAGCCAGAGTGGATGAGCCCTGCTGAAGCCCAGAGACCTGGAGGGCCCCTTTCGTGCCCATGTGGCAAGCAAGGCTCTCTGGATGAGGCAGGGGTGGGAGGTCCCCAGGCTGGTGGTAGGAGCAGCCCCTCCATCCACCCCAGAGGGCTGACCGGGATGTCCTGGTCAGAGCAATTTGCATCTGAGTTCATGTCAGCCCACGTTATGGGTCTAGACATTGTGGACAGAGGTGTCAAGACCGGAGGGCTCGTTCCAAAGGTAAATTGGATACTACACGGACCCTCACTGAAAATCCTTCAGTGAGGGGCCGTGCTGTAGTTCAGATAAAACCCAAACTCCTCATCTGGCTTTGCCTGAGTCTCTGAGCTCCCCTCTCCTACTTGCCGCCCTGCGAGCTCTGCTCTAGCAGGTGGGCCTTCCTCCTCTGCCCCTGACACCTCCACACCCTCTCCTACCTCAGGGAGATCGCTGCTCCCTCTGACTGCTCCAGCCTTTCTGTCTGAGCTTCCTTCTCCTGAGTTCAGATTGAGCCTCCGGCCTCTGAGAGGCCTTCGTTGACAAGCCTGCCTCATGGAGGCTCCTGATCAGCCTGTCTCGAGCCCAATTTAGTTTTCCATTCATTTCTCTGTTTTACTTACTCGTCTCTGAAATTACCTTGCTTATTTACTTGTTGGCTAATTTATGGTCTGTTTTCCCCACTAGAATATCAACTCTGAAGGGAAGGGTGTCTATCTTGTTCACAATTCTATCCTGCACCAGGCGGGAAGGAGGCCACATATTCCACTGTGAAGTTTGAGGAGAGTTTAGTAAAGGGTTGAGGACAGGATAAAGGAAGTCAACAGGGGATGTTGAGACATCCAGAGACAGCAGCGGTAGGAAGTTGTTTCACAGGAGGACAAGCTGTATTGCCAGAGGCAGGGTGAGAACACCTGGTTCGGAGCCATGCTGCATTATCCATTGCCATACAGCAAACTACCCCAAAACAACAGACATTTATTGTTATAGTCTCTGCAGGTCAGGATTGCAGGGGCAGCTTAACTAGGTAGTTTAGCTTTGGGTTTCTCAAGACATTGGTCAGGGCTGCAGGTGTCAGAAGACTTTGCAGAAGTTGGCAGGTCTGCCAGACTCCGTGGCTCACGCCTGTAATCCCAGCAGTTTGGGAGACCGAGGCGGGCAGATCACCTGAGACTGGGAGTTGGAGACCAGCCTGACCAACATGGAGAAATCCCATGTCTGCTAAAAATACAAAATTAGCCAGGAGTGGTGGCACATGCCTGTAATCCCAGCTACTTGGGAGGCTGAGGCAGGAGAATCACTGGAACCCGGCAGGCAGAGGTTGCCGTGAGCCGAGATCGCACCATTGCTCTCCAGCCTGGGCAATAAGAGCGAAACTCCATCTCAAAAAAAAAAAAGAAAGAAGAAGTTGGCAGGTCCACTTCCAGGGTGGCACACTCGCCCTGTAGCCTCTCCATAGGACTGCTTGAGTGTCCTCACATGATGGCAGCTGGCTTGTCCCACAACAGGTGATAATATAGAAGCCATAATGCCTTTTTGTTTTTGTTTTTGTTTTGAGACAGAGTCTCACTCTATCACCTAGGCTGGAGTGAAGTGGCGTAATCTCGACTCACTGCAACCTCCGCCTCCCGGATTTAAGCAGTTCTCCTGCCTCAGCCTCTCAAGTAGCTTGGGATTACAGGCACCTGCCACCACACTCAGCTAATTTTTGGTATTTTTAGTAGAGACGGGGTTTCGCCATGTTGGCCAGCCTGGTCTCAAACTCCCGACCTCAGGTGATCCACCACGGTCTTCCAAAGTGCTAGGATTACAGGCGTGAGCCACTATGCCTGGCTTTGTTTTTTTTGTTTGTTTGTTTGTTTTGTGTGTTTGTTTGTTTGTTTTGAGAAAGGGTCTCACTCTGATGCCCAGGCTGGAGTGCAGTGGTGTGATCATGACTTACTGCAGCCTGGAACTACCAGGCTCAAGTGATCCTCCCACCTCACCCTCCTGAGTAGCTGAGACTAGAGGCAGGCACCACCATGCCTAGCTAGTTTTGGGGTTTTTTTTTTCTTATAGACATGGGGGCCTCACTATGTTTCCAAGGCTGGTCTCAAACTCCTGGCCTCAAGCAATCCCCCTGCCTTGGCCTCCCAAAGCACTAGGATTGCAGGTGTGAGCCCAACCCCCCCACAATACCTTTTAAGACCCAGTCTCAGAAGTCACAAACCATCATTGCTGCCATTCTATTGATTCTGATGATTCTGTTGCTCACCCAGACCAGCCCTGCTACAATGTGGAAGGACGCTACATAGGGGCACAGATGCCAGGAGCCAAGAGCAGCAGGGCTGTCTTAGAGGCTGGCTGCTGCACATGCCGAAGTGTGGGAATCAGAATAAACCCCCCCATCTGTCTCTCCTCCTGCCCTCTGGTCTTGCTGCCACTGCTCCCATTAGCTGAACCCAAGAGGAAGCCAGGGGGAAGAGAGCCCAGTGACGCGGTCTCTAGAGCCCAGCCTTCTGAGCAGAGAAGGGCAGAGTGGACTGTGGGGCGAGAGGAAACAGAAAAGCTGGCACACAGTCTCTGCATCTGGAATGGTGTCCAGCATAATGAGCGGGACAGTCAACATTTGATGAATGTATGAATGAATTTATGAATGAGGGAGGGATACCCTTGAATGGAGGGCAGTGGAGGGCTGTGCTTGTCGGGGTCCTGGAACAGTTACAGAGGTGCCTGGGGAGTGAAGATGGCAGATGGTATCATTGCCTAATGGCTGACAGCCAGAGCAGCGTCGGGTGCTGGGACCCCTTCCAGGTCAGCCTGCAGGTCGGCATGTCATCTTTCCTGACAGATTAATGCGAAGCCCCTCAAACATGCTCTGCCCCAGGACCTGGGCAGCCTTACTGGGAAGGTCTGGAGAGGCTGCTGCCCTGACCTGCACTCACAGTCACCTTAACTGTGCCACATTCCACTCCTGCCTTCTTCAGGGATCGGGGGAGGACTGCAGAGAGTTGACTCTGCACACAGCCGTTGCGCCTCCTGGGTGGGTTAGGATCCGCTGCACGTAACAGAAGCCCAGGCAGGCTGGCTCCAGCAAGGAAGAAAATGTGTCCCTCAGATACCAAGGTGTCTTGTGGTGCCCACAGGCAGCCAAGTTAGACCAAGGTGCTAAAACTGTAGATAAGCACAGTGCAGAGGTCCCTCCTTCCTCCTCCCTGCTCTACCCTGCCTCCCTCTGCATTCCCTCTGCACAGACTGATCTTCCCCTGCCGCATAGTAGGGAATGTGGCTGCCTGTGGCTCCCAGGTTACTTCTCAGGGTTACAGTCACTGGAGGAGTTAGGGTATGTGTGTCTCAGTGTCAAGTCCAGCTTCCTCCTCTCCTTCCTCCTCCTCCTCTCCCTCCTCCTCTTCCTACTTCTCCTCTCCCTCCTGCCATTCCCCACCTTCTTACTCCTGCACTTCTGGGCCAGTCCTGCCTAGTCCTGTTCTCTGCAGGAGGGAGCCCTAGAGGGTTCTTGAAAAGTGGAAGAGTTGGGAAAAAATGAGACAGTCTCACTGAAGGCATTTCTGGTTGTAAATGATAGAAACACTTTGAGCTGACCTAAGCCAAAGACAGGATTTCTCACAAGGAGGGCAGCAGACGGCGGTTAGGAGCATCAGCCTCAGAGCTAGCTGACTTTAGAGCTGGGCGGCCTTGCCCATCTATTTAAGTTCTTTTTGCCTCAGTTCCCTCATTTGTAAAGCAGGGATGTTAACAATACCTGTCTCATAGGGTTGTAGTGAGGTATGGGACTATAAAGAGTTCATAGGGCACTTTGGGAGGTCGAGGCAGGTGGACCACTTGAGGTCAGGAGTTCGAGACTAGCCTGACCAACGTGGTGAAACCTCGTCTCTAATAAAAATACGAAAAAAAAATTAGCCAGGCATGGATGGCAGGTGCCTGTAGTCCCAGCTACTGGGGAGGCTGAAGCAAGAGAATCGCTTGAATCTGGGAGGTGGAGGTTGCATTGAGCTGAGATTGCACCACTGCACTCCAGCCTGGTGACAGAGCAAGACTCCGTCTAAAAACAAAAAGACTTTGTAGGGCAGAGTGGTGTGGTACCTTTCCTCACTCATTATAAGGGTCATGGCTGACACTCCTATAACCAGATACAGGGTAACAGGAAAAAAGCATAACAAATTTATTTAATCAAAGTTTTACACAACATGGGAGTTTTCAGAAATGGAGACACTTAGGTGAGGCACAGTGGCTCACGCCTGTAATACCAGTACTTTGGGAGGCCAAGGCAGGCAGATCACCTGAGGTCAGAAGTTCAAGACCAACCTGGCCAACATGGTGAAACGCTGTCTCTACTAAAAATACAAAAATTAGTTGGGCGTGGTGGCATGCGCCTGTAATCCCAGCTACTCAGGATGCTAAGTCAGGAGAATCACTTGAACGTGGGAGGCGGAGGTTGCAGTGAACTGAGATGGTGCCACTGCACTCCAGCCTGGGCGACAGAGCAAGACTCCGTCACTGAAAAAAAAAAAGAAAAAACAAATGAAGACCCTTAGTCCCAACTACTTGGGAGACTGATGCAGGAGGATTACATGAGGCCAGGAATTCAATACCAGCAAGGGCAATAGAGTGAGACTCCCATCTCTTTAAAAAAAGAGAGAAAGAAAGGACCCCAAAACCTAGGGAAAGATGTCTTTTTTTGTTTGGTTTGGTTTGGTTTGGTTTTTTGTTTGTTTGAATTTTTTATTTTAATTTTATTTATTTATTTATTTATTTTTGGACGGAATTTCCCTCGTTTCCCAGGCTGGAGTGCAATGGCGCGATCTTGGCTTACCTCAACCTCCACCTCCTGGGTTCATGCGATTCTCTTGCGTCAGCCTCCTGAGCAGCTGGGATTACAGGCATGCACCACCATGCCCGGCTAATTCTGTATTTTCAGTAGAGATAGGGTTTCTCCATGTTGGTCAGGCTAGTCTCAGGCCCGCTCTGACTCCCAGAGTGTTGGGATTACAGGTGTGAGCTACCACGCTCAGCCTGTTTGTTTGTTTGTTTTTGACAGAGTCTCACTCTGTCACCCAGGCCGGAGTGCAATGGCGTGATCTCAGCTCATTGGAACCTCCACCTCCTGGGTTCAAGCAATTCTCCTGCCTCAGCCTCCCAAGTAGCTGGGCCTACAGGTGCCCGCCACCACGCCTAGCTAATTTTTTGTATTTTTAGTAGAGATGGGGTTTTGCCATGGTGGCCAGGCTGATCTCGAACTCCTGACCTTAGGTGATCTACCCACCTTGGCCTCCCAAAGTGCTAGGATTACAGGCGTGAGCCACCGTGCCCAGCCAGCTATCTATTTTTATACTCAGGTTTGGTAAAGAGTGCACAGCTTGTAGCAATGCGATTGGACAAAGGGTGTGATCCAGTGGTGATAGGCTGAGGGGACCCAGGAAGGCTGTCTGCGCAGATTGTTCTTGGCCTCTCTGTGCAGTGTTCCTTCCTACCCCTCTGGAATGCTCTTCAAGACAGAAGGGAGAGAGTGACCTACCTAGTTTTATGGCTTGCTTTGGGGTAGAGGGGTTCTAGTTTCTGTGACCTGCTTTGGGGAAGAAGAATTCTGGTTTCTCTGACTCACTCTGGGGGAGAAGGGCTAGAGACAGGAGGGCAGCAGAAGGGCAGAAAAACCTTGCTTCTGAGGCTTTCCAATTTCCTTTAGTTCAAAGCTCTCTGCTGGCCCCGGCGCCATGCTTTGGAATTGTGTTCTGAGCTCCAAAAAGTTCACGCAAACACTGCTGAGAGGAGATGCCCAATGCATCGCAGCTGCTCAGTACATGTTAGCTGTTGTCAGCTTAGTTCAGACAAGCAGAAGGGAACTCTCACTCCAGAGAGAACATCAGCTCACTTGTGGTCTCAAGGCAACTCTATGAGGTGTCCATATCTATTGTTCCTGTCTAGCCAGTGAGGAGACCAAGGCTCCTCAGTTCTCCCTGATAGTGGCAGATGCACGTCCCTCCGGAGCCTGGCCCTGTGCGTGGCTGCCCCCTTGTGGCAGTGGCAGTGCAGTGATGCCCCCTTGTCCTCTACTTTGTGCGTGTGTGTGTGTGTGTGTGTCGTGCAGTGATGCCCCCTTGTCCTCTGCTGTGTGTGTGTGTGTGTGTGTGTGTGGCAGAGTCTTGCTCTGTCTCCCAGGCCAGAGCGCAGTGGCATGATCTCAGCTCACTGCAACCTCCACCTCCTGGGTTCAAGTGATTGTCCTGCCCCAGCCTCCCGAGTAGGGACTACAGGCGCCCACGACCATGTCTGGCTAATTTTTGTATTTTTAGTAGAGACAGGGTTTCACCATATTGGCCAGGCTGGTGTTGAACTCCTGACCTCGTGATCCGCCCGCCTTGGCCTCCCGAAGTGCTGAGATTATAGGCGTGAACTACCGCGTCCGGCCTCTGTTCTCTTCTTTTAAGGCTCAGCTGCCCAAGCTGAGAGGGTGGACAGAGATTTCGGCCCCAGATTTTGGAAACCCTGGGAAGTGATTGAAGGAGGAGCTGCAGCTGAGGAGCTCAGTTCTAAGCTTTGGAGACTGGCAACATTCTGTCCTGGGGTGGTTCCAGGAGCAATGCCGGGCAGACCACCTGATCCCACCCATGGTCTTTGAACTGGTGCTTCTCCACCTCGGCTGCACTAGGGAATCACCTGGGAAACCTGAGGTCAGGAGTTCCAGACCAGCCTGGCCAACATGGCAAAACCCTGTCTCTACTAAAAATACAAAAATTAGCTGGGCGTGGTGGCAGGCGCCTGTGATCCCAGCTACTCCGCAAGCTGAGGCTTCCCCGTGTGGCCAGGTGGGGTGGCTCACACCTGTAATCCTAGCACTTCAGGAGGCCGAGGCGGGGCAGATCACCTGAGGTCAGGAGTTCGAGACCAGCCTGGCCAACATGGTGAAACCCTGTCTCTATTAAAATACAAAAAATTAGCCGGGCGTGGTGGCAGGCGCCTGTAAATCCCATCTACTTGGGAGGCTGAAGCAGGAGAATTGTTTGAACCTGGGAGATGGAGGTTGCAGTGAGCCAAGACCACGCCACTGCATTCCAGCCTGGGCAACAGAGTGAGGCTCCATCTCAAAAAAAAAAGAAAAAAAATCCCTGTTCCTGAGCCACCCACCCATCACTGGGGTGGCTCAGGCATCAGTGTTATTTTGTTGTTGTTTGGTTTGGTTTGGTTTTTTGAGACTAGGTCTCACTCTGTCTGGAGTGCAGAGGTGTGATCACGGCTCACTGCAGCCTTCACTTTTGGGGCTCAACAGTCTCCTACCTCAGCCTCCCGGATAGCTGGGACTGCAGGCACAAGCCACCATGCTGGGCTTCGTTTTTTTTGTTTTGTTTTGTTTGTTTGTTTGTTTGTAGAGAGCAGGTCTCACTATATTGCCCAGGGTAGTCTTCAACTCCTGGGCTCAAGTGATCCTCCTGCCTCAGCCTCCCAAAGTGCTGGGATTACAAGAGTGAGCCACAGCACCTGGCCCATGAGTGAACTTCAAAGCTCCCCTGAGATTCCAGTGTGCAAGATTCCAAGGTGAAGAAGCACAGCTCTAGATGGGCCATCTCCAGTGTCACATCCTATTCTCCCTTTGTTTTTATTTACGTATTATTTTATTTATTTATTTATTTTGAGACGGAGTCTCACTCTGTCACCTAGGCTGGAGTGCAGTGGCACAATCTCGGCTCACTGCAACCTCTGTCTCCTGGATTCAAGCAATTTTCGTGCCTCAGCTTGCGGAGTAGCTGGGATCACAGGCGCCCGCCACCACGCCCAGCTAATTTTTGTATTTTTAGTAGAGACGGGGTTTTGCCATGTTGGCCAGGCTGGTCTCGAACTCCTGACCTCAGGTGATCTGCCCACCTTGGCCTCCCAACGTGCTGGGATTACAGGTGTGAGCCACCGTGCCCAGCCCCTATTCTCCCTTTGAGCTCCAAGGTCAGCTCCCACCACGGCCCCTCTCCCTGAACCTGTGCTGGCCATGGCCTCCTTGTTGGAGACCCAGTGGCCTCTGGGTGGGGGTCTAACCCCATTAGCCACTCTTCTCCTTGGTGTCCGGACTCCGCTCCTCCTGCTGCTCTGACGGAGTCTTCTCTGACCGCTGTGTGTCCAGTGTCCTCTCTCCCTTCTGCTCGGTTCATTCTCTGGCCAGGAGTTTAATCTTACTAATGAATATGTCCAGCCTGGACCTGTCTTGAGCCCCAGCCCTGTAAGTCCAGTGGCATCCACAGCTGGAGGTCTTGTGAGCCCCTCAAACTTACTGTGGCCCCACGTGGGCTCACCCTCCTGCCTTCTCACCCTCTTCTTGTCCTAAGCCCCTTGACTTCTACTCAGGTCCCAAGCCCAAAACCTAGACCCTCCTCACCCTCCCTGCCCACACCTTCTCCATTCAGCGTATCGGTCAGCTGCGTGGCCTGTGTCCCTTCAGCCTCTTCAAATAGCCTGGCCCTGAGTCACCCTCTCCATCTCCTGTCCACCCCTCTCTCCATCTCCCAGTCCAAGGAACAGCCCCCTTCAGGGACTCCCCTGCAGCCCCTATGACCAGCTCCTCCTGCTTCACCCACCTTGCTTCCCCACACACAGTAGTGTGGCCAGGCTCAGCAAGAAGCCAAGTCTAGGAACCAAAAGGTGTCAGCTCCAGGGGTGGGGAATGAAGCTGTAAAGGCAGATGCTCACCTGCCTCCACATCTGCAACACACAAGAGTGACACACAGGTGTAGCACACAAGTGTGATACAGGCACAAGTGGCAGGTGATACAAGCTTATTCATCAGACGGCCAGGCACCAGGAAGCTGGGGGCAGGGGTGGGGATGGGCTGTGAACTGGAGCCCAGGGGGCTCCTCCAAATCTGCTTAGTTCAGTCTCGGACCCTCCTTTGCCTCCGGGGTCCCTCCACAGATGCCTCTCTCCTTTGGAAATTCAACTCCCACCTTCTCACCTCCTCTCTCTCGTCCACCTTCCTCAGAGTCTCCTTCTCTTGCCTTCCCATCAGCCCCAGGCCCATCCCCAGCCCTCTGGGCCTCAATTTCCCCCACTGCATAATGGGGATAACGAAAGTATCCACTGCCCTAGGGTGCTGTGGGAATTCCATAACCTTGCATGATGTCTGGTGTGCAGGGCTGACAGTGGCTTGAACCATGGAGGGACCAGATGTGATCAGGCCCCAGGCCTTCACCTGCCCTCATGTCAGTAACACACCCTGTGACTGCCACATCCCCAAGCCCTGCCACAGGCTGTTTCCTCCTCACTCAGGGATGCCTCACGTTTTCTTTCTCCATCTGAAATCACAAACCCATCGCTCTTAAAAGCTGAGCTCAGCCTGGGCGTGGTGGCTGACACCTGTAATCCCAGCACTTTGGGAGGCCGAGGCAGGTGGATCACTTGAGGTCAGGAGTTCAAGACCAGCCTGACCAACATGGTGAAACCCCAACTCTACTAAAAATATAAAAATTAGCTGGGCATGATGGCGGGTGCCTGTAATCCCAGCTACTCGGGAGGCTGAGGCAGGAGAATCGCTGTAAGGTTCTCCTGGAGGCGGAGGTTGCAGTGAGCCGAGATCGCCCCACTGCACTCCAGCCTGAGCAACAGAGCAAGACTCCGTCTCAAAAAAATAAATAAAATTAAAACAAAGCTGAGCTCAAATCTAAGCCTGGGGAGAAGTAGTCTTCCCTCCTTGCCCTGCCAGAGTTCCCTATGCAGGTGCCGGTATTCACTTAGAGAGCGTGCCTGGAGAGGTCACTGTGGGTTGGCCTCTATTCAAAGCACTGTACTAGTAGTGACTCATTTAATCCTCACAGAAACTCTTGGGAGGTCTGTACTGTAATCCCTTCACAGTTGTGGCTTGGAGGCACAGAGAAGTCAAGCAATTGTCCAGGGCCACACAGAACGGGACAAAGCCAGGACTTGAATCCCCGCAGTTTGCCCCCAGGTCTTTGCTCTTCACTACTCAATACGCTGTTTTCTGCTAGCAGAGGGGTGTGGGAATTGTAATGACAAAGCAGCCTACTGAGCACCCATTCTGTGCCAGGCGCCACGCTGACCACTATGCGTGGTTAACGCACCGGACCTCCGCACACCGAGTCGTTGGCCACATGTGGGTTCACATCCGAGCCCAGCGCTTGCATCCAAGCCTCAGCACCGGCCCACTGGCAAGAGCACACTCTGGCTCTCACACCCCAGAGGGACTCATGCCCTCACCCTGCCCAGCACGAGTTTGGCTCCGGGGACTGTTGGATGGACTTTCCTAGGGATGTAGCTGGAGTCTGTAGCATCTTTCAGCTGCATCATTTAACCCAGTGTCTGCCATAACAAAAAATCACAGACTGGTGGTCTAAACAGCAGACAGTTCGTTTCTCACAGCTCTGAAGGCCAGAAATCCAAGGCTGGCTGGGGTTTCCTCCTGAGGCTGTCTCCTAGGTCTGTCTGTCCCTCCTCCTCCTATGTCCTCCAGTGGTCATTCCTCTGCATGTCTGTGTCCTCATTTCTTCTTCTTAGGACACCAGTCATATAGGATTAGGGCCTGCTCCTCTGACCTCATTTTACCTTAGTCACCTCTTTAAAGACATTGTCTCCAAATACAGCTGCATTCCAAGGTACTAGAGGTTAGGACATCAACATGTGATTGTCAGCGGACACAGTTCAGCCTATGACACCCAGGGTTTCAAACTCAAGTGCCGCCGGGCCAGACAGGAGTGCCTGTGAATGAATCGGGCTGGGAAAGACTTGGCCTCCTCATTCATTTGTTCTCACTTCTGAGGGAGACACTGGTAAAAATATCTCACTTTCCTCTTTACTATGTGAAATACAAGGACATGAACATTTGTTCTTGGCCGTATCCTAGCTTCCTAGAACAAGTGCCTGGCTCCCAGTAAGTGCTCAATAAATCTGCTGAGCAAGAGAATGCACAGAGCAGCCCTGGACACTGGGGAGTGGCGGGGACCATGATGAGTCCCAGCCAGGGGGTCAGCAGGCACTTGGCTCCAGCCAACTGTTGTCCAATCTCCTGGAATCCAGACTTATATACATGTGTTTTTCAGTGCTAGCAACTAATTCACAAAAACTAAAACCATCCTGCAGACCTGTTTGTAGCCACTACCGTCTGCCTAGGGTGCCCACCCTAGGCCAGCAGAGCAGGGCCTCCCCCAGCTCAGCCTGGGGCAGCTGGGCTCCTACCCGGGAGACAGGAAGCCTGGGGGCTGAGACTGGTGCACCCAGCCACTCAGGGCCCCACCACCCCTGGTTGCCTCTGCAGGAAGGCGATGCGCTGGGCGCCATGGAGAAGCTGTGCCGGCAGCTGACATACCACCTCAGCCCCCACTCCCAGTGGAGGCGGCACCGGGGGCTGGTGAAAAGGAAGCCACAGGCTTGGTGAGTTACAGTCCCCCGGGTGGGTCTATGCCAGGCTGAGTGTGTGATACAGGGCGCCCCTCTCAGGGATGGAGGGGAGGGAAGGGCAGGAGTCATGGGGGGTGGTCATAGAAGCTGCCGGAAGGAGGTAAGATGGAAGGAGGATTCCAGGATGGGGAAACAGCTGGGGGGGACCCTGGTCTGGTGGGTGGGAGCTGGGGAGTATAGGCCCACTGAGATGGGATGGGCGGGAGAAAGATTTGAGAAATTTCTAATTCCTGGTGTGCTAAAGTGGGCACTCCCTGCCAAGCACAGTGTTTGGCTCATGCCTGTAATCCCAGCACTTTGGGAGGCTGAGGCAGGTGGATCACTTGAGGTCAGGAGTTCGAGATCAGCCTGACCAACATGGCGAAACCGTGTAAAAATTCAAAAATTAGCTAGGCGTGGTGGCACACACCTGTAATCCCAGTCTCTTAGGAGGCTGAAGCAGGAGAATCACTTGAACCAAGGAGGCAGAGGTTGCAGTGAGCAGAGATGGTGCCACTGCACTACAGCCTGGGCAACAGAGCACTCCCTGCTGAACTCCTCAGTTATCTCGGATGTCCTCAGAGGGACACAGACCCCAGCCATGTCCCTGGTCCGTACAGCAACAAGTGGGTTCAGAGTCCCTTGAAAATTGGTAGGGGTTGAGGGGCGTATACGACACAGAACCTGTGGGCTGTGATAACACTGTAGGAAGCAAGTAGAGGGGAACCTGGAAGGAAGGCTTCCTGGAGGAGGAAGCACACCTGTCTTTTTGCAAATGGTAGCCCAGTGGTGTGCCTTCACAAAGACTCTGGCAAGGCCTTGGTGCTGCTGCTAGCTCATCCCTGCAGGTCTCTGCAGGCTGGGGAGGGAGGGGCTGTCCCCCTCCCTCATAGAGAAGAATTCTGGTGCCTCCTTCTGTTCTGGAACTCCGCCCCCCCACCCCGCCCACAACCAGGAGATGGATCCTGGAGAGGCACCTTCCCAGGTGGATGAAGAGTGTAAGGCTGTCATGGTGTTGGCCACGGGAGGGGCTCCACCTGGGTAGAGGGGACATATATGGGAATACAGTAAGACAGGGGGCCCTTGGAACCTGGAGTGCCATGAGACTGAGCTGGTTCTTTAGCATTGGAAAGCTGGAAGTTTGAGCTCTGCTGGAACCTAAGGGCCTCTCCTGGTTCCCCACACACATGCATGCTCAGTCCGTTCTTCATTTGGAAGCCATGTCATGAGGTCTGATTCCCCTCAGGTGGAATCTCATGGCACCTGAATGAAATCCAAGCATGGGCCTCTGATTTGCCCTCCTCGCCCCCGGTCTCACCTCTCCTGCTCTCCCACCCCAGCCACACTGGCCTTCCTGCTGGTTCACAGACACACCAGGCCCTTTCCAGCCTTGGGGACTTTGTGCCCTCTGCTGGAACCTTCACCAAACTCTTCTGATGGCCCATGCTTGCTTTTTCATGTGTCAGTTCACACATTACCTTCTCCTGAGTAGCCATAGCCCCACGCTATGTCGCCCCTCACATGGTTTTGTGTGTGGTCTGTCTCCCCCTGGTAGAGGAAGAACAGGGATTTTGTCCATCCTGTTCACCACTGTGACCCTAGTGTCTAGGATACTGCCTGGCACACAGGTGAGTTTAACAAATATTTGTTAAAAGAACAAATGGGCCAGGCATGGTGGCTCACGCCTGTAATCCCAGTACTTTGGGAGGCCGAGATGGGCGGATCACCTGAAGTAGAAAGTTCAAGACCAGGCTGGCCAACATAGTGAAACCCTATCTCTACTAAAAATAAAAAAAATTAGCCGGGCATGATGGTGCACACCTGTAATCCCACCTACTCAGGAGGCTGAGGCAGGAGAAACACTTGAACCTGGGAGGCAGAGGTTGCAGTGAGCCAAGATCGCGCCATTGCACTCCCCTCTGGGCAACAGAGTGAGACTCTTGTCTCCAAAAAACAAAAAGCAACAAACTGGGGAGGAGATATCACTGTTGTCAATTGACTGGTTAGGATCGCCCAGCTGGTAAGCGGTGGGGCTGAATTCTAACCCAGCTCAGGCTGTTCACTACCACACTGCTTCCCTGGTGGAATGGCATCGATAATAGCACCAACACTTAAATCAAGCTGCACAGATGGCTGGCAGCATTCCAAGCATTTAAATGTCACGCCTTGAGAGCTTTACCTTCCAGCTCCCTGGGGCTGGACCCCAGTCAGAATCAAAATGAACAAAGTGTGGACAGCCTCCCAGCTTAGATCTCAAGGACAAATGTGCCCTGTGTTGCCAGGAAGTACAGGCCATGACCCTTGAGCTGCTGACAGTAGCATATGCTCTTGGAGCAGGCTGGGAGCCCCCTCCACCTCCCTCTCCTTCCCAGCACACTTAGAAATGCAGAAAATGGGGCCGGGCACCGTGGCTCACGCCTGTAATCCCAGCACTTTGGGAGGCCGAGGTGGGCTGATCATGAGGTCAGGAGATCGAGACCATCCTGGCTAACACAGTGAAACCCCGTCTCTACTAAAAATACAAAAAAATTAGCCGGCCGTGGTGGCACGCGCCTGTAGTCCCAGCTACTCGGGAGGCTGAGGCAGGAGAATCGCTTGAACCCGAGAGGCGGAGGTTGCAGTGAGCCGAAATGGTGCCACTGCACTCCAGCCTGGGTGACAGAATAAAACTCCATCTCAAAAAAAAAAAAGAAAAAGAAAAAAGAAAAAGAAATGCAGAAAATGGCCAGGCGTGTTGGCTCATGCCTGTAATCCCAACACTTTGGGAGGCCAAGATGGGTGGATTACCTGAGGTCAGGAGTTCCAGACTAGCCTGGCCAACATGGTGAAACCCCGTCTCTACTAAAAATATAAAAATTAGCCAGGCGTGTTGGCAGACGCCTGTAATCCCAGCTACTCAGGAAGCTGAGGCAGGAGAATCGCTTGAGCCCGGGAGGCAGAGGGTGCAGTGAACCAAGATCGTGCTGTTGTATTCCAGCCTGGGCAACAGTGAGACTGTCTCCAGAAAAAAAAAAAGAAAAGAAATGCGGAAAATGAACATCTCACCTCTGCACCTGGGCCTGGAGCCAGCAAACAGCGGGGGTGGGGTGGAGAGGGGGGCGTGGGGGGTGTGCCGGGAAAGGCACATTTGCCTTTAGGTTGAACTGCTTGGGCTCTGTCCCAAGAGCAAGCAGAAGCAAGGAGCAAGGCACTCAGCCTCCAGGAGTCAGCAGCTGCCACCAGGCTCAGAGCCCCTGAGCCCTGCCCCGCCTGCTGTCTTACCGGCTCCCCCTAGGGAATCCTTCTCTGGTGGGGAAGATGGTCTTGAAAGAGGGGACTCAGATATCCTTTGTGCCATTCATGGGAGCTGAGCTGCCACCCAAGGGTGGTAGAAGTGGGAAGCTGAGTCGAAGTGATGAATACAGCAGCAAATGTTTATTCATCACTCACCTATACAAGGCACTATATTTTGCCCTTATGAACTTATTTCATGTAACAGCCCAATGGTACTCTTAACTCAATTTTCTGGCAAATGAGGGCAGCCACATACCTCAGGCTATGGCCAGCTGGGCCCTGACAGCTGAGATGTGCAGCAATGTCAGGGGACAGGTCCCTGGTTGCGTCCACCTCTGCACTTGTGGCGTCCGACCTCCAAGCGTTTCGTAAAAGCGGTCCCTAGTGTCAGAGAGCCGAGCAGAGGCTGGCACTGCAGCTTCTGGGGGAAACGCCTGCCCCACGTGCCTGAGCCTTGCTTGTCCCTTTTCCCTTCAGCCTCAAGGCTGTCCTGGCCGGGAGCCCCCCAGACAACACAGTGGACCTATCGGGCATCCCACTGACCTCCCGAGACCTGGAGCGGGTAACCAGCTACCTGCAGCGCTGTGGGGAGCAGGTGGACAGCGTGGAGCTGGGCTTCACAGGCCTCACGGATGACATGGTCCTGCAGCTGCTGCCGGCGCTCAGCACCCTGCCCCGCCTCACCACACTGGCACTCAATGGCAACCGGCTGACCCGGGCTGTGCTGCGCGACCTCACCGACATCCTTAAGGATCCCAGCAAGTTCCCCAATGTCACGTGGATTGACCTCGGCAACAACGTGGACATCTTCTCCTTGCCCCAGCCCTTCCTGCTCAGCCTGCGCAAGCGCTCCCCAAAGCAGGGCCACCTACCCACCATCCTGGAGCTGGGTGAGGGCCCGGGCAGTGGGGAGGAGGTCCGGGAAGGGACAGTAGGCCAGGAAGACCCTGGAGGGGGCCCTGTAGCACCTGCCGAAGACCACCATGAGGGCAAGGAGACTGTAGCTGCAGCTCAGACGTGACATGGAAGTGAAGGGCCTCACCAGGGAGTCCTTGTTGGGTAGAATGCACAAGGGGAGGGAGCGTCTATCAGGTGGGTTAAGGATATTACCAAAAATTGGCCTGGCCACCCATCTACAGAAAGGCAAACCATAGCATCTGGGGAAGGGGATGTGTTAAAAGTTCCCATTGGTCCTCTCCATCTGCCCCCAATCCCATTATCTGCCATTTGGCTCTTAAGTCATCCCAGGCCCCGGAGAACTCTCACAGCTCAGCCCATGGCCTTCCCCAAAGACTTGTGGAAATGGGCACATGGCTGGAGGTCCTGGAAGCCTGAGCCATTGTGAACACCAAGAACTTTCCCCCAGAAAAATTATACAGTAGGGCCCCTACCTGCATTGCATTACATTTTTCATTTAGGGGAACAAGCTCCAACCAGATGAATGTGTCCCCACTCAAGGGAGGTTGGAATCTTTAGCAAAACTCCTATAACTCAAGAACCTGGGGGGGAAGGGGTTGGTTGCCAGAGACCCCAGTTCCATCTATGCTACGGGTGGACTGAACGTGGTCTACCTCCTTATGGAGACTCAGCCCCATTTCTGAGGCCCACCTTGTGATTCTAGGTATCTCCCCATAGGACCAGCTATCACTATGCCGTTTAACAATTAGAGCAGCCTACGATGCCCTGTGGCAGTGCTCAGGACAGACATGGTGCCCATGCCTACAGGCATAAAGTCCTGTTCAGAAATCCCTTATCAACCTTCCCTACCCACTGCTGGCTGAAAAACTACCAGACTTCTGTGTGGGCTCTGATGTCCTTAGCATGCAGTCCAAGTGACAGGCCTGGCTGGCTTCCTTCTCATCACTTGCCAGTATGACTTCGCTGACCTAGACAGGCCACAGGAACTCTTTTCCCATAACTCTTAAGTAATCCACTAACACATTCCAGAAAACCTACTGCAGAAGATGGGCTTTAAAACCTTAAAAACCTAGGACCATGAAGGAGTCCAATCCCTTGGCAGATCCAGCAAGATGCCTGAGGAGAGGGAGAAACAAACTGGGGGCTCCCAAAGGAGCCTAACTTAGCAAAGGTTCTCATCTTACCCACTCCCCTTACCCAAATGCTCTCCTAGTGAAAGGGCCCTACCAGTTAAGGAATCTCTTCTAAGTAACAGGCAACCCCTAGATCTAAGATCCAAGGGATTCTCCTGGCTCAGCCTCGCAAGTAGCTGGGAGATTGGGAGCCAATCACTCTTGAACCTTGTGGGCAAACAGTATGGGGAGTACACTCTGACAGGCCTTGGTAGGCAAGATTCCAACACAGGAAGACAGCAAGATGGGGCCTAGAGTATGGGCCCTGCGTGCTGTTGAGGTTGTGGTTAGGAATGGTGCAGTGCTGCAGGAGCTGGAAGAAAGCTACACCAAGGAACAGAGCACAGAGCAGCAGGGGCCGAAATGCTTTGAATTTCTGCCTTCAGTCTAAAGCTGTAGAATAGGGGGTTAAGAGCTTAGGCAGACCACAGGGAAGTTTGCAAGCTAGAGCAAATATGTGGACTGCTAATATCTGACAATAGTAGGCGAAATTTACTTTTTCTTCAAATACACATTTTTAAGAATCGATACCCAAGACCATCCTTTATTGTAGTATTAGTTCATGGTAACTGCATGAAAAACCATTTCAGGAAGAATTTACAATTTCCACCTTAAAGAACTTGCCCACCAACATAATCAATTTATGAAAGTCAATTCATTAAAAGGTACAGCACCTCCTGTTGGGCAGGATGGCAAGGGACAAAGCTACAACGTGGCCTGTGCCTTTGGAAGCTGAGGCAGGAGGACCATCTAAGCCCAGGAGCTTGAGACCAGCCTGGGCAACAGTGAATCCGTCTCAACAAAAAAAAAAATTTTAGCCAGGTGTGCTGTGAGCTATAGTCCCAGCTACAAGGCGGGAGGATTGCTTAGGCCTGGGTGATTGAGGCTGCAATGAGCTG
The DNA here is from genome assembly GCF_002776525.5 of Piliocolobus tephrosceles. Taxonomy (NCBI): domain Eukaryota; kingdom Metazoa; phylum Chordata; class Mammalia; order Primates; family Cercopithecidae; genus Piliocolobus; species Piliocolobus tephrosceles. The sequence continues at coordinate 16,043,209 of NC_045449.1, forward strand.
TGATTGTGCCACCACATTCCAGCCTGGGCAACACAGCAAGACTGTCTCAAAAAAAAAAAAAAAAACCCAAAAAAACTCAAGAATGTAATGAATGATACCCAATGTGCCTTTTGTTGCCAAATACATCTCTTGGATCTGCTGAGCATGTCCTCTGATACACAAAGCAAGCATGTTTCTACACCCAATGTTGATGCCGGTTAAAGTTTTCATAATCCAAACTGACGGCAGCTACTGGTCCTTGGGATTGACATCCTCTGGGAATATAACCTGCAAAGAAACTACATTTCAATCTCACTTTCTGCACCAACTGACAGTCAATCACAGGGTAAGAGATATCTTCAGAAAACCGTAGGTTCACCACTACACAATCTGCCGGTAATTCCAGCTATTTTGGGTGATTTCATCATTTGATATCTTTTTTTTCAAGCGTTTTAAGAAGATCAGCTGTTTATTCATTCCACTGTCAGGTTGGGGGGAGGGGTCATTGGCCAGCTCAAGGCTTACCTTCTCTTGGGCTAAGATGCTGCCGCCAGCTCCAAAACGGCACTCTGTTCTCAAAACCTGGGGGAGCGGAGAAGGTGTATACATCTTAGAGACTGCAGATGCAGAGCAAGAGAGGCATTTCTGATGACAGCGTCAATTAATGACTTTACAAATTTAAGTCCATCCTAACAAAAACCCTTAAGACCTTATTAGAGGTAATTTTTGTAAATTATTGAGGACTACAAATCTTAATTAGCTTCTCAGGGAGTTGTAATTTTTTTTTGTTTGGGATGGAGTCTCGCTGTTGCCCAGGCTGGAGTGCAGTAGCACAATCTCAACCCACTACAACCTCCGCCTCCCGCGATTCTTCTGGCTCAGCCCCCCAAGCAGCTGGGATTACAAGTACACACCACCACACCCGGTTAATTTTTGTATTTTTGGTAGAGACGGGGTTTCACCATGTTGGCCAGCCAGGCTGGTCTTGAATTCCTGACCTCAGGTGATCCACCCACCTCAGCCTCCCAAAGTGATGGGATTATAGGCCACCATTCCCAGCCAGCCTCAGGGGAGTTGCAATCTACATTTCAGTCACATCACTTTAAACTTCACAGAGCTTACTTTTCCTTTTCATATCTGAGGAAAACTACATCTCAGCAGACAGGTAATTTGCCCAAGACTAAACAGCCAAGAGGTAAATAGCCCCTCTTTCTAGCTATTCCACCCTGGCTCCAATTCCACCGGAAAGCAAAATCAGTATCTCTGGCATAGACTACATACACTGTTACAAGGTATCAGGTTAACCAAATCCAATTGCCAACATTCCACCTGACAGCTAGGCATGGTCAGCCACTAGCCTCCCCATAGAGCAAGGCTTACCTCGTGGCAGGCTCCTTGCTCCAATACTCAGCTGCCAAACATGCTGCTGATTCTTCACGAATTTGCAACCTAGGTGAATATAGCAATTAGGTCACCGTTCAGACAAGTTTACTCCTGGGAACCAGCAAGTGGTGAAGACTTAACTGCAATCAGACAGGAGTAGTTTTCGTCAGTTATCGCTTCTGACGGCACTTCCTATTAGTGATTTCATCAGAGCAGTCAAGTACCTCACAACTCTCCAGTACTGCTCGAGATCTAGACCCTACCTGAAAAAGCTAACACTGCCACTGGAGACATTTCTTAACGAAGGAGTTTGCTTCTGCCTGTCACTTTGCTTTAAATGCAGTTCTAGGTTAGGAATGTGGGCAGCCATCTCCAGTTTCTATTTAAGTTCCATCAGATGCAATGACTTGACACATCACCCTGAAGTGTATAAAACACCTAAACGTAGAAAACTGTCAAAACGCCAATTTCCGTGCATTCAAGATGACAAAACTACGTTCTATGTTAAACCCTACACAACGCAAGCATGTTTCTACACAAAGCAAGCATGTTTCTTGCTTTGTGCCCCAGAGGGCCTCTTACCTCATGGCTACCCCGTCTTCAGCACTCTGCGGTGGGTAGGCAATCTGAAAGAGGGAGTGAAGGACAGGAATTCAGGGCACGTTCTGGCAGTTATGGTCAACTAAGTTGTAGAAGTTTCGGCGACTGCGGTCAGATAGACGTTAAACGTCGTCAGTTACCGCTTCTGACGGCACTTCCTATTACAAGTATCATCAGGACAGTCGAGTAAGTCTTCCAGTAATCCCGTTACAATCTTACCGACGTACACCGCCCTCGGGGTACCCCAAACTGCAAGCCGACCCCAACTTACCCAGCTCTCTCGGGTTTGCACACTCCCCACGGCGGGCCGCAGAGCCGGGTCCCGGCCTTCGCAGACTCCAGGCTCTGGCAGATGTGGCCCTACCACAAAAGGGCGATCTGTGAGCCTCATCCACGGCAGCCGGATTCAGCCCCCCGCTGCCCTGCCAGGCTGTCCAACACCCGGCCACAGCGCCCGCCGCGAAAGCCACGCGAGCGCAGGAGCCGGGGAGCCACGCCATCTCAACAGCTGCCCTCTGCCCTCTAGCCAGGCTTCCCGGGAACATCTCCCCAAAGATAAATAAAGAGCTCGAGCTCTTTATTTGCTCTTGCCCCCAGCTACCACTCCCAGATTCGCGGAGAACCTACCTCCATAACAACGGGAATGAAAAGGTCACAACTTATGCGCTCCAGGCCCTTAAGGAGTCGGGATATCCTATTCCTCACAAAAGGAGGGGGACGCTGGCAAAGACTCATGGGAACTTTCCGCCAAGTAGCGATGCAGACGGGCGCGCAACCCAGGGCTCCCCCTCCTGTTGAGCCTATGGTCTCTTCCACAGCCCCAGGAATTCTGGGTCACAACACGCTGGCGAGTTCCAGGGCGCCTGCGCGAGGGCTGGAGCGCGCGTTTGGGCCCCGCCTCTGCCACGCCTCAGCTGGGTGGTTTAGGGCCAATTACTCATTCTCAGTGAGCTTCCGATTGGTCATCCAGAAGACGGAGACAGCGGCGCCCCGGAAGATCACGTAAGATAATACACGTGAAACCCTATAGAACCGTGGCACACAGCAACCATTCATACTAGTATTTTCTCCTGAGCTATTGAGCGTCGCCAAATACTCTCCCCACAGCTATTTCACCATATCCACGGGGCCTCTCAAACCCCTGCGCACTGGCCACCCTCATTACTCCTTCAGCACGACCTTTAGGGAACGAGCTGATGTCTTATCTAGATCCACGTCCATCCTCTGTTCGCCTCTGCGGTAAAGCTCTGCCCACCTCCTTTCCTCTCATTCCTTGGGGCCTCATCCACCTATGCCCCTGTCTCACCTTCCATGGAAAACTCTCTCTCTACTGAAGCTTTCCTTTCAGCCTATGAACATACTCAGCTCTCTCCTTGAAAAAGAATGCATGCAACCACGTTTTGCACACACACGCTATACCAAGGGGGCCAAATTCATTTTGACTGCAAAAAACTGGGAAGGCAATCATAACACCTTTTGAGCTGGCCTCAGAAATAAGTGTAGGGTTTTTTGTTGTTGTTGTTGTTAGTTTTTGTGGGTTTTTTTTTTTTGAGACGGAATTTCGCTCCTGTTGCCCAGGCTGGAGTGCAATGGCGCGATCTCCGCTCACCGCAACCTCTGCCTCCCGGGTTCAAGTGATTCTCCTGTCTCAGCCTCCCGAGTAGCTGGAATTACAGGCATGTGCCACCACGGCCGGCTAGTTTTGTATATTTAGTAGAGACGTGGTTTCTCCATGTTGGTCAGGCTGGTCTCGAACTCCTGACCTCAGGTGATCTGCCCGCCTCGGCCTCCCAAAGTGCTGGGATTACAGGTGCCTGGCAAGAATAGGTTTTAATGGAGGAGGGGGGCTTCCAGCAAGAGCCAGGTCAAGGGATCAAGCACGAGGTCCCTCGGCCTGCCTGTATTTGGGGAGAGTGCTAAGGAGAGAGGGGCAACAGAGGTGGAAGGGAGGAGGTGTCTGGAAATGCTTGGGCAAAACCGTGGGGGTCTCGGGATGCCAGCTAGGGCATTCTGTGGGTACTGGGGAGCCTCTCAGGCCTTCAGAGCACAAAAAGGACATGTTTGTCTTTTATCTTAGGAAGGCCTCTCTGGCTGCCCTGCAGAGAATGGCTTGGGAGGGGTGGGAATTGAGCAAGAAGCCCAGTAGGAAGAGAAAGCAAAAGAGGTGGCTTTAACGGGTTTTCCCAGGTGCCTGCCCAAAAGCAGGGTGGGTGTGGAAAGCAAAGGGTGTCGTGGTGGAGAGAGGGGAGAGGTGGCTGCCCATGTCCACCACCATATATCTGCCACAACAATGGGCACGATACCTCAGCCAGCTGCCTGTACCCAGGAAGAGGGCAGTCTCCAGACTTGGGGACGTGGGGGTGAGGGTGGGGACACAGCAGCTGAGGATCTCTGTGCCCAGGCAAGGGCAGGAGCAATCTAGTCTCATACACAGACCTGTGTACACAGAGACATGCAGACATTACCAGCTCTACGGGTCCCAGCAACTCTGCTCAAATAATGTTTCCAGAAGAGTTAGTGAAAATATATATTTGTCACCAGAATTCACTGGGACCCCAGAGCCAGCAGATGTGGCTGGAAATATCCCCTGCTCTGTCCTCTGGCCTCCTGCTGCATCTGGGCCATCAGTTGGACTGGAGAGGCTGGAGGGGCACATGGTCTTCCTCAGAGGCACCATCTTCATCCTTGGGTGGGGAAGCCAGGACAGGGTTCTTGAGAGTTCCTGTTAACAGATGGCAAGCACTGTGGCTTAACCCTTGAGTGTGTCCCCAGGAAGCAGGCACCAGGGAAACAAGGGGCCACAGTCATGAAAACACGTCATGCTGTGGAGACAGCCTCAGCAGTTCTGGAGGCCAGCAGTCCCTCTCCCTGCTTCCCTCACTCCACAAGCATTTCCCAATCCCTTGCCATGTCAGGGGCTTCCCAACACCCCCAGGAGCTTAAAGTGCCTGGAGGTGACAGACTTGTGTGTCAGAGATCAGAACACCTGAGACATGCTGGGGGGAGCTCAGAGGAGAGAGGGGACCCATCCCGCAGGGGAGGTGGCAGATTTGGACACCCAGAGGGGAGGAAGAGCGCTTCTGACAGAGACAAATCCAGAGATGAACCAAAGAAAGTAAAGAACAAGGGGCACTGCAGATGCCACCTTGGATGGGGGTGTGGGGAGTGGGTTAGATAGCTTTGGGCCCTGACCTCCGCTCTGAGGAGTGCGGCCTTCCAGGCAGCGGGAGGCATTCTGTAGTGTGGGCTGCATGTAGTTTTTGTCCACATTAGCAGGACTGGAATGGGATAAGGGTGCAGGCTGGGCCGCCCTGCAGTGGTGCAGAAGCAGAAGTGAGAGGCAGAGCAGAGAGATGAGTGGCCGCCTGAGAGGTCAAGGACACTCAGCTCCAGGTGAGTATAGCGGGGGAATAGGCTAAGACTCAAGGCCTTCTACCTGGGTAAGGAGGGGGTGGGGTGACCCCAAGGCTGCTCCTGTTGGGAATGTCACATTGGAGGCCCCAGCAGGCAGTGGGGTGTGGAGTGCTTGGGCAAGATGAGGGAGGGACAAGGTGACTTTCAGAGGTGACTTTCCTGGCATTGTAGTGAAGGGAGGGAGATGCAAAGAGGGTGAAGGGAAACCTGTTTGTATGTGAGGCCATGGTCACGGCCCAGGAGCCTAGGAAACCAGCAGGCTGTGGGGCAGAAGAGGCCAGAGTAGCCTCCCTACAACAGGGGCCATGGGCGACTCAGGAGGCTGTTGTGGGGGGCAACAGGCACAAGCAAGTGAAATTTGTCAGGAAAGAGATGGAGAAAGGAGAGGAGGTGAACCAGTGGAAGGTGGGAGCTATTGAAGATTCTAGAAAGAAAGGGTATGCAGGGGAGACAGCTAATCCTCAGGCCTCTGAGGGTGGGAGGAAGGAACCTATCTTGGTGGAGGCAGCAGGGTGGGGACAGGAGGGGCCATCACTACACTAGAATGGAGAGGCCACAGGCCACAGACATGGGGGAGGCATGGGAAGTGGTTTCTCAGAGGTGGGAGACTTGGGGTGTGAAGGGGCTGAGGGCCTATGCAGGGCAGTTCCTCTGAGGGACCAGGGAGATGCTGCCTCTGTTGTGGGCTGCCCTGTGACACAGCCCTTCCTAACATTCCCATGCTGAGTCCCCAGGCTCAGCCCAGGCCTGGCTGGGGACAGACCCTTGATAATCAATTGAATGGGCAAAGGGTGTGACTGACTGGCATCGGAGAGACGGCAGCCAGAAGCTGGGCTGGTGGAAGCGCTAACAGCCTCAGAGGTTTTCCCTGGTTCCTGCCTGAAAGCAAGGTGTGGGTGGAAAGGAAAGGAGGAAACCACTGTTTTAAGGAGGCAATCTCTGTAAGAGGAGCTGGTGTGCGGGGATCTGCAAAGTAACTAAGGAGGTCTCTGGGTCCTGCCCCAGACTCTCCAAGGCTTTGTGGCCAAGCAGCGGAGACACACACCCCAGGGCAGAGGCTCCAGTCACCAGGCTACTCACGAGGGACGGCTGCCCCTGATGGGTCCTCACACAGCGTAGGCAGCGTCTGCTCCCACGAAGCCCAGTTCACCTCCTCCACCCTGAGGGCAACAGAGGAGCTCTGAGGTTTGCCTGCTTTGACCGCGCCCCCCCACCCCAGAGAGGGGCCTGGCCCCCCAGATTGGGAGACTACGAAGAGATGCTCTGGTGCACACAGAGGCCCTGAGGAGGACAGGCTTTCTCTCTGCAGGGTTCTGGGCCACCCACTTAGAGCCCTGTCCTGTGAGGCAGGTGCCCACTTGCAGGAATCAGCATCCATCGCTTCTGGCTGCTCAAAGCAGCCTGGGTTGCCCAGAGCAACTAGAAAAGAGGAATTCAGATCAGGTGTATCTGTGCTCCCGGGTTCTGGGGACTTTCACGGCTGTTCCACATGCCTGAGACTCTGCTCTCTCTGCTCTCTGCTCTCTCTGCTCATCTGCTGCCTCACAACAGTATCTGTTTTTAGCTGTGTGTTTGTCACTAGGTTCCCTCTCCTAGTGTCCCAGCCTTTCCTGGACACAGAAGGGCACGTTCTCCATGGAAGGGGTTGTAGCTCCGAGATCAGGCTGGCAGAATTGGGGGTGGGGGACACAGAGCAGCCAGGGCAAGGCTAGAGTGCTGGGAACCCAAGGGTCCTTCTGACTTCTTGGCCTCCTTACTGTACCACATTTCAGGCTACAAGGAGGAGTCTGAGATCACCAGGAGGGGATCTTCAGTTTAAGCCACTGGGACAGGCAGATGGCCAGTCATGTGGCAGCCATGGCTTGTGAGATCCAGACCCCTGACCTCATCTGCTCAGGCTCAGTCCCTGGTGCTCTTTGTAGCTGCCCTTCCCACCAGACCTGGCTCCTGGCAGCTGTGCCCTGCACTGCAGGGGGGGCCCCAGGGATTGCTGAACAGCAAGGCCCCAGGAGACCCTCCCGCCACTCACCTGAAGCACCAGCGCTCATCGGCGCTGCCATCTGGCTTAGTGCCGACGGTCAGCATCACGCCTGCCCGCTGCTGCTTCTTCCTGCACCACCAATAGCCATTCTCCATCTCTAGGACAGAGATGGCTTTCTGGGGACAAAGGATGCATCAGACAGAACGTCCTGGGACCCTGCCTGGGGGCAAAGGCACACAAGGCAAGCGGAGCAGGAAAGTGCCCTGCAGCACTTCACAGTATAACCCAAAGTCAACTAAACATGCGGATTCGAATTCGGCTCCAACATCCGATTACCTGTGTGGGGTTGGGCCCTCAGCCTCTCTGCATCTTGGTTTCCCCATTTGTAGACTGAGGACAAAGTGCCTCAGACAGCTGATGGGAAGTCTGTACATTATAAGTACTTGACAGCTACTTGTTCTTACATCGTTCAGGCTCCAGATGGCCACACCACCAGGAACAGAACTTCATTTGCTCACCCCACACGTGTGCCTGCCCAGAGGCATACCAGTGAGTCAGGTGGGGCACAGAACCTTGCAGAGGAGGGCACCAAGGCTCAGAGGAGATAAATGACTTCCCCAAGATCAACAATGAATTAGCAGCAGGGTGGGGCATGGTGGCTCACACCTGTAATGCCGGCAGTTTGGGAGGCCAAGGCAGGTGGATCACCAGAGGTCAGGAGTTCAAAACCAGCTTGACCAACATGGTGAAACCTTGTCTCTACTAAATACAAAAAGTTAGTGGGGGTGTGGTAGCACATGCATATAATCCTAGCTACTTGAGAGGCTGAGGTGGGAGAATTGCTTGAACCCAGGAGACAAAGGTTGCAGTGAGCCAAGATTGCGCCATTGCACTCCAGCCTGGGCAACAAGAGCAAAACTCTGACTCAAAAAAAAAAAAAAAGAAACTGGACAACAATGATGATAATAGTAGCTGGTGGCACACTGAGCACCTACTTGGTGCTGGACACTGTCCTGAGTACATCTATGAGCTTCTTAAAGGAGGAGGGAGTAATCCCAGCGCTTTGGGAGGCAAAGGTAGGAGGATCACCTGAGGCCGGGCAACATAGTGAGACCTTCTTCTCTACAAAAAATAAAAATATTAGCCGGATGTGGTGTCAACTGCCTGTAACCCCAGCTACTCAGGAGGCTGAGGAAGGAGGATCACTTGAGCTCAGGAGGCCGAGGCTGCATTGAGCTGTGATTGTGCCACTGCACTCTAGCCTGGGTGACAGAGCAAGACCTTGTCTCCAGGGGGAAAAAAAAAAGAAGGAAGACTGTGACAAGGTAGAGCTGCCCAACCCGGCACCCCCTGGCTAGGGAAGGCCCAACTCCCCGGGTCCAGAGCACTCCCCACCCCTGAGTGTGGGGTGGGGTGGGGCAGGGGCAGGGAGTCTCTGTGGTGGCACCTGCAGCTTCCAGATACTCCAGCTGTCAGTGGCGACACTGTTGACGGTCTCGCTCATGAGGGCGATGAGCATGTTGAGCAGCAGGATGTAGGTGAGCAGCACGTAGGCCAGCAGCAGCAGCAGCACCATGCCACGGAAGTGCAGCTGTTCCTGGAAGGCCAGCTCGCCCATGCCGATGGTGAATTTGAAGAGCTCCAAGGAGGCTTCCAGGATACCCCTGTACAGAGCCCTGTTGCCCTCATCCTCCTGTCCCTCCATGGGCTGCACCGACTCTGTGGCATTGGGGCCTGTAGGAGCTTCAGAACGCCAAGCCTCCTGGCTCAGGCTCACCAGGGCTATGGGATGAAGGGAGAGGGGCCCTCAGCCCAGGAGACCGGCAGGCAGCCTTGAGAGTGTACAGGGTGGACAAGGAATGTGGGGAAGGGGAAGGGGTCTGGAGGGGGCCTTTACCTACAGCGAAGCCGAAAAGGAAGACTAAGTAGATCAGAAGGAAGCGCAGCAGGTCCCGCAGGATGACCTGGAACACATGTGCCCAGGGGCCAAAGTGGGTAGCTGGGCCGCCAGTCACGGCCCCTGACCCCTGCCTCACCCACAGCAGCGTGTTTCCCGTGTACACGTACACACACATACTTATGCATACGTGGGCCCTATGGAGCCACACTGAGCAGAGGAGTCTTTTAAAAATATATCTCAGATCTGGCTGGGTGCGGTGGCTCATGCCTGTAATTCTAGCACTTTGGGAGGCTGAGGCGGGCAGATTACCTGAGGTTGGGAGTTCAAGACCAGGCTGGCCAACATGGTGAAACCGTTTCTACTAAAAATACAAAAAATTAGCCGGGTGCAGTGGCGTGCCTGCGCCTGTAATCCCAGCTACTCGGGAGGCTGAGGCAGGAGAATCGCTTGAACCCAGGAGGCAGAGGTTGTGGTGAGTCAAGATCACGCCACTGCACTCCAGCCTGAGCTAGAGTGAGACTTTGTCTCAAAATAATAATAATATATGTCTCAGATCACATTGTTTTCCTGCTTAAAACTTTCCAGGAGCCAGGCATGGTGGCACAAGCCTACAGTGCCAGCTACTCAGGAGGCTGAGACAGGAGGATTGGTTGAGCCCAGAATGTCAAGGCTGCAATGAGCTATGATCGTGTCGCTGCACTCCAGCCTGGGTGACAGAATGAGTCCCATCTCAAAAAAAAAAAGAAAAACCTTCCAGGGTCACAAAATTAAATATAGAACTACCGTATGACCCAGCAATTCCATTTCTGGGTATGTATATGCCCAATGAAAGCAGGGACTCTAACAGATACTTGTACACCCCTGTTCATAGCAGCATTATTCACAAAGATCAAACGGTGGAAGCAACAGGTGACTGGATCAACAGATGAATGGATGCACAAAATGTGGTGTATCTACACAATGGGATACTACTCAGCCTTAAAAAGGAAGGAATTGCTGGGTATGGTGGCTCAGCCGGTAATTCCAGCACTTTGGGAGGCCAAGATGGGTGGATCACCTGAGGTCAGGAGTTCAAGACCATCCTGGCCAACATGGAAAAACCTCATCTCTACTAAAAATACAAAAAATTTGCTGGGTGTGGTGACACATGCCTGTAGTCCCAGCTACTCAGGAGGCTGAGGCAGGAGAATCGCTTGAACCTGGGTGGCGGAGGTTGCAGTGAGCCAAGATTGCACTACTGCACTCCAGCCTGGTCAACAGAGCAAGATTCCATCTCAAAAAAAAAAAAGAAGGAATTTCTGACATATGCTACAACATGGCTGATCCTTGAGGACATTATACTGACTAAAATAAGCCAGACATTAAAGGACAAATACTGTATGATTCCACTTATACAACGTAGTTATGGTCGTCAAATTCATAGAAACAGAAAGTAGAATAGTGGCTTCCAGGGACCGGGGGAAGGAGAGAACGGGGAGTTGTTTTTAATGGGCATTGAGTTTCAGTTTGGGATGACAAGAAAGTTCTGGAGATGGATGGTGGTGATGGTTATACAACAGTGTGAATGTACTTAATGACACTTAGCTGTATATATTTTTTTAAATGGTTAAAATGGGCCAGGCGGCCGGGCATGGTGGCTCAAGCCTATAATCCCAGCACTTTGGGAGGCCGAGACGGGCGGATCACAAGGTCAGGAGATCGAGACCATCCTGGCTAACATGGTGAAACCCCGTCTCTACTAAAAATACAAATATTAGCCAGACATGGTGGTGTGCACCTGTGCTCCCAGCTATTTGGGAGGCTGAGGCAGGAGAATCGCTT
>NC_045449.1:16054386-16057085 GCF_002776525.5 Piliocolobus tephrosceles
CCAAATTCCTCCCCGTGGAAGGGGCCCCTGGCCCTTCCCTTCCTTCCAACCTCCTCACCTCCACCCTCTTGCAATCTCCCGAGCCACCCAGCCTCCTCGGCCTGTCCCAAGCACCCCAAGCTGCTTCTGGCTCACGGCAGCCATTGCTGTGCCCTCTGCTGAGAATATCTCCTCCTCACCCTGCAGTGGCTGAATCATTCTTTCAGGTCTCAACTTAAACATCCCCTCTTTAGAGAGGCTTCCCAGACCATCCCATCTAAAGGGTGCTTGATCCCAGCCATTCCCCATCACATTGTCCTGTGCGTTTTTTTTCCTTCATAGAATTTAGCAGTGTGGAATGTTCTGTTGTTTTCTTAAGGTTTTCATTTCCTCCCACCAGAACATCAGCTTCAGGGGAACAAGGACTTTTGTTTTGCTCTCTGCTATATTCCCAACACCTAGAACAGGGCCCGACCCACAGTAGGCACTCCCTAAACATGTGCTGAATACATAAATGAATGCAGTCACATGCCCGTGCCCACACATCCCGGGACACAGACATGCAGATGAGCTTATGCACATATTCTTTGCTCCTTGCATGTGGAAGGATGCACATGCTCCCGTGTGGACACCTGCAAACACACATACGTGCATGTGTTTGCATGTGCATGCAGAACCCTGAGAGAGGTATATGCATGCCTGTACTTAAGCTTCCATCCAGCAAGTATCTGGGTGCTGGCACACAGGCAGATGTACACATGCCCTCCTCTGCCTAGGATAGCTGTGGAGGAAGGCTCTTGCCTGATGAGGCCAAAAGAGTCCCTCTGGACCACCCCCTTCTCTCACCTTCTGGATCATGACACTGTAGATGCCTGTGTGCTGGAAGCCACGTGTATAGTAAAGCAGGTTCAGCCAGCCCAGCACCAGCGCAGACACAAGCAGGGGCAGGTACCACTCGATGGCCAGGAAACACAGCACCTGGGACAGCACTGTGAGCAGGGACTGGAACAGGCTGTATGGGAGCAGGATCCAGGTGGGCTTGCTGGCCACTTGGCTCCCTGAGCCCCCACTGGCCTGCGCTGACCAAGGTCCTGAACTCCATCTTAGGCAAGACATTTAACCTCTGCGGGCCTCAGTTCCCTCCCACTGTAAAATGGGCATCATAATAATGATGCCTGACACATAGAGTGTTTTCAAGGACTAAGTGAAACAGGTGTGTGCCGAGGCCTAGTAAATGTCACTATCACCATCTACAGTGATAGGAGCACAAAGGACCCCAGGCTAGACAGCAGTCCAGACTCCTGGGTCTGGCCTGTACACAGGTCCCGACTTCCTGGGCCTCGTGTCCTCGCCTCTAAAGTCAACCTGGTGCCTTCTGCCACACCTGCCCCTTCCAGGCCTCACAGACAGTTGAGGGGAGGAGGAGTGAGAATCCACGTACAAGAGGATTTCAAAGTAGCTGTCTATGAACGACATCCAGATGAACAGGTGGCGCCGCCAGAAGTACCACAGCTGCGGAGAAAGAGAGGACAGAGGGCTGTGAAACCTGCTCTCCCGAATGCCCCCTGCTGGCCTGGCTGAGCGGGAGCCCGCCACCCCGGCTAGGGCTAAGTCAGCAGCTTTGGTTTTGGGGGACTCATGAATACTTCTGATAGCTGAGACAGCTTGGGACTCTTCTTCCAGAAAGAGCAGCCACCTAGGCAAGGCCGGGGGGTGCAGATGAAGGACCTATGCACTGCATGCAGGAAGGGGAAGGGTGCCTTTCCCTTCCCTTCTCCCTGGCCTCACAGGGAGCACCCATACCCCAGCCAACCTGGGTTTGGTGCCCAAGTTCTGCCCACTCTAAGGAGCTCCCAATGTCTTGGTGTCCAGCCTGTGTCCTGCAGGCTTACAGCATTTCCCACTGAAGAGGCCCTACTGGGTGAATTGGCCTGAACCCCACCTACCCCCGTCTCTGTGCTCCCCAAGAGGGGAACTTCCCAGCCGAGGGGCCTGGTTGGGGGCAGGGACTTACAGCTCCATTCCTGGAGGAGCAGAGCCTGTACTGCCAAGGAATCAGAGAAGTTATCTGCTACCCCGAGGAACCCCAAAAGCACAGCAGAGGGTTGCCGGGGACTCAGAAAGCAAGGCCAGAACCTCTGGCCCTCAGCTTCGGTGAGGTTGGTTGTTCTGGGTGGGACCGAATTGTCAGTGAGGGGATGCAGCTAACTTGCTCTAAGCCCCCTGAAGCAGAATTCTAGGTTTACTTCTTGGTGGGAGAAGGGGAGGGGCACTCACCTGGCCCACGAGGAGGTAGATCCCCCCTAGCAGGATAAAGATGTGGCCTGCCAGCAGCATGGAGTTTCCAACCTCCGCTTTCACGTGGGGGGCGGCCTGCTGAAGACACACTCAGATGAGACCTAGGGCTTTGGATCCTCTCTCGAGCAGCTCACCCTTGAGAGCTGAAGCTGAGGGCCCGCTCTGAGCCTGAGCTGTGGAGAACCCCTCAGAACAGCAGGGGAACATGGGCTCCAGGGAAGGACCACCAGATCCTGAGAGGTACATTGTGTAGCATTTCAGTGTGGGGTCTGAAGCCAGACTGCCTGGATTCAGATTCCCTCTCCACACCACTTGCAGCCTGTGTGACCCTGGACAAGTTACTTAACCTCTCTGTGCCTCCCTTCCCTCTACTATAAACTGAGGGTGATTATAATTCACCATCTCAGGGGTTTTGGGGAACA
>NC_045449.1:16087085-16087401 GCF_002776525.5 Piliocolobus tephrosceles
AGTTCCCCTAAAGGTGCTCCCAGCACCAGCCAGCAGGTGGAGACAAGGAGGTGGGCACGCACTGCTAAAATCAGACCTCACCACCGACTGGGCCCTGGTCTGGACTCAGTCTTGGAGCTTGGGGACCCAGCCGCCACCAAAGTAGCCCTAGGACTCCCTCTCCTTCACTCCCAAAACCTGGCATCAGCTCTGCCTCCAAAATTTGTCTTTCTGCTTGATCCAAGTCACTATCATTGCTCCCCTGGGCAACTGCAGCCACCTCCAAACTGGTCTCCCTGCTTCATTCTTGCCCCACACTCATAATCCATTTCTCCTT
>NC_045449.1:16087411-16087562 GCF_002776525.5 Piliocolobus tephrosceles
TACTCAAATAAATGGAAACATATGTCCACACCAATTGTACATGAATGTCTACAGCATTATTCATAATAACCAAATAGAAACAGCCCAAATCATGATTAACTGAGGAATGCATAAATAAAATGTGGCATATCCATTTAATGGAATATTATTT
>NC_045449.1:16087572-16101124 GCF_002776525.5 Piliocolobus tephrosceles
ATTTCAGGGTCTGGAAGGTGGAAACTGCCCTGGCCTTAAAAGGAAAAAATGATGGGACACTTGAGGGTGCTGGGGGTAGGGACTGGAGCGGTGTAGACAAGCCAGGGCCTGGACCTGCAGCCTTTGCTTCTCTTTGTACTAATTCTGAAACTTGGCCCCGAGCCAGGGCTGGGGCTATGTCTAATTGGCCAGATGTAGCTTCCCTGAGCAGATTGTGTCTTCAGTTTGACAGAAAAGAAATAAGAATAAGGCAGTTTAGCAGGCAGCACAGGCTTCCTGGAGCAAGGAAGACTGAGGCGGCAGAGGAAAAAAAAATGCTAGCTGGTCCTCAAACAGGGCCAGAGGGGACCAAAGGGGACCAGCTGGCTGGGTACAGCCGGCCCGGCCTGAGAGAATTTCCGCTCTCACGCAAAGCGTGGCCCCTTCCCACACCGCCCCAGGGAGCCCCAGAGGCCACAGCTTGGCCAGGCCCAGACGTTCCGTCTCTCCCAGGACCAAGAATAGCCACAGTCAGGTCCTGGGCCAAATCTAGGAGCCCAGCCCCAAGCCCCTACCCCTCTGGGGAATTTCCCCAATTTCCGCAGGCACAGGATACACTCCCAACCGCCTCCGCCTCCCCACCGCTCACTCTTCCACCTGCCTCCCACCGCGCCTCCTCCTCCCCCACCCCTGACCCCTCCAGCCTCCAACTCCTCCACCCCTCACGCCCCCACCTGCCTCCCACCCCACATCCGCCTCTCCTACCCCTCACCCCCACCTGCCTCCCACCCTCGCCTCTGCTTCCTCCACCCCTCACCCCCACCCCTCACCCCCACCTCCCTCCCACCCTCGCCTCTGCCTCCTCTATCCCTCACTCCTCTACTTTCCTCTCACCCCACCTCAGCCACGCCTCCCACCCTCGCCTCTCCACGCCCTCCCATCCCACTTCAGCCGCGCCTCCCCCCCCTCACACCCCGACCTGCCTCCGCCGCGCCCCCCCCCCCCCCCCCCGGGTAGTCGGCTCCACCGCGGTTCTGCTAAGACCCCCACCGCGACCCCAGTTCCTCTAGCTACTGAGCTTCAAGCGCGTCCCCCCAACTAACTACCCAGAATCCTGGGCCCCCTCCCCCTGCGCCTCGGCCGCGTGCCCCGCGCACGTTCCCTGCTCTTTCCCCTCACGCCTCCCCACGAATCCCGCGAGTCTCCCGCCCTCTTGTCTGACGCAGGCATCGGTCCCCCTCCCGGACACGCCCTCCTGGGACTGGCCTGGGAACCGCGTCCGCAGTCGCTTCGGCGGATCCGGGGTGGGGGGCCGGGATGGAAGGACCTTCCTTTGGACTCCGGCTTCGCGCTCCTCGTGCGCCACTCCCTTCCCCAAGTCACTGAGCTGGACTGTAAGGGTGTCAGGCACTGTGGGCTCCACTTCCCTTCCCTCCAAAGGAACCTGAGGATGCAGGCGGACGGCGGGAACACAGCATCTCCCTCTGGCTTGGAGGGCGGGGGCCGACCCTGGAGCGCGCTCTGGAGCGGTGAGCCAGGCGCCTTGGGACGCTTTCTTTCCAGGCAGGGTCTTGCTCTGTCGCCCAGGCTGGAGTGCAGCTGCCTCATCACGGCTCTCTGCAGCCTCGATCTCCCGGGCTCAAGCGATTCTCCTCCCTCATCCTCCGGATAGCTGGGACCACAGGCGCGTGCCACCATGTCTGCCTAATGTTTATTTATTTATTTATTTATTTATTTATTTATTTATTTATTTAGAGATGGAGTCTGGCTCTGCCCAGGCTGGAGTGCAGTGGCATGATCTTGGCTCCCTGCACCCTCCATCTCCCGGGTTCAAGAGATTCTCCTGCCTCAGCCTCCCGAGTAATGGGATTACAGGTGCCCACCACCACACCTGGCTAGTTTTTGAATTTTTAGTAGAGACAGGATTCCGCCCTGTTGGCCAGGCTAGTCTCGAACTCCTGACCTCAGGTGATCCGCCCGCCTCGGCCTCCCAAAGTGTTGAGATTACAGCATGAGCCACCACCACAGTCCGATGCTTGCTTGCTTGCTTGCTTTCTTATCTTTTATTTATTTATTTATTTATTTATTTATTTATTTATTTATTTTGAGATGGAATCTTGCTCTGTTGCCCAGGCTGGGGTGCAGTGGCACAATCTCGGCTCACTGCAAGCTCCGCCTCCCGGGTTCACGCCATTCTCCTGCCTCAGCCTCCTGAGTAGCTGGGACTACAGGCGCCCGCCGCCACGCCAGGCAAATTTTTTGTATTTTTAGTAGAGACGGGGTTTCACCGTGTTAGCCAGGATGGTCTCGATCTCCTGACCTCGTGATCAGCCTGCCTTGGCCTCCCAAAGAGCTGGGATTACAGGCGTGAGCACTGCGCCCGTCCGCTTGCTTTCTTCATCCTTTCCACACCCCAGGAGGTAGGTCCTGCTGTAACCTCCATTTCGGTCAAAAGAAAAGAAAAAGTAACCCACTTGCTGTAGGTTACTGCAGTTTGCAAGTGATGACGGTGGGATTTGAACCCAGAAGGTCTGATTCCTATAGACTACAATACAGTATTCTCTCCCTTTACCTTCTCATCTCCTACTTAAAAAAAAAAATCGGATTTATCATGGTATAATTTACACCCTTTTTAACATTAGTTAATTTACACTCATTTAATTTTTAAAAGTTTACGCTCTTTTTAAGTGTATAGTTCAAAGAATGTTGACAAACGGTGTGAGCAGCACCATATTTTTTTTTGTTTTTGAGACAGAGTCTCGCTCTGTTGCCCAGTCTGGAGTGCAGTGGCGGGATCTCCGCTCACTGCAAGCTCCACCTCCCGGGCTCACACCGTTCTCCTGCCTCAGCCTCCTGAGTAGCTGGGATTACAGGCGCCCGCCACGCCCGGCTAATTTTTTGTATTTTTAGTAGAGAAGGGGTTTCAGCCTGTTAGCCAGGATGGTCTCAATCTCCTGACCTCGTGATCCACCCACCTCAGGCTCCCAAAGTGCTGGGATTACAGGTGTGAGCCACCGCACCCAGCAGCACCATAATTAACATATAGGGAATTTCCATCACCTCAAAATGTGTCTTGGTGCGCGGTGGCTCACACCTGTCTGTAATCCCAGTACTTTGGGAGGCAGAGGCCAGTGGATCTCCTAAGGTCAGGAGTTCGAGACCAGCCTGACCTGCATGGTGAAACCCTCATCTCCACTAAATAGAAAAAATTAGCCAGGAGTGGTGGTTCACGCCTGTAAACCCAGCTACTTGGAAGGCTGAGGCAGGAGAATCGATAGAACCCATGAGGCAGAGGTTACAGTGAGCTGAGATCAGGCCACTGCACTCCAACCTCGGTGACAAGAATGAGAAAACATCTCAAAAAAAAAAAAAAAAGTGCCCTGGTGCCCCTTTGCACCCCCCTCGCCTGCCACTAGTCTCTGATAATCATTAATCTGATTTCTATCCTTGCATCCCTGCCATGTCTCCACGGGAGTGGAGTCCACTGGTGCGCACCTGTGCACCTGGCTCCTTTGAAGGGACTATGTTTCTTATTCTTGCTGCAGTTGCCGGGCAGTGTCTGACCTGCCTCCCAGACTCATAGCCTTTTCTTAAAATTATTTTTTTAAATTTTTTTAGACAGAGGCTCTCTCTGTCATCTCTGTCATCCAGGCTGTAGTGCAGTGGTGCAATCACCTCTCACTGCAGCCTCTGCCTTCCGCCAGACTCACAGACTTTAAGGAAAGTTTATTGCCACTGCTTGGGGAAAAGGAGAGTGGGCAAGAATGTTTTGAGGGGATGACACATTGGCTGAAGAACCGGGGACAAAGCCGGGCACGGTGGTTCACGCCTATAATCCCAGCACTTTAGGAGGCCGACGAGGGCAGATCACTTGAGGTCAGGAATTCAAAACCAGCGTCGTCAACATAGTGAAACCCTGTCTCTACTGAAAATACAAAAATTAGCCGGGCATCCTGGCGTGGGCCTGTGGTCCCAGCTACTGACTGAGGCTGAGAATCGCTTGAACCAGGGAGCCGGAGGCTGCAGTTAGCCAAGATTGCACCACTGTACTCCAGCCAGCGCGACAGAGCAAGGCTCTGTCCCCCACCCCGCTCACCGCAAATGCACACACAGAAACTGAAATAAAAACTGTAATTGGGGCCAGGCGTGGTGGCTCAAGCCTGTAATCCCAGCACTTTGGGAGGCCGAGACGGGTGGATCACAAGGTCAGGAGATCGAGACTATGCTGGCTAACACGGTGAAACCCCGTCTCTACTAAAAAATACAAAAAACTAGCCGGGCGAGGTGGCGGGCGCCTGTAATCCCAGCTCCTCGGGAGGCTGAGGCAGGAGAATGGCTTGAACCTGGGAGGCGGAGTTTGCAGTGAGCTGAGATCCGGCCACTGCGCTCCAGCCTGGGCGACAGAGCCAGACTCCGTCTCAAAAAAAAAAACAAAAAACTGTAATTGAAAATTGGAAAACGCTGGGTTAAACAATGTTAAACCAGTTCCTATAAGGTAGAACCCCTTGTTAGTTAGGCATGGGAGTGAATGCCTGTAATCTCAGCTACTCAGGAGGCTGAGGCAGGAGAATCACTTGAGTTTGGGAGTTGAGGCTGTAGTAAACTATGATCGTTCCACTGCACTCCAGCCTAGGTAACAAGTTGAGACAGTCTGAAAAAAACAAGCAAACAAAACAACAACAACAATAACAAAACACATGAAGAAAACAGGATCTTTTTGAGATGGGGTCTCGCTCTGTTGCCCAGGCTGGAGTGCAGGGGCACCATCTGGGCTCACTGCAACCTCTGCCTCCTGGGTTCAAGTGATTCTCCTGCCTCAGCCTCCCGAGTAGCTAGAATTACAGGCGCCCGCCGCAACCACACCTGGCTAATTTTTTGTATTTTTAGGAGAGATGAGGTTTCACCATTGTTGATCAGGTTGGTCTTGAACTCCTGACCTCAGGTGATCCACTCACCTCGGCCTCCCAAAGTGCTGGGATTACAGGCATGAGCCACTGCGCCCGGCCACTTTTTAATTTTTTATGATAATTCTGGAGGGATTTGGGCAGGAAGCCATTTTTAAACTGGAAGCCAAACGTGACTGTCATATTTCATTTCATTTCTTTTTTTTTTTTTTTTTGAGACGGAGTCTCACTCTGTCACTGAGGCTGGAGTGCAGTGGAGCAATCTTGGCTCACTGCAACCTCTGCCTCTCAGGTTCAAGTAATTCTCCTGCCTCAGCCTCCTGAGTAGCTGGGATTACAGGCGTCCGCCACCACGCCCGGCTAATTTTTGTATTTTTAGTAGAGACCGGGTTTCACCATGTTGGCCAGGCTGGTCTTGAACCTCAGATGATCCACCTGCCTCAGATGATCCACCTGCCTCAGCCTCCCAAAGTGCCGGGATTACAGGCATGAGCCTCCGGGCCCAGCCTATTTTATTTCTTTTTAAAAGACAATCTGTATGTGGTGATTTTCAGGACTGTAGAAAAAAAAAAAGGCAATCTAAAAAAAAAAAAAAAAAAGAGGAGGGGGCGGAGACAATGTCTGTAGATCACCCTTTGGAGATGCTTCATTGTAGAGGGAAGCAGAGAGGTGGCAACTAACTGGAAGGAGATATGGGGTCCATGGGCAGTGGGGAGGTTTCTTGTTTTAAAGGTCAAAGCCAGGTACAGTGGCTTACGCCCATAATCCCAGCACATTGGGAGGTCAAGACAGGATGACTGCTTGAGCTCAGGACTTCAAGACCTGCCTGGGCAATATAGCGAGACCTGGTCTCTACTAAAAATAAGAAAATCTAGCTGGACATGGTGGTGTGTGCCCATAGTCCCAGCTACTCGGGAGGCTGAGATGGGAGGATAACCTGAGCGTGGGACATTGCCACTGCAGTAAGCTATAATCACACCACTTTACTCCAGCCTGGGCAACAGAGCAAGACCCTGTCTCAAAAAGAAATTCTAGGTTCTAAGATATTTCTCTTCATTACTTTGAAAATTCTACGCCATTGTCTTCTTCCACCTGGTATTGGTGTTGAAAAATCTAATGTTAATAAATAGGCCTCTTCAGCTGGCACAGTGGCTCACACCTGTAATCCCAGCACTTTGAGGGGCCAAGGCAGGCAGATCACCTGAAGTCAGGAGTTCGAGACTAGCCTGGCCAACATAGTGAAACCCCATCTCTACTAAAAATACAAAAATTAGCTGGAGCCCAGAAGGCAGGGGTTGCAGTGAACCCAGATGGCACCACTGCACTCCAGCCTGGGCAACAGAGTCAGACTGTCTCAAAAATAAATAAATAAATACATAAATAAATCTCTTTTTCCTTTATCTGTGATCTCTGACTCTCTGGAAATATTTAGAATGTTCTTTCTGTCTCTGATATTCTTAAATTTCCCCCAAATGTTTCTGGCTATAAGTTTTGTTTTTTTTTGTTTGTTTGTTTTTTTTGTTTTTTTTTGGTTTTTTTTTTTTTGAGACAGAGTCTCGTTCTGTCACCCAGGCTGGAGTGCAGTGGCGCAATCTCGGCTCACTGCAAGCTCTGCCTCCCAGGTTCATGCCATTCTTCTGCCTCAGCCTTCCAAGTAGCTGGGACTACAGGCACCCGCCACCACACCCAGCTAATTTTTTTTTTGTATTTTTAGTAAAGACACGGTTTCACCGTGTTAGCCAGGATGGTCTCGATCTGCTCATCTCGTAATCTGCCCACCTCAACCTCCCAAAGTGCTGGGATTACGGGTGTGAGCCACCGTGCCCGGCCCTGGCTGTAAGTTTTTCTTTCTCTCTCCTCATTGACATATACCAACTCTTTTTTTTTTTTTTTTTTTTTTTTTTTTTTTTTTTGACAGGGTCTTTCTCTGTTGCCAAGGCTAAAGTGCAGTGGAGTGATCACGTCTCACTGCACCCTCCATCTCCCAGGCTCAAGCGACCCTCCTACCTATAGGTTTGTGCCACTACACCAGACTAATTTTTTTTAGTTTTTTTTTTTTTTCTTAAGGGACAGGGTTTTGCCCACCCAGACTGATCTCTAACTCCTAGGCTCAAGAGATCCTCTGGCCTTGGGCCTCCCAAAGTGCTGGGATTACAGGCGTGAGCCACCACGCTTGACCAAAAAAAAATTTTTTTTTTTTAAGATGGACTCTTGCTCTGTCCCCCATGCTGGAGTGCAGTGGCGCAATCTCAGCTCACTGCAAGCTCCACCTCCTGGGTTCACGCCATTCTCCTGCCTCAGCCTCCTGAGTAGCTGGGACTACAGGGGCCAGCCACCACGCCCGGCTAATTTTTTGTATTTTTAGTAGAGACGGGGTTTCACCGGGTTAGCCAAGATGGTCTCGATCTCCTGACCTCGTGATCCACCCGCCTCGGCCTCCCAAAGTGCTGGGATTACAAGCATGAGCCACCGTGCCTGGCCACGCTTGGCGAAAATTATTTTTAATGAGGAATAATCTGTATACAGATCTTGTGTTCACACTTCATCTTTTTTTCCTAATTATGAGAATTTTTTCTTCATTATTTTTTCAAATATTTTCTCTTCTCCATTTTTCTCTTTCTCTTTCCAGGAATCTTATCTTCTGAATGTTACCGTTTCACTTTTATTCTCCATATCTCTTAGCTATTCTTTTATATTTCCTGTTCTTTTATTTTTTCTTCTTCATTTTGAGGAATTTATGTTATTTCAGTCCACTAATATATTCCTCAGCTCTGTCCATTCTGCTCTTTATTCAATCATTTGTGTTCTTTAGTACAACTGTTATATTTTCTTTTTTTTTTTTTGAGACAGAGTCTTGCTCTGTCGCCCAGGCTGGAGTGCAGTGGTGCGATCTCGGCTTACCGCAAGCTCCGCCCCCTGGGTTCACGCCATTCTCCTGCCTCAGCCTCCAGAGTAGCTGGGACTACAGGCGCCCACCACCATGCTCGGCTAATTTTTTTTTTTTTTTGTATTTTTAGTAGAGACGGGGTTTCACCCTGTTAGCCAGGATGGTCTCGATCTTCCGACCTCGTGATCCGCCCTCCTCAGCCTCCCAAAGTGCTGGGATCACAGGCATGAGCCACTGCGACCGGCCTTTTTTTAAATTATTATTATTTTTTTTATTTTTTTTTCTGAGCCGGAGTTTTGCTCTTGTTGCTGAGGCTGGAGTGCAGTGGCGCGATCTTGGTTCACCGCAACCTCTGCCTCCTGGGTTCAAGCAATTCTCCTGCCTCAGCCTCCCGAATAGCTGGGATAACAAGCGTGTGCCACTACACCCAGCTAATTTTGTATTTTTAGTAGAGACGGGGTTTCTCCATGTTGGTCAGGCTGATCTCGAACTTCCAACCTCAGGTGATCCACCTGTCTTGGCGTCCCAAAGTGGTGGGATTATAGGAGTGAGCTGCCGCGCCTGGCAACAACTGTACTATTTTCTGTTTTGTTTTGAGATGGAGTCTTACCCTGTCAGCCAGGCTGCAGTGCAGTGGCACGATCTTGGCTCACTGCAACTTCCGCCTCCCAGGTTCAAGCAATTCTCCTGCCTCAGCCTCCTGAGTAGCTGGGATTATGGCAGGCGCCACCACACTCGCCTAATGTTTGTATTTTTAGTGGAGATGGGGTTTCACCATGTTGGTCAGGCTGGTCTCGAACTCCTGACCTCAGGTGATCCACCTTCCTTGGCCTCCCATAGTGCTGGGATTATAGGCGTGAGACGCTGTGCCCGGCCTCAACTGTTATATTTTCAACTTAGTATTTCTTGTTGGTTCTTTTTGGTGTTTTTGTGTTCGTTTGTTTCATAGTTCTAGTATCTTCCTTATATCTTTTAATGTGTTTATTAGGCTAATTAAAAATTCTTATTCTGAAGAATTTCAGTTTATGGTTTTTTCTTTTCAAAGTGATGATGCTTGTTATTGTGGCTGGAAATTTATTTCCCCTAGTGGGTGTATTCTGTTTGGCCAGGCAGGTCCCAGTGAGCTCAGGGAATGGGGGTAGGTAAGCTCAGAGAGGCTCCGAAAAAAGACAGCCAATCATGCCTCACCCCATGAGACAACTCCTTGGGTCAATTTTCACACATTGCTCTCCAAAGAGAAGCAGCATTAGGAGGACTCATCCCCAAAATGTCATTCCCCAGCCTGGGTGTTTGGAAGAGGGTGGATGAGTAGGCAACTGCTGGAAGCCAGTTAGTCCCCATCTGTTTTTCTCAGCATTTCACAAACACAGGATGTCTGGGCAGCCCTGATTTGACTGCAAGTATGCCCAGAGCAGAGATCTGAGTCATTGCAGATGTGGAGGCAGATACTGTTTGTTCCAAGGCGATGGTGCAGAACCCCCGTGGCTCCATTTTTATGTTTTTATCTTCCCATTTCAAAACAGTACACCCCTTCCCATCACCCCAGTAGCTTTTTCACACCTTTTCAATGCAGGACCTTGCTTGACTCTGGCCTGGCTCTGTATCACGACATATCCCCAGCATCTGTTTACTTAATCTGTCTCCACTCTATTCCCAGCATCTGTTTACTTATCTGTCTCCACTCCATGACTGAGCATATTTGTCAGGGGAGCACTTTGCCCAGGGTAGGAAAGATCAATTTTATTCTTACAAATATCAGGCTTTTAGGGTTAGGTTGAGAACAACATGCTTATTTACTGAGCAGGTATTTTAGACATGGACTCTAACAGGGAACTGGTTCCCCACATAAAGCTGTCAGGCCCCACCTTTCCAGAAAAGAGGGGGTGGTATTTGCCTGTTTCTAGGTGCACCCAAGCCGTGACTTGCAGGAAAAAGACCACGTCTCTCCCTCCCCACAACCCACATTCTGTAGTCCAGGGTCACCCGAGAGAGCCTGTACAGTGTTATATTTACTCTGTAGTATGTCTTAAGGCATGGGCCCCTTATTTTATTATAAATTTCCATGTTATCTGTTTCAGGCCCTGCTCACCTGAGCCCACTCCACTGTTGACAAAAAAGTATTTGAGGAGATTTATTCTGAGCCAAATATGAGTGATCAATGGCCTGTGACACAGCCTTCAGGAGATCCTGAGAACATGTGCCCAAGGTGCTCAGGGCACAGCCTAGTTTTATGCATTTTAGGGAGACATGAGACATCAGTCAAATACATATAGGACTTACATTGGTTCCATATGGAAGGGCAGGACAACTCAAAGTGCTTGGGGGGAATGTACCCAGGTAACACGCAGATTTTAAATTTTTTCTGATTGGCAATTGGTTGAAAGAGTTGGCCAGGCCGTGGCTCACGCCTGTAATCCCAGCACTTTGGGAGGCCGAGGCGGGTGGATCACCTGAGGTCAGGAGTTCGAGACCAGCTTGGCCAAAATGGAGAAACCCCATCTCTACTAAAAATACAAAATTAGCTGGGTGTGGTGGTGCATGCCTGTAATCCCAGCTACTAGGGAGGTTGAGGCAGGAGAATCGCTTGAACCCAGGAAGCAGAAGTTATGGTGAGCCGAGATTGTGCCATTACACTCCAGCCTGGACAACGAGAACAAAACTCTGTCTCAAAAAAAAAGAAAATTAGCCAGGTGTGGTGGCGCGTGCCTGCAATCCCAGCTACTCAGGAGGCTGAGGCAGGAGAATCACTTGAACTCGGGAGGAGGAGGTTGCAGTGAGCTGAGATGGCGCCACTGCACTCCAGTCTGGGTGACAGAGCAAGACTCTGTCTAGGAAAAAAAAAAAAAGAAGAAGAAGAAAGAGTTATTATCAGTAGAAAGGAACGTCTGGGTGGCGATAAAGGGTTGTAGAGACCAAGGTTTTATCAGGCAGATGAAGCTTCCAGGTAGCAAGCTTCAGAGAAAATAGATCGTAAATGTTTCTTACCAGACTTAAGATCTTTGTTGATGTTAATGCTGGTTGGCCTTTCCTGAATTCCAAAAGGGAGGAGGTTATAATGATGCCTGTGGGACCTGCTCTTCCATCATGGCCTGAACCAGATTTTCAGATTTGCTTGGGAATGTCCTTAGCCAAGAAGAAAGGCCCATTCAGATGGCTGTGGAGGGGCCTTAGAATTGTATTTGTGGTTTACAGGACAGAGCTTGGGACCTCACTGTACTGCTCTGGCCTGAAATGCAAGTGGAGAGGATAGAGCTAACAATGAAACGAGTGAATTATTTTAAGTGTATGAAGTCAGTCTGCAGAGGAGCAGGCACTTAGAGTGAATCAGCACATTGCGGGAAGCTTTTGAACAGCCCCAACCTGAGCTCTTGTAGTTTTGTGAAAGGAGAAGAGACAGCAGAAGCATGAGCAGCACAGGCGATGGCCAAGGCCCAGAGCAGCAGACAGGCTGCCATCTACACATCTCCAGGTTCTTCTAGCACTCACTTCTTCAGCTTCTCCCTCCTTGTGTTTAGAGGTCCCTGTTTTTCTGGTTCCCCCCCCCCAACTCTTTTTTTTTTGGAGAATGGAGTCTCACTGTATTGCCCAGGCAGGTTGGAAGTCCCTGTTTTTCTAAGCTCCCCTGGCCATGTGCTTGAGTGGCTCAGCACCTTCTCCCTTCTCAAGGACTTGGCTGGTGTGGGGGTAGGGGCCATACTGTTCCAGTAAACCTTGCCAGCCTGCTTCCAGGAAAAGCCCAGAGGGGAGGGAGAAGCATATATAAATCTAAAAGGCCAACAGAATTTCTGTATTAAAATGTTGTCGGTAAAAGAACAGGTCACGTCAGCTTCTAAAGCAGATTATGCTCAGGCCTGATGCTCAGAAAAACAGCTTTCACAGGGGCTGCTTCTCAGGAAAGGCAAACAGCAGAGTGTTGGAGGCTGGCAGCTAATCTGAAAGTGGGGGTGGGAGCCCTGGGTTTAAGGAAAGGCTGTTTGGCATGGTGGGGAGATGATAGTAAGGCCCTCGTCATATAAGCCCTACAGGCCCTTCTTCCCAAAACAGTGCTGAAACATCTCCTTTGCTAGATGCAGCAGTCAGTATTTTCCACTCTGACTCAGAGTGAGCAGAACAGTTCTGAAAATTGGGAGCACTATCCTTTTTTTTTTTTTTTTTTTTTTTTTGGAGACGGAGTCTGGCTCTGTCGCCCAGGCTGGAGTACAGTGGCGCGATCTCCACTCTCTGCAAGCTCCACTGCCTCCCAGGTTAACGCCATTCTCCTGCCTCAGCCTCCCTAGAAGCTGGGACTACAGGCGCCCGCCACCACGCCTGGCTAATTTTTTTATATTTTCAGTACCGACGGTGTTTCACCGTGTTCGCCAGGATGGTCTCCATCTCCTGACCTCGTGATCCGCCCGCCTCGGCCTCCCAAAGTGCTGGGATTACAGGCGTGAGCCACCGCGCCCGGCCGGGAGCATTATCTTTATTCCTGAAGGCTGGTTTTTGGGAAGCCTGGGCCACTGCCTCCCCCTGCTGTTTCCAGCAGAGCCACTTGGTCTCAGAGCTTACTCAGCCCCTCCCGCCACAGCTAATTCATACCTACCCCTACTGCAGGCTTTAGAGAGCAAAGGTGATGGCTGCCTTGCTGCTGCTAAGGTTTACTTTTTATTTTATTTTATTTTATTTTATTTATTTTGATGGAGTCTCTCTCTGTTGCCCAGGCTGGAGTGCAATGGTGTGATCTCAGCTCACTGCAAACTCCACCTCCCAGGTTGAAATGATTCTCCCACCTCAGCCTCCCTAGTAGCTGGGACTACAGGGGTGCGACACCACGCCTGGCTAATTTTTGTATCTTTAGTAGAGACAGGGTTTCACCATGTTAGCCAGACTGCTCTCCAACTCCTGCCCTCAAGTGAGCCACCCATCTCGGCCTCCCAAAGTGCCGGAATTACAGGTGTGAGCCACCGCTCCCGGCCTTGAGTGTATTTCTATTAACAATACTGCAGGGAACATTTGTGCTCATACTTCTTTTTTCACATCTGTGAGAGTATCTGTAAAATTCCCAGGTGTCGAATTGCTGGCACAAAGGGTATGTGCACTCGAGATTTTCTTTTGTTTGTTTATTTTTTTTTTGAGACAGAGTCCCGCTCTGTTGCCCAGACTGGAGTGCAGTGGTGCCACCTCGGCTCACTGAAACCTCTGCCTCCTGGGTTTAAGCAATTCTGCCTGCCTCAGCTTCCCAAGTAGCTGGGATTATAGGTGCCCGCCACCACACCTGACTAATATTTTTGGTTTTTTTCCTTTGGATTTTTAGTAGAGACGGGGTTTCACCATGTTGGCCAGGCTAGTCTTGAACTGCTGACCTCAGGTGATCCACCCACCTTGGTCTCCCGAAGTGCTGGGATGACAGGCACCTCACCCAGCTGCATGTGAGATTTTCATAGCTACTTACCCAACTGCCTTCCAAAGAGGTTGTACCAGTTTACACTGATCAACAATGCATGAGGATGCATTTCTCTGCACTCTTGGAAACAAAAGTATTAACAGTCTCATTTTATCTTTGTCAATCTGAAATATTAAAAAATGCCACTTCAGGGCCAGGTGCGGTGGCTCACGCCTGTAATCCCAGCCCTTTGGGAGGCCAAGGCGGGCAGATCACAAGGTCGGGAGATTGAGACCATCCTGGCTAACACGGTGAAACCTTGTCTCTACTAAAAATACAAAAAAAATTAGTTAGGCGTGGTGGTGGGTGCCTGTAGTCCCAGCTACTCCGGAGGCTGAGGCAGGAGAATGGCGTGAACCC
>NC_045449.1:16101224-16109918 GCF_002776525.5 Piliocolobus tephrosceles
TTGAATGGTCATTTTTCTTATGCTAAGTGAAGCTGCACATCTGGTCATATGTTTAAGAACAATTTTCGGTTGGGCGCGGTGGCTCACAACTGTAATCCCAGCACTTTGGGAGGCCGAGGCGGGTGGATCACGAGGTCAGGAGATCGAGACTATCCTGGCTAACATGGTGAAAGCCCATCTCTACTAAAAATACGAAAAACCAAAATTAGCCGTGCGTGGGGGGCGGCGGCCTGGGTTCCCAGCAACTCAGGAGGCTGAGGCAGGAGAATGGCGTAAACCCGGGAGGCAGAGCTTGTAGTGAGCTGAGATCCGGCCACTGCACTCCAGCCCGGGGACAGAGCGAGACTCCGTCTCAAAAAAAAAAAAAAATTTCTGTTCTGTGAATTGTCTGATCCTGCCCTTTGTCCATTTTCCTATTGTGTTATTAATCTGTTTCTCATATATTTATAGAAACCGCTTATATATTGAAGAAATTAGTCCTTTTGGTGGGTGCGGTGGCCCATGCCTGTAATCCCAGCACTTTCAGAGGCTGAGGCAGAATTGCTTGAGGTCAGCAGTTCAGGACCAGTCTGGGACACATAGCAAGAACCTGTCTCTACAAAAAGTTTTTAAAATTAGCCAGGTATAGTGGTGTGCGCCTCTAATCCCAGTTACTTGGGAAGCTGAGGTGGATGGATCACTTGTGCCTGGGACGTGGAGACTGCAATGAGCTCTGATTGCATCACAACACTCCAGTCTGGGTGACAGAGTCAGATGCTGTCTCAAAAGAAAAGAAAAAAAAGAAAGAAATTAGTCATTTAAGGTCAGGCGCAGTGCCTCATGCTTGTAACCCCAGCACTTTGGGAGGCCAAGGTGGGCGGATCACTTGAGGTCAGGAGTTTGAGACCAACCTGGCTAACATGGTGAAACTCTGTCTCTACTAAAAATACAAAAAATTAGCTGGACATGGTGGCACACGCCTCTGTTGTAAACATTTCTTCCTCGTTTTTTATTTACAAAATATGTCAAGAGACTGGGCACAGTGGTTCCTGCCTCTAAATCCCAATGCTTTAGGAGGCTGAGGTAGGAGGATCACTTGAGGCCATGAGTTTGAGACCAGCCCAGGCAATATGGTGACAACCCAGCTCTACAAAAACTTAAAAATAAAAATAAATTAGCCAGGCATGGTGGCACGTGCCTGTGGTCCCAGCTACTCAGGAGGGCTGAGGTGGGACGATCACTTGACCCCAGAATTTGAGGTTACAGTTAGCTACGATGGTACCACTGCACACAAGCCTGGGCAGCAGAGTGGGAGCCTATCTCTAAATACACACACACACACACACACACATAAATATATGAAGAGACGCATTTATATCATAGAGTTGTTTATAAATGCCCCATTAGTATGAGTTAAATAAATTATGATATATATAACAGAAAGCTATGCAGCTATTTAAATGAAGATATATATTTATCAGCATAAAACAATGTAAGTAGAAAAATTAACTTTAAAAAAGCAGGATAAAAAATAGCATTGGCCGGGTGCGGTGGCTCAAGCCTGTAATCCCAGCACTTTGGGAGGCCGAGGCGGGCGGATCACGAGGTCAGGAGATCAAGACCATCCTGGCTAACCCGGCGAAACCCCGTCTCTACTAAAAAATACAAAAAACTAGCCGGGCGAGGTGGCGGGCGCCTGTGGTCCCAGCTACTCGGGAGGCTGAGGCAGGAGAATGGCGTAAACCCGGGAGGCGGAGCTTGCAGTGAGCTGAGATCCGGCCACTGCACTCCGGCCTGGGTGACAGAGCAAGACTCCATCTCAAAAAAAAAAAAAAAAAAAAAAAAATAGCATTATATGATAACCCATTTTTAAAAAATCTGTGCTATCAGTAGTTACCTCCAGATGATGAGAATTTGGTAATTTATTTGGGTAATTTTACTCTTTTCTTTTTACCATTCCAGATTATCGAATTTTTTTTTTTTTTTTTTTTTTGAGACAGAGATTCGCTCTTGTTGTCCAGGCTGTAGTGCAATGGCGCGATCTCGGCTTACCACCACCTCTGCCTCCTGGGTTCAAGCAATTCTCCTACCTCAGCCTCCCTAGTAGCTGGGATTACAGGCTCCTGCCCACCATGCCCAGCTAATTCTTTATTTTTTTTTTTTTGAGACGGAGTTTTGCTCTTGTTGCCCGGGCTGGAGTGCATTGATGCGATCTCGGTTCACCACAACCTCCGCCTCCTGGGTTCAAGCGATTCTCCTGCCTCAGCCTCCCAATTAGCTAGGATTACAGGCATGGGCCACCACACCTGGTTAATTTTGTATTTTTAGTAGAGACAGGGTTTCTCCATGTTGGTCAGGTTGGTCTTGAACTCCCAACATCAGGTGATCCACCCACCTCGGCCTCCCAAAGTGCTGGGATTACAGGCATGAGCCACCGCCCCCGGCATCATGCTATTTTTAAATGTGTTACAAACTTATGAAGAAGCATGGGGGTATCACATGGGGTATTAGGAAACAATTATAGTGTTCAGTACGCTTGGCAAAGTATAGTCATGTGATATAAAAGGCATTTGTCAAAGCTACTACTGACACTGGAGTTAAGACAGGCATTAATCAGTAGATTTTTCTTTTTTTTTTTTTATGAGATGGAGTCTTGCTCTTGTTGCCCAGGCTAGAGTACAATGGCACGATATCGGCTCACTGCAACCTCTGCCTCCCAGGTTCAAGTGGTTCTCCTGCCTCAGCCTCCTGAGTAGCTGGGATTCCAGGCACCCGCCATCATGCCTGGCTAATTTTTTTTTTTTTTTTTTGTATTTTTAGTAGAAATGGGGTTTTGCTATGTTGGCCAGGCTGGTCTCGAACTCCTGACCTCGTGATCCTCCCGCCTTGGTCTCCCAAAGTGCCAACAGGCGTGAGCCACCATGCCTGGCCTTAATCAGTAGATTTCAATGGCTCCAGAGTCTCTCTGTCACTGGTTTGTTGATCCCTGGAGGGAATAAATGCTATTATGGTCTAGGGGTTGTGGGATGGCAGGTTTCCTCTTCCTAGAACAGCCTTACCCTAAGAAGGTCATGAATTTGATTTCCCCACCCCAGCCCCTTCCCCACTTTTGTCCCTGAAAATTTGGTCTAGGCTTGGGTGAGGGCTCCAGGGTGGTTAAAAAGCTGCCTAGTGGCTGGAGTGGGAGGCTCAGGCAGGCAAAAATGCTGATCCTTTGAAAGGAGCCTCTCAGAGGTCGCTGGGCTTGCTAGGCTCCCAGTCGTGCTTGAGGGTGGCAAGACTTTGGAAAAGACAGTTGCCTGCCCTGGTTCCTGGCGGCCAGCCTGCAGAGGTCAGGCGATCATCCACTCTCTTGACGAGTTTCAGTCCCACATCTAGGAAAGGCCTCTCTAGGAAGTCCCAGAGATGAGGTCTGTGCCAGCAGAACCTGGGGCATGAAGACCCAGAAGAGGCTGGTTCAGGCTCCTCTCCAGGGCCAAGGCTGCCCCTGCAGCGTCCAGGGTTTTATCCCACTCATCTCATCTGCAGGACCTACAAAAGAGCGAGCTGCTACGCTGGCTTTGCATCTTCCAGAGACATTTGGCCAGTTCGCCTTCCAGAGCCACATCGTCGCGGCCGAAGTAGAAGCTCAGCGAGATGCCGGTTGACCAGGCAGTTGGTGGCTGCCTCCGCCTGGGTGGAGTCATTCTGACACATCTGGGAGCTCATGCTTGGGGACAAGAAGCAGATAACCACAAAAACAGTGTTGGCTGGGCCCAGAAGCAGGAGGTTGCCAAGAAGATGGCGTCGGAGGCTGCAAGTGGAAAGGAGATGGGAGGCGATCAGAGGCTGGAAGAGGGAGCAATCCGGTCTGTTCGTTCCAAACATTGTTGAGGCAAGAGACAGAGCCAGAACCCAACATGCTAACTTCAGGCAACGTGCTGTAGATTTCAAATGTGTGTTATGTATAGTTTTTTTTTTTAAATGTGTGTTATTAATAGTTATCAACAAGCCTTAAACCTTCATTTAATCCTTTGGCCCAGAAGCCATAAAGAAAAAGATTGTCAGATGATGATGATGATGATTGAGACAGGGTCTTGCTCTGTCACCCAGGCTGGAGAGCAGTGGGGAGATCACAGCTCACTGCAGCCTCGACCCCCTGGGCTCAGGTGATCCTCCCACCTCAGCCTCCCGAATAGCTGGGCCAACAGGTGTGTGTTACCACGCCCAGATAATTTTGTATTTTTGGAGATGGGAGCTTTTTTTTTTTCTTTAATTAAAAACGTCTGTTTTTACAAAAGACACCATAATTGAAAAGTGAAGTAAGGCCAGGTGCAGTGGCTCACGCCTGTAATCCCAGCACTGTGGGAGGGTGAGGCAGGCAGATCACTTGAGGCCAGGAGTTTTGAGACCAGCCTGGCCAACATGGTGAAACCCCGTCTCTACTAAAAATACAAAAATTAGCCGGGTGTGGTGGCATGCACCTGTAAGCCCAGCTACTCGAGAGTCTTGAACCCAGGAGGTGAAGGCTGCAGTGAGCGGAGATCACACCACTGCACTCCAGCCTAGACAGCAGAGTGAGACACTGTCTCAAAAAAAAAAAAAAAAAAAAAAAGTGAAGTAAGTCTGAAAGACAATACTTACCACAATTAGATAAATTATTAGTTGTTAGAATATATAAAGAAGTCGTACAAATTCATACTAAAATTGGGCAAAGGAAATGAACAAATAATTCACAAGACAAATTAATGTTAAATCAACATTCAAAAGGTATCCAATCTCAGAAGTAATCAGGCACATGCACATTAAAACAATAAAGTGTTGTTTTTGCCCCTCAATGTGTCCAAAGTATAATATTAATGAAGTGGTGGAAGACTAGATACTCTCTCTTATGCAGTATTGGTGGGAATTGATATTGGTACAGTCTTTTTAAAAATTGTGGTCAACTATAAATAACAAAAATGTACCATTTAAGCCATTTTTAAGTGTATAGTTTGGTAGCATTAATTAATATTCATTGTGTGTGACCATCACCACCATCCATCTCCAGAACTGTTTTCGTCTTTTTCCCCACCAAACACTAACTCCCCATTCCCTCCTTTCCCAGTCCCTGGCACCCACCATTCTACTTTCTGTCTTTATGAGTTTGACTACTCTAGCTACCTCATATAGTGGAATCACACAGTATTTGTCCTTTTGTGTCTGTCTTGTTTCATTTAATGTAATGTCTTTAAGATCCATCCATGTGGGGGAGGGGGGAGGGATTGCATTGGGGAGTTATACCTGATATAAATGATGAATTGATGGGTGCTGACGAGTTGATGGATGCAGCACACCAACATGGCACATATATACATATGTAACAAACCTGCACGTTATGCACATGTACCCTAGAACTTAAAGTATAATAATAAAAAAAAAAGCCATGTAGTTTTCTCATTGCAAAATCCTAATTAAAATGTTCCATTTGGAAAAAAAAAAGATTCATCCATGTGGTAATATGTGTCAGAAGTTCCTCCTACGTTCAAGAGATTCTCCTGCCTCAGCTTTCAGAGTAGCTGGGATTGCAGGCGCCTGCCATGACACCCGGCTAATTTTTGTATTTATAGTAGAGACAAGTTTCACCATGTTGGCAAGGCTGGTCTTTTGTTTTGTTTTGTTTTTTTGAGGTGGAGTCTCGCTCTGTAGCCCAGGCTAGAGTGCAGTGGCTCAATCTCAGCTTACTATAACTTCTGCCTCCTGGGTTCAAGCGATTCTCCTACCTCAGCCTCCGGAGTAACTGGGATTACAGGCGTGCGCCACCACACCCAGCTAATTTTTGCATTTTTAGTAGAGACGGGGTTTCACCATATTAGCCAGGCTGGTCTGGAACTCCCGACCTCGAGTGATCTGCCCGCCTTGGCCTTCCAAAATGTTGGGGTTACTGGCGTGAGCCACTGCGCCCAGCAGTTCTTTTGTTTTTTTTTTTTGAGACAGAGTCTCGCTCTGTCTCCAGGCTGGAGTGCAGTGCCCTGATCTCGGCTCACTGCAACCTCTGCTTCCCAGGTTCAAGCGATTCTCCTGCTTCAGCCTCCCAAGTAGCTGAGTGGGACTACAGGTGCGAGCCACCATGCCCAGCTAATTTTTGTATTTTTAGTAGAGACGGGGTTTCACCATGTTGGCCGGGATGGTCTCCATCTGTTGACCTCGTGATACACCCACCTCGGCCTCCCAAAATGCTGGAATTACAGGCATGAGCCACCGCACCCAGTCAGAAGTTCCTTTTTCTATTTTTCAGTTTCTGCTCTGCTAAATGAATTTTCTTCCTTTTAAGGCTGAATAATATTCCATTGTTTGTTGTACAGTCTTTTGAAGGGTAATTTTGTAATAATCCCCAATTTTTAAATGCCATAATCTTTGATACAGCAATTCTACTTCTAGTATATCCTGAAGAAATACTTGCACATTTGTGACAAGAGACATTTACGAGGATATTAATTGCAGTATTGTTTTAATAGTAAAAAATCAGAAACAATCTAAATACCATCAGCAAGGAGAAGGGTAAAATATGGTGTATCTATACCATGAAATATTTTGCAGCAGTTTGAAAAGAATAAGGGACAGCTATATGTGCTAGCATGGAAATGTCTCCAAGAAAGATGGGTATGTAATGTATAATTCTATTTATATATAATTTTTAAAGTATGTTTTTATATAACACAAACATATGTGACACAATGAAAACAATCTGGTGGTAAATACACCAAACTTCTAGCAAGTGGCACAGAAAAAGATGCGTGGGAAGAGGACAGCTGGGAAAGGACGCTGAAAAAGGACTTCAATGTTTTTACTCACTATGTATCTGCTGGTTGAGTCCTTACAACTGCATTGTATTCGTTATTATTTAAGTAAAAAATTAATACTGGGAAAAGAGGAAACATGCCAAACTGAATATACTTGGATCGTAGGGATAATGAATGCTTTCTTTTCCTATATTTCCCAAATTTCCTACACTGAGCATGTATTACATTCATAGTTAGCAATAACATTATTTGAAGGAGAAAATGGTATATCTAGTGTAAATGCAGACGTGAACAAGGTGAGAGTAACTATATATGGAGATATCTATACACATATGCATGTTTACATTGGCATAGAAGTTCAGAAAGACAGGTATAAATGTGGCATTACAGTGTCCTCACACAGCAATTACCAGCAATGTTCCTATTACCTTTTTTTTTTTTGAGACAGAGTTTCATTCTTGTGGCCCAGGCTGGAGTGCAAGGGTGTGATCTCAGCCCACTGCACCTCCGCCTCCCGGGTTCAAGCGATTCTCCGGCCTCAGCTTCCTGAGTAGCTGGGATTACAGGCGCCCGCCACCACGCCCAGCTATTTGTGTGTGTGTGTGTTTTTAGTAGAGACGGGGTTTCACCATGTTGGCCAGGCTGGTCTCCAACGCCTGACCGCAGGTGATCCACCCGCCTCAGCCTCCCAAAATGCTGGGATTATAGGCCTGAGTCACTGCGCCCGGCCCTCCATTACCTTTTTTGTTTGTTTGTGTTTTGGAGACAGGGTCTCCTCGCTCTGTCACCCAGAGGCTTGAGTGTAGTGGCGCGATCACGGTTCTTCCTTTCTGCAAGGCAGGGGCGCGCTTCCTGAAAAGAGGGGTATTTCCGGCGGGAGAAGGAGAGGTCTTTCGCTCCCGCCTCCAAAGTTCCAATTCCCCAAATTCTGCGTTTTCGGGCAGTAGGCTAGGAAGAGCGGGCTCTGCAGCTAGTTTCTCAGGCCACCGCGCCACAGACGCGGGACGACGCGGCACCCGATGTCGCGACACCTGGTGGTGACCGTGAAGCACAATTCCCTCTCACATTTTAAAAATCGCGCGCCCCTCACACACTAGCCGGTTTTTTGTTTTTCTTTTTCTTTTTTTTTTTTTTTTTGAGACAAGTTCTGGCTCGGTCCCCCAGCGCGATCACCGCTCACTGCAGCCTCGAACTCCCTGGCTCAAGTGATCCTCCCACCTCAGCCTCCAGAGTGGCTGGGACCACAGGCGTGTGCGCCACCATGCCTGCCAAATGCTTGGTTTTTTGTTTGGTTTTTGTTGTTGTTGTTGTTGTTGTTGTTGTTGTTGTTGTTTGAGACGGGGTCTCGGTCTGTCGCCCAGGCTGGAGTGCAGTGGCGCGATCTCGGCTCACTGCAACCTCCGCCTCCCGGGTTCAAAATGCTTGTATTTTTTTCAGAAACGAAGTCTCGCTATGTCGTCCAGGCTGGTCTTGACTCACGGGTTCAAGCGATCCCCTTGTGTCGGCCTCCAAAAATCCTGGGGATTATAGACGTGAGCCACAGTGCCCGGTGAGATCCCATCTCTTTAAAAGAAAAAAAAAAAAGGCCTCGGCTGGGCGTGGTGGCTCACGCCTGCAATCACAGCACTTTGGGAGGCGGAGGCAGGCGGATCACGAAGTCAGGAAATCGAGACCATCCTGGCTAACACGGTGAAACCCCCGTCTCTACGAAAAATACAAAAAAAATTAGCCAGGCGTGGTGGTGGGCGCTTGTAGTCCCAACTACTTGGGAGGCTGAGACAGGAGAATGGCGTGAACCCGGGAGGTGGAGTTTGCAGTGAGCCGAGATCGTGCCACTGCACACCAGCCTGGGCAACAGAACAAGACTCCGTTTAAAAAAAAAAAAAAGCCCTGGCGCCATGGCTCACGCCTGTAATCCCAGCACTTTGGGAGGCCGAGACGGGTGGATCACCTG
>NC_045449.1:16110018-16134562 GCF_002776525.5 Piliocolobus tephrosceles
AAAAGATAAAAAAATTAGCTGGGCCTGATGGCAGACGCCTGTAATCCCAGCTACTCCAAAGGCTGAGGCAGGGAATTGCTTGAAACCGGAAGGTGGAGGTTGCAGTGAGCCGATCGTGCCACTGCACTCCAGCCTGGGCTAGAGAACGAGACTCCATCTCAAAAAAAAAAAAAAAGAAGAAGAAGAAGAAGAAAAAGTTTTTTAATTAGCCTGGCTTAGTGGCAGGTGCCTGTAGTCCTAGCTACTCGGGAGGCTAAGGTGCGAGGATCGCTTCAGCCCGGGAGTTTAAGGCTGTAGTAAGCTATGATTGTGTCATTGCACTCCAGGCAGGGCCACAGAGTGAGACCCTGTCTCTAAAAAATTAAATTAAAATTTTTTTAAAAAACAGCAAACACCTAATATTTGTTGAATGAATAAATAAATGAAAACATATACTCTCATTAAACGGTTTCTTCTGGGGATACAAGGAAAGGTGAGAGGGGAGTTTTTACTGGATACTTTTTTTTTTTTTGCAACGGCCAGGCTGGAATGCAATGGTGAGATCTTGGCTCACTGCAACCTCTGCTTCCCAGGTTCAAGTGATTCTCCCACCTCAGTCTCCCTAGTAGCTGGTACTATAGGCGTGCACCACCACACCTGGCTAATTTTTGTATTTTTAGTAGAGACGGGGTTTCACCATGTTGGCCAGGCTGGTCTTGAATTCCTGACCTCAAGTGATCCGCCGGCCTTGGCCTCCCAAAGTACTGGGATTACAGGTGTGAGCCACGTGCCCAGCCTACTGGATACTCTTGTATGCCACTAAATGTATTTTTATCAAGAGCTTGTATCACTTTTGTATTTTACAAAACCAATCAGGCTGGTCATGGTGGCTCATGCCTGTAAATGCAGCACTTTGGGGGACAGAGGCAGGCGGAACACTTGAGGTCAAGGGTTCGAGACCAACTTGGCCAACATGGCAAAAACCCATCTCTACTAAAAATATGAAAAGCAGAGCTTGGCAGCGGGCACCAATAATCCCAGCTACTTCGGAAAGTAAAGCAGAAGGGTCGCTTGAACCCGGGAGGTAGAGGTTGCAATGAGCAGAGATTGGGCCACTGCACTCCAACCTGGGCAACAGAGTGAGACCCTGTTTTGAAAAAATGAAACAAAACCAGGACCAGGCAGGGTGGCTCAGGCCTGTAAGAGAGGGGCCAATCACCTGAGGTCAGGAGTTCAAGACCAGCCTGGCCAAACATAGTGAAACCCTGTCTCTACTAAAAATACAAAAATTAGGCAGGGCATGGTGGTTCATGCCTATAATCCTAGCACTTTGGGAGTCTGAGGCGGGTGGATCGCCTGAGGTCAGAAGTTCGAAATCAGCTTGGCCATCATGGTGAAACACCATCTCTACTAAAAATACAAAAAATTAGCTGGGCATGGTGGTGTGCGCCTGTAATCCCAGTTACTCAGGAGGCTGAGGTAAGAGAATCACTTGAACCCACGAGGTGGAGGTTACAGTGAGCTGAGATCATGCCACCACACTCCAGCCTGGGCGACAGAGTGAGACTCCATCTCAAAAAAAAAAAAAAAATTAGCTGGGCATGGTGGTGCATGCCTGTAATCCCAGCTACGCCAGAGGCTGAGGCATGAGAATCACTTGACCCTTGGAAGCAGAGGTTGCAGTGAGCCCAGATCACGCCACTGCACTCCATTCTGGGCAAGAGTGAGACTCTGCCTCAAAAAAAGGCAGAGGTTGCAGTGAGCCAAAATTGCACCACTGTACTCCAGCCTAGGCAATAGAGTGAGACTCTGTCTCAAAAAGAAGGAAACAACCAATTAGATAATTTTTTAAAATTCCATGTCCAGGCCCGGCACAGTGGGTCACTCCTGTAATCCCAGAACATTGGGAGGCCGAGGTGGGCGGATCACGAGGTCAACAGTTTGAGACCAGCCTGGCCAATATGATGAAACCCCGTCTATACTAAAAAATACAAAAATTAGCCAGGTGCGTGCCAGGCACAGTGGCTCATGCCTGTAATCCCAGCACTTTGGGAGGCCAAGGTGGGTGGATCACGAGGTCAAGAGATTGAGACCATCCTGGCCACCATGGTAAAACCCCATCTCTACTAAAAATACAAAAATTAGCCAGATGTGGTGGCGTGCGCCTATAGTCCCAGCTACTCAGGAGGCTGAAGCAGGAGAATCCATTGAACCCAGGAGGCAGAGGTGGCAATGAGCTGAAATCCTGCCACTACACTTTACCCTGGGCGACAGAGTGAGACTCTGTCTCAAAAAAAAAAAAAAAAAAATTCCACGTCAAAATTTGTCTGTTAATTTGTCTGGTAACATATGCTTAAAGACAAGCTGCAGCCAAGTGGCAACTGATTAAGATAATCTATAAACCAGGCATGGTGGCTCACGCCTGTAATCCCAGCACTTTGGGAGGCCAAGGCAGGCAGATCATGAGGTCAGGATATTCAGACCATCCTGGCTAATACGGTGAAACCTCATCTCTACTAAAAACACAAAAAATTGGCCGGGTGCAGTGGTTCACACCTGTAATCCCAGCAGTTTGGGAGGCGGAGGCAGGTGGATCACCTGAGATTAGGAGTTCAAGACCAGCCTGACTAACATGGTGAAACCTCGTCTCTACTAAAAATACAAAAAATAGCTGGGTGTTGTGGCACACACCTGTAGTCCCAGCTACTCGGGAAGCTGAGGCAGGAGAATGGATTGAACTGTTGCAGGATTCAGGAGGACAAGAGAGACCTCGGGTTGAAACAGGAGAATCTTTATTGAGCGCACTCAGGCCCAGCTGACTCATATCTAAAAGATTGGGCCCAGAATAAAGACAGCACCTGACTTTTATACACACTTCACAAAAGGGGATGGACTAGCTTGAAGCAAGGTTACAGTGGCATGAAATCAGGCATACAGAGGCAGGACAAAGACAGGATTGCACAGGACCGTTGCCAAGCAACCCAGATGTCCATTATCTAGGTTTGTCTGGGCACAGGCTTATCCTATAACCTTCACTATGGTGCCCAGGCAGCTGTAGTTCAGGCCTACTCAGGCTTCTTGTGACCTTCGTTGTACTTCTTAGATAAAACAGAATACTTGAAGTCATTAGTTACAGAGAACAAGAATCTATAAACTCATTCCATGAAACAAAGGAAAATCTGTTTTTCTTCTCTCAATGTTGAGGGAGTGCTGGGAGTCTCCAGAACACATTAGATAATATTATCAAGACTTTTCCTGGGTCTGGGTTGTGCCTGTTGCCGCCTCTGGAACAAGTCAGCCTAATACAAGAAAACTTATTTCTCTTTCTTTTAAATTTTATTTTTCTTTAATTTTCCGCCTCAGAACCTGGCAGGTGGAGGTTGCAGTGAGCCGAGATCATGCCACTGTACTTCAGCTTGGGTGACAGACCAAGACTTCGTCTCCCCAGTATTTGAATTGTTCTTTTTTTTTGAGACACAGTCTTGCTTTTCCTTTTTTTCATACTTTTTTCTTTCCTTTTCTTTCTTTTTTTTTTTTTGAGACAGAATCTCACTCCGTCACCCAGGCTGGAGTGCAGTGGCGGGATCTCAACTCGCTGCAACCTCTGCTACCCGAGTTCCAGCGATTCTCCTGCCTCAGCCTCCTGAGTAGCTGGAATTACAGGTGCCCACCACTATGCCCACTAATTTTTGTATTTTTAGTAGAGACAAGGTTTCACCATGTTAGCCAGGCTGGTAGCGAACTCCTGACCTCAGGTGATCCAACTACCTCGTTCTCCCAAAGTGCTGGGATTACAGGTGTGAGCCAACATACCTGGCCATATTGTTCTATTTTAAAAGTAGATCCAAGCCCAGTGTGCAGCCTGCCTCAAATTCACAGCAGCATGTTTCTGTCATTGAAACATGCCTAGAACCAAGCACAATCAGTAGTACCAGATATGGAGACAGGAGAGAGGGCATGGCTTGAACACTGTTTCTCGAAGTATGAAAAATGTTAAGTCATTGAAAAAGAAAGTGATGGCCAGGCACAGTGGCTCACGCCTGTAATCCCAGCACTTTGGGAGGCAAGGTGGACGGATCATAAGGTCAAGAGATTGAGACCATCCTGGCCAACATGGTGAAACCCTGTCTCTACTAAAAATACAAAAATTAGCTGGGCATGGTGGTGCGCACCTGTAGTTCCAGCTACTTGGGAGGCTGAGGTAGGTGGATCTCCAAATATCTCGGTGCCGGCTAGCCTCAGAAACTTGAGCCTTGCTTAGCCCATTTTCTGGAATGTTCTTTTCCAGATCCTTATGTGACTGTCTTCTGCTTATTCTCTCAGGAGATTTTATCTTGAATCATTAAGAGCAAGAACTCTGGAGCCAGCCTGCCTGGGCTCAAACCCCAGCTCTGTGTGCCTGAGTGGGTGGATAGTTGTGAAAATCAAACGAGCCAGTGCATGTAAAATCTTAGAATAATGCCTATTGCATGGTAAGTGTAAATAAGAGTTAACTATTATAGTTCATTAATAATAATATGTCACCTCCTGTTAGAATCACATGAACCCGGGAGGTGGAGGTTGCAGTGAGCTGAGATGGCGCCACTGCACTCCAGCCTTGGGGACAAAAAAAAAAGCATGATGGCCAGATGCAATGACTCACACCTGTAATCCCAACATTTTAAGAGGCTGAAGCGGGTGGATCATTTGAGGCCAGGAATTCAAGACCAGCCTGGCCAAACTGGTGAAACCCTGTCTCTACTAAAAATACAAAAATTAGCTGGGCATGGTGACACATGCCTGTAATCCCAGCTACTCGGCAGGGTGAGGCAGGAGAATCTCTTGAACGCAGGAGGTGGAGGTTGCAGTGAGGCAAGATTGCCCCACTGTACTTCAGCTTAGGTGACAGACCAAGACTTTGTCTCCCCCATCAAAAAAAAAAGTAAGGCGGGGCACTGTGGCTCGATAAGTGTAATTGAAAATTGGAAAACACTGGGTTAAACAATGTTAAACCAGTTCCTATAAGGTAGCACTCCTTGGAGACTTAAATATACTAATGTACATTGTAGGACATTGTAGGTCTTCCGGAGGGAGATAATGGATAACTTCCCAAGCTCCTTGTGATCACAGCATCCTTTTTCATAGTGGTTGTAATGTTTGGAAGATACAGTTTGGGGAAACACTGACATCAGAAATTTCTGAAGATAATGGTGTTTCTTAAAACGGGTCCTGGTTAGTGTTGTGTGGTTAGAATAGGTTTTAGAATTTTGTAGAAGCTGGCTAGGACCTGCTGGCTGGAGAGTGAACTTCACCACCCAACTTTTGATACTAAAAAAAGTGGGAGGCCAGGCACAGTGGCTCACACCTATAATCCCAGCACTTTGGGAGGCTGAGGTGGGCGGATCACCTGAGGTCAGGAGTTTGAGACCAACCTGACCAACATGGTGAAACCCTGTCTTTACTAAAAATACAAAATTAGCCGGGTGTGGTGGTACATGCCTGTAATCCCAGCTACTCAGGAGGCTGAGACAGGAGAATCACTTGAACCTGGGAGATGGAGGTTGTAGTGAGCCAAGATCGCGCCATTGCACTCCAGCCTGGGCAACAAGAGTGAAACTCCTTCTCAAAAAAGAAAAAAGAAAAAAAAAAAAAAGTGGGAGATCAGCTGGGCACGGTGGCTCACGCTTGTAATCCCAACACTTTGGGAGGCCGAGGTTGGCAAATTGGTGGAGGTCAGGAGTTCGACACCAGCCTGACCAACATGATGAAACCTCGTCTCTACTAAAAATACAGCAATTAGCTGGACATGGCTATGGGCACCTGTAATCCCAGCTGCATGGGAGGCTGAGACAGGAGAATCGCTTGAACTTGGGAGGCAGAAGTTACAGTGAGCCGAGATCGCGCTACTGCACTCCAGCCTGGGAGACAAGAGCAAGACTCCATCTCAAAAAAAAAAAAAAAAAGTGGGAGATTAAGAAAGTATAAAACCCAGCTACTCGGGAGGCTGAGGCAGGAAAATTGCTTGAACCCATGAGGTGGAGGTTGCAGTGAGCCAAGATCATGCCACCACACTCTAGCCTGGATGACAGAGAGAGGCTCTGTCTCAAAAAAGAAAAGAAAAAGGTATGAAAAAAGGAAAAATCTCAAAACCTATTTCCTTGTTGCACTGAAGAAACTGAGTACTTATTGTCGGTCTAAGGAAACTAAGTACTTATATCACTAAGTAATTATTGCTGCACTAAGTATAAGATCCTTTCCCAGAACCCAATATGGATCTAAAGCTTCCATTTAGAGATAGCTGGGCCCGATTAAAATGGAGTCATGAATTGCCCCCTCAGATTCTTTGAGGAGTGAATAAGGTATAGCTAAAATAAAGTATGTTGAAGTTCAGGAAGTCTCATGAGATAGAGTTTCTAGAGGCCCTATAGGAGTGACAGAGATTGAACTAGAGACTTGTGCAAAATGTCTACTCTATCCAATTCAGAAACACCGTCTGACTTCA
Source organism: Piliocolobus tephrosceles (assembly GCF_002776525.5). Lineage (NCBI taxonomy): Eukaryota > Metazoa > Chordata > Mammalia > Primates > Cercopithecidae > Piliocolobus > Piliocolobus tephrosceles. Next base: position 16,116,479 of record NC_045449.1, read on the forward strand.
GGGCTGAGTTACATTGCTGGCTGTTAAACATGGGGTACTTGTGAACAATGCTGATGTTATGTGGGTGCCAGATTTAAGAATATCTACGGAGGAGCTGAAATATGCCCCCCTTTAAAACTACTGCTCTATTCTCCTGAAGCAACCATTGTTAACAGTGGCCCACCCGTCTTTGTGCTTAGGCATATTTTTTTCCTATAGCATTTTTTCCTCTATTGGATATTGCCCCATGAAGTTCCCATCACCTTCATTCAGTTTACTTATTGCATTATCATTTTTTTTTTTTTTTAGATAGGGTCTCATTCCCATCACCCAGGCTGGAGTGCAGTGGCAAGACCACAGCTCATTACAGTCTTAACCTCGTTGCTGTGATCCTCCTGCCTTATTATTATTATTTTATTTTATTTTTTGTAGAGATGAGTTCTTACTATGTTGCCAGGCTGATCTCAAACTACCAGGTTCAAGCGATCCTCCCACCTCGGGCTCCTAAAGTGCTGAGATTACACAGGTGTGAGCCACAGCACCCAACCTATTATCTCTTTTTGATTGGTAATTTCATTACAAACAATAGCATATTAAGCACTATGCAAGTGTGTGGGGTTTTTGGTTTTGTTTTGTTTTTAGAGACAGAGTTTCATTCTGTTGCCCAGGCTGGAGTGCAGTGCAGTGGCATTACCCGTAACTCACTGCAGCCCTGTCCTGGGCTCAAGCCATTCTGCTTGTTTCCCCAAGTAGTTGGGACTACAGGCATGAGTCACCTCACCTGGCCAAGTTTTTAACATTGTTTTAAGTACTTCACATGTAATTATAACTACTCTGAGACAGGTGTAATTAACCCAATTTTTTTTTTTTTTTTTGAGTTTTGAGGAGTCTTGCTCTGTCGCCCAGGCTGGAGTGCAGTGGTGCGATCTCGGCTCACTGCAAGCTCCGCCTCCCAGGTTCACGCCATTCTCCTGGCTCAGCCTCCCGAGTAGCTGGGACTACAGGCGCCCGCCACCACACCTGGCTAATTTTTTGTATTTTTTTAGTAGAGACGGGGTTTCATCGTGTTAGCCAGGATGGTCTCAATCTCCTGACCTCGTGATCAGCCCATCTTGGCCTCCCAAAGTGCTGGGATTACAGGCTTGAGCCACCGCGCCCGGCCATTAACCCAATGTTTATAGATGAGGAATTTGATGTACTGACAGGATAAATTAGTTGCCCAACATTACAAGCTTGTAAGTAGTTAGCTAGATTTTACTCAAGAAGTCTTGTATCCAGAGCCACACTAAACCATTAGACCACAACATTTTTACAGAGGACATGTCTTTTAAGTTGAATACATTTAATTTTATGTAAAATCCACTGAGCTTATTTTTTTTTTTTTCTCTTTGAGATGGAGTCTCGCTCTGTTGCCAAGACTGGAGCACAGTGGCGCGATCTCGGCTCACTGCAATCTCTGCCTCCTGGGTTCAAGCAATTATCCTGCCTCACACTTCTGAGTAGCTGGGATTACAGGCGCGTGACACCACATCCAGCTAATTTTTTTGTATTTTTAGTAGAGACAGGGTTTCACCATGTAGGTCAGGCTGGTCTCGAACTCCTGGCCTCGTGATCCGCACCCCCCCCCCCCACTCCGTCCTCCCAAAGTGCTGCAATTACAGGCATGAACCACCACACCTGGCCGCTGTTCTCATTTTTATTTACCTGAGAGCTGACAAAAACTATTTTGGACTGGCATCAGGCCATAGACCAGGCCTCCAACACATATTTAAAGAGCCTTTCCCTGGCCAGGTGCGGTGGCTCACGCCTGCGATCACAACACTTCGGGAGGCCGAGGCAGGCAGATCACCTGAAGTCAGGAGTTCAAGACCAGCCTGGCCAACATGGTAAAACTCTGTCTCTATTAAAAATACAAAAATTAACCAGGTGTGGTGACCACTCTTGTAATCCCAGTTACTCAGGAGGCTGAGGCACAAGAATCGCTCGAGCCTGGGAGGCGAAGGTTACAATGAGCCAAGATCATGCCACTGCACTCTGGCTTGGGCTACAGAGTGAGACTGTCTCAAAATTGCTCAAATTCATTTGTGTGCAGACTGAATTTGCTGAGATCCATGAATTACTTAGAGGGAGATCTCTATAGAAAATCAGATTCCAAAAAAAAAAAAAAAAAGATTCCAAAAGAGAACTAAAGAGCAATAGCTGAATCTTCTTCTGAAGGATTCACCAGACTACAGACCTATGAGCCTATCCTGTCAGACAGCGACACTTTGGGAGAAATGACCGCACAATATTTTAAGCCCTATTGCCCCAGATAGTAAGTTTTTAGGTATTCAGTGAAATGTTCTAATTTTTCAGGTTTGAAGAGCTAGGTTTTTAGTGACAAGATCTTGCTGTGGTAGGCTCATCTGGAACTCCTGAACTCAAGCAATCCTTCCACCTCAGCTTCCCAAGTAACTAGGACTACAGGCATATGCCACCATGCCCATTTAAACTTTTTTTTTTTTTTTTTTGGTAAAGAGCCAATTGCCCAGTCTGGCCTCAAGCTCTAGCCTCAAATGATCCTCCCGCCTCCACCTCCCAAAGTGCTGGGATTACAGGCATAAGCCACCACGCCTGGCCACGTTTACTGGTTTATTATAAAGATATTACAAAGGACTCAGATGAAGAGATGCATAAGACAAGGTATGGGGGAAGGGGTGCAAAGCTTTAATGCCTTGCCTAGGTGTGCCATCCTCCAGGAACCGCCATGTGTTCAGATATCCAAACTCAGTCCTCTTGGTTTTCTAGGGAGGCTTCACGATGACAGCATTCCTTTCCCCAGGGTATAGGACAGAACCCTCTCTGAAATGGGGGTCTTAGGACTCACAGAAAGGTAGGGGAAGATTACGAGTCCTGTCTTACGGAAGGTAAAAGGGCACAAGTTAGGTGAGTTTCCTGTGGCCTAACAGACCCAACATGACTGTAACAAGGGCTATAGAAATTATGAGACAGGAACTGTGGGCAAAGAACGGTAAAACCAGAGTGACTAAGGCAGATTACCTAAAATAATGCGTGAAACCATTCTCAGGTACATCATGAATATCAAAGGCATATTTATAGATATGCTATTCCTGCATTTGTGTAATATACCCATGGGTACTTCTTGCATGCCAACCACTAACTAGAGATTAACTGGCCAGCGATTTAAAGTCCTATGTGCTTAAATCATGCCAGTTTTAGTACCAGAAAATGTTATTTCTCTACTATAAACCTGAAAAAACCAAACAGGGCTCCCCACACCACTCCCAATTTTGTGCCAAGAATCACATTTACTGAAGTTATATTACAGAAGATAGTGAAGAGGGAGGATTAAGAACTTCCTTAGTACACCTTCACTCCCTCAAATATTTTCTATTGGCACTGTGCATGTATTACTGCCTAGTATCCATTGGCATAGAAGCCTAAGAACTGCTTATGTTGCCAGACTGAGACAAGGATAAGCATTTTTACCCAATACAGGTAAAATCTCATTTGTTGCTGCAATATTTTCACAATAAAGTTAAGCTGTTAGTCCTTAAGAACCAACAGCGTGGCCAAGTGTGGTGGCTCATGCTTGTAAACCAGGCATTTTGGGAGGCCAAGGTGGGCAGATCACTTGAAGCCAGGAGTCTGAGACCAACCCGGTCAACATGGTAAAACCCTATCTCTACTGAAAATACACAGATTAGCTGGTGTGCCCCTGTAGTCCCCAGCTATGTGGGGGGCTGAGGCACACGAACTGCTTGAACCTGGGAGGCGGAGGCTGCAGTGAGCCGAGATCGCACCATTGCACTCGTCTGGGGAAAAGAGTAAGATTGTTGAGTTAAAAAAAAAAAAAGTGTGAGGAACCACTCTAATTTGCCACCTAACTCATCAAGATCAGGAAGATTGTCTTAGATTAGGATACCGTTTTAAACATTAAGTACCTGCAAGCCATCTTTTTCCACAGCCAGTCTTCTTCCATACTCTGATTAGCTGCTTCTTGGCTCATCAGTTAAAACATATACAGCAAAGAGACATTATGGTCCCATATTACTACCCAGGTTAAACACTTTGCTGTAATACACTACAGAGCAATAAACACACAACTGGTTAAGTCACTCAGTAATGCAGAATTGAAAGCAGTTACCACTATTCAAGCAGCCTCAATTAAAACTCTTTCTCCAGCCATCTTTGATTAGGTCTAGGCAGGAACATTTGCTTTCCTTCAATGTAAAGAAAATGCCTGCCATCACTTGAGTCCAGGAATGATACAGTGAGCTATCATTGTGCCACTGCATACCAGTCTGGACTACAGAGCAAGACCCTCTTTTAAAAAAAGCCTGCATATCCAACTTTTTGAGATGGAGTCTTGCTCTGTCACCAGGCTGGGGTACAGTGGCACGAGCTCGGCTCACTACCTCTGCCTCCCAGGTTCAAGTGATTCTCCTGCCTCAACCTCCGGAGTAGCTGAAACTACAGGAACGCGACACCACGCCCAGCTAATTTTTTTAAGCAGAGACATGGTTTCACCATGTTGGCCAGGAAAGTCTCCATCTCGTCATGCGCCTGCCTCGGCCTCCCAACATTTAAATTTGAGCTTCAGAAACTTCGCCATTAATCCAGGATCCTAACTTGTAATGACTTAGAGCAAAGAAGGCTCTTACCCCTCAGCTCACCCAACTGTATTCCAGAGTCAAGTGACTTCACTTTGGACACATTACCAATCTCAAAATTAAATCCCTCCCCCTCGACATTTTCACCAGTTTTAAGTGTACCCACATCACTACAGAATTTCATGACAAAACACCAAGTATGCTACCATGCAACAAAACCTTTATTAACATTTTGAACAGGTTCAGCTATTACTGAAACTTGTAATTTCTAAACTTAAGTTGGGGCAAATGGCTATAGTGCAGAGTAATGCCATCAATGGGCACTGCAAATGCAAGACTTAAGAATTAACAGCCACCCCTCAGGCGCAGGACCAGGTGCAGGGTCGACTCCTTCTGGATGTTGTAGTCAGAAAGAGTGCGGCCATCTTCCAGCTGCTTGCCTGCAAAGATGAGCCTCTGCTGGTCGGGGGGGATGCCTTCTTTATCCTGGATCTTGGCCTTCACATTTTCGATGGTGTCACTGGGCTCCACCTCCAGGGTGATGGTCTTGCCGGTCAGGGTCTTCACGAAGATCTGCATACCACCTCTCAGACGCAGGACCAGGTGCAGGGTCGACTCCTTCTGGATGTTGTAGTCAGAAAGAGTGCGGCCATCTTCCAGCTGCTTGCCTGCAAAAATGAGCCTCTGCTGGTCGGGGGGAATGCCTTCCTTATCCTGGATTTTGGCCTTCACATTTTCGATGGTGTCACTGGGCTCCACCTCCAGGGTGATGGTCTTGCCGGTCAGGGTCTTCACGAAGATCTGCATTCTGACCTAGTTTAAAAGTAAAACATAAGCATGTCATCTCAGGATCATTGTATTTCTTGCTTCAAGAATTCTTGCTTCATCTAATATGCTTCAAAGTTAGCAACTATTCCTTCAAAATGCCTTAAACACGTTAACATTCCGCAAATCTTCCCTCATTTATACGAGGCTAAGTCACTTAATATGAAATTCGTCACTCAAGGTTTCAACGTCAAGAACGGAGAATCCAGAGCGCTAACAAGCGTCCACAGCTTTCTCCACTAACAGTTGCGGATATTCAAACTCCCCCGACCAAACTTCAATCTGCCTAAAACCTAAGCACGGCGTTAGGTAAACTGAAAACAAAACCGAACCCACAAGACTCGAGAAGTAAAAATCCCACTAAACACAAGGGGCACCTTTCTCACACTGGGATTCCGAAGTAAAGATTTCCAAAAGCCACACAAACTACTTTTCCGCCTTCCCCCGAAGTAAACGCGAGGGAATCGCCGTCGGTTAAGCGTCCGTTAGTTTCTGTCAGCGCGCGCGCGCGCGCGGCAACCGCCCTCGCCCCCCTCAGGTCAACAAGGCCCACTCTCCCGGAAAGGCCCGGCGCCGCGTCACCTCGCCCTCCCCCCCCCCCCGCCCCCCCCCCCGCGGCCCACCCAACCCCAAGAAGCCTCCAGCTTGACTTCACCCACTCCCCACTCTCACGCCCCCGGAGGTCGTTACGGCTGCGGGACAATACCTGTTAGCGGTTACGAGGATGCTGCGAATCACCAATCCCGGTCAGCCGCAGAGACACCAAAACAAGCACAGCCAACAAAGCCAGCCGCCCCTGAATGCTCCCGTTTGGCGGAGCGCAAATTTATGCAACGTGTGTTGCGTCACTTATCACTTCTTACGTAGACGCCGTCTCCGTGCGCCGCTGAAAGTAGTTCGCCGCGCCCAACATCCCGAGACGTAGTTTAGGCTTTTCAACTGAGCCACAAATTCCTCATAGCCGTAAGGAAGGATCCTAACAAATTATGTCCCTTCTTTTCTATGCGCTTCTCTTCCTTCTTTGGGAAAATATAAGCAAATTATAGGGCGGATGAATTCGAGTTAAAGAAACCTTCCTCGAAAGCTCTGGAAACTTCCTTGCAGCGCCGGCACTGATTGGTTAGGCCTGCGAAGGCGAGGTCGGCGCTGATTGGTGGGGGACGCAGTGACTCTATTGTTGCTGGGCTCCGCCTGGGGTGATTTAGCGCCGACGTTGCTAAGTAACTGAGTGCGCGTGCGCTGCACGGGCGCGCCTTCCTGAAAGAGGGTATTTCCGGCGGGAGAAGGAAGAGGGTGTTTGTTTTTTTACCTTTTTTTTTCTTTTTTTTTTTTTTTTACTGAGAGGGAGTTTCGCTCTTGGTTCCCAGGCTGGAGTGCAACGGCGCGATCTCGGCTCACCGAAACCTCCGCCTCCCGGGTTCAAGTGATTCTCCTGCCTCAGCCTCCCAAGTAGCTGGGATTACAGGCATGCGCCACCACGTCCGGCTAATTTTTTGTATCTTTAGTAGAGACGGGGTTTCACCGTGTTGGCCAGGCTGGTCTCGAATTTCGTACCTCAGGTAATCCACCCGCCTCGGCCTCCCAGAGTGGGCCGCCCCGCCTCAGAAGCGGGACGGCATGGCACCCGATGTCGCGACACCTGGTGGTGATTGTGAAGCACAGTTCCCTGTCCCACGTTTTTAAAAACGCGCGACCCTGGTCGGGCGCGGGGGCTCACGCCTGTAATCCCAGCACTTTGGGAGGCCGAGGCGGTTGGATCACGAGGTCAGGAGTTCAAGACCAGCCTGGCCAAGATGGTGAAACCCCATCTCTACTACAAATATTTAAAAAATTAGCCGGGCGTGGTGGCAGGCGCCTGTAATCCCAGCCACTTGGGAGGCTGAGGCAGATAATTTCTTGAACCCAGGAGTCAGAGATTGCAGTGAGCCGAGATTGCGCCACTGCACTCTAGCCTGGCGACAGAGCGAGACTCCGTCTCAACAAACAAAAAACGCGAGCCCCTCATACACTGGCCAGTTTTTGCTTTTTTGAGACAAAGTCTGGCTCTGTCCCCTATGCTGGAGTGCAGGCTCACTGCAGCCTCGACCTCCAGGGTTCAAGTTATCCTCCCACCTCAGCCTCCCAAACAGCTGGGACCACAGGCGTGGACCATGCCTGGCTTTTACATTTTGTATTTATTTTTTGAGACAGAGACTCGCTCTGTCACCCAACCTGAAGGCCAGTGGCATGATGTGGCTCACTGCAACCTCCGCTTCCCTGGTTCAAGCGATTCTCCTGCCTCAGCTTCCTGAGTAGCTGGGATTACAAGTGCTTGCCACCATGCCCGGCTAATTTTTGTATTTTTCAGTACAGGTGGGGTTTCACCATGTTGGTCAGGCTGGTCTTGAACTCCTGACCTCAGGTGATCTGTGTGCCTCGGCCTCCCAAAGTGCTGGGATTACAGGTGTGAGCCACCGTGCTCGGTCTAATTTTTTTGATTTTTTGTTTTTTTTTTTTGGTAGATCAGAGTCTTGCTATGTTATCCATGCTGTTACTGAACTGTTGGGCTCAAGAGATCTGCCTCCCTCGGGCTCCCAAAGTGCTAAGATTACAGGCATGAACCACTGTGCCTGGCAGACTAGCCTTTTTTTTTTTTTTTTGGTCATCGTTATTGCAGGGTTGTGAAGCTTTAAATCATGCTTCTGTAGTCAGAGTGCTCTTAATTGCGTTGTCTTAATCCTCCTCACGGCCCTAGGACAGTCTGTAAATCTGGAGTTGAGAGTGGGACCCTCTGCGGGGACTGGGCACCTGTTGCTGAAGCCCCTCACCACCAGGCCCAGAGAGATGAGGCTGGAGTCCAGGGTGACAGTGGCTGGGCTTCGCTCTGGCTCCGGTAATACCTGCAAATCCAGTCCTTCCCTGTTTCTCCAAACTGGTAGGAAAAAAAAGTGCAGATTAGGGAGGCGAAACCCCTTTTCAAGAAACGGGAATTCACCTATAAGAAAGTAGCTGATACTGCTCCCATTGACGTGCTTGTTGTGCAAGGGTGGGGTTAACCAGCTAGGACCAAGCGACGGGTTTCCCTACACCCTGGGTGTGGCCACTCGTCCTGCAAGGAGATAACCCAAGGAAGGTGAGTAAGGCAGATGTGTTTGGATCCTGGTGCCTGGCAGAGTCACGGGGGTGGGGTGGAAGTAAACATGAAATTGCATGTTTTTCACGTGATACCAACCTTCATAATGTAAGAAGTAGTCTAGAAATGTGCATATTAATACAATTAAGTAAACATCACTTAGAAAGGTCGCTAATTACTAAATTCAACATACCTGATCATAACGTTAAGAAACTGTCGACAAATGAGCTGGTATATGAGTTAACACCTAGACAACTTTCAGTTAAATTAAGTAAAACCGGGATCTACTGTCTCCTGACTTGAATAAGCAGGAGATAGAAATAAACAGTTTAAGATAATTTTGGAAGTGATTTTGAACGACTTGGGAGGTAGTTTATAAAACGTTTATTTGATTATACAAAGTATGGATTTTCCTTTTTGTTAGCCTAACAGTGATTCTGAACAGCTCCTCCTGAATCATACATGTTGATCGAAGAATGAGCTAGAAGGCAGATCTCATGACTGGTATAATGACTTCACTAGGAAGTTCTAGCAGTTGCCAGAACTTATAGTTAGTCATACAGGCTCCTGGTTCAGTGTTTTCCCAAAGTAGGTAATTTGGTAACCTAAGATCAAGAATTTGGTAATCTGGCACAGTAGGCACTGTGCTCAATAAATGTTCAGTGACGAAAATGCAATTTTCTCTTTTGTTCAACTGGAGAAAAATTTTGTGACAGCCTTGAAACACAAAGCAAAAAGACAGTAGAGTACTGTATTTCATCTCCATAGGCAAATGCTATTTGCCTTGGCAGTTCCTTCAAAAGAAACAAAGGGGGATTGATTCTGAGATCTAAGTGATTTTACTTGGCTAGATGCCTTTTAATGAAAATCTGTGAGAAAACTGTAGTTCCAATTAAAAGTTCACAGTTGTTTTCTTGACATTATTTGGTGATGTTTAAAATGTGGAATTAATCTCTGATTTGTCAATTCCTTTATATTTCACATTTGGCTATTTCAGTTCAATTATGTAATGAACTCCTGATTTTTTACAAGCAAGTGAGAAACGTTGATATTGAATGCCCAAAGGAACACAGAGCAAAATTCTGTACTGTTTTCATGTTAGGCCTGAAAAGTACAGAAATCTATCCATTAAAAAATAGCTACTTTAGGCAGATTTCAGTGGCTCACGCCTGTAATCTCAGCAGTTTGGGAGGCTGAGGCAGGTGGATCACTTGAGTCCAGGAGTTCAAGACCAGCCTGGCCACCATGGCAAAACCCATCTCTACTAAAAATATAAATGCACTCCTGTGATCCCAACTACTTGGGAGGCTGAGGCATGAGAATCCCTTGAACCCAGGAGGTAGAGGTTGCAGTGAGCTGAGATCACGCCACTGCACTCCAGCCTGGGTGACAGAGTGAGACTCCATCTCAAATACAAACAAAAAATAGCTATTTTAAATGTTTTTTTAACATATGTATTTATTATCTATTTTAGAGTGTCTGTTGCCCAGGCTGGAGTGCAGTGGTGCAATCATAGCTTACTTCAGCCTCCAACTCCTGGGCTGAAGCACTCCTCCTGTGTCAGCCTTCCAAGTAGGTGGGATTACATATACAAGCCGCTCGGCTGGGCACGGTGGCTCAAGCCTGTAATCCCAGCACTTTGGGAGGCCGAGACGGGCGGATCACAAGGTCAGGAGATCGAGACCATCCTGGCGAACACGGTGAAACCCCGTCTCTACTAAAAATACAAAAGCTAGCTGGGCGAGGTGGCGGGCGCCTGTAGTCTCAGCTACTCGGGAGGCTGAGGCAGGAGAATGGCGTAAACCCGGGAGGCGGAGCTTGCAGTGAGCTGAGATCCGGCCACTGCACTCCAGTCCGAGCGACTCCGCCTCAAAAAAAAAAAAAAAAAAAAAAACACAAGCCGCTCTGCCTGGCTGCAATATTGTTATCATGAAATATTACATAAATTCATGAAAGCTGAAGGTAACAAACCAAATACCATATAATCCCCAATTTGCTTAAGCATTTAAAAACCTTTTTTTTTGGCCGGGCATGGTGACTTACCCTATAATCTCAGCACTTTGGGAGGCCAGATCGCCTGAGGACAGGCGGTGGATCACCTGAGGTCAGGGGTTTGAAACCAGCCTGGCCAACATGGCGAAACCCCGTCTATACTAAAATACAAAATTAGCCAGGCATGGTGGCGCATGCCTGTAATCCCAGCTACTTGGGAAGCTGAGATAGGAGAATCACTTGAACCTGGAAGGCGGAGGTTGCAGTGAGCCAAGATGGTGGCATTGCACTCCAACCTGAGCAACAAGAGCAAAACTCCATCTCAAAAAAAAAAAAAAAAAAAACTTTTATTTTTAAATTTTAAATTGTGATTTAAAAAAAATACATAATCTGGCCGGGCGCGGTGGCTCACACCTGTAATCCCAGCACTTTGGGAGGCCAAGGCAGGTGAATCACAGGGTCAGGAGATCGAGACCATCCTGGCTAACACGATGAAACCATGTCTCTACTAAAAATACAAAACATTAGCTGGGCATGGTGGCGGGCACCTGTAGTCCTCGGGAGGCTGAGGCAGGAGAATGGCGTGAACCTGGGAGGCGGAGCTGGCAGTGAGCCGAGATTGCGCCACTGCACTCTAGCCTGGGCAACAGAGCAAGATTTCTGTCTCAAAAAAAAAAAAAAAGAAAAGAAAACACATAACCTGACATTTACCCCCAATTTTGACTGTACAATTTGCTAGTGTTAACTATATTCATATTATTGTGCAACAGTTTTGTTTGTTTGTTTTTTTGTTTGTTTTGAGACAGAGTTTTGCTCTTGTTGCCCAGGCTGTAGTGTAGTGGCATGATCTCTGCTCACTGCAACCTCCGTCTCCCGGGTTTAAGCAGTTCGCCTGCCTCAGCCTCCCAGATAGCTGGGATTACAGGTGCCCACCACCACGCCCAGCTAATTTTTGTATTTTTAATAAAGACAGGGTTTCACCATGTTGGTCAGACTAGTCTCAAACTCCTGACCTCAAGTGATCCACCCGCCTTGGCCTCCCAAAGTGCTGGGATTACAGGCGTGAGCCACTGTGCCCGGCCATGTGCAACAGATCTCTGGCACTTTTTCACCTTGTAAAACTGAAGCTCTGTCTACATTGAACAATAACTCCCTTTTCCCCCTCCTCCCAACCCTGGCATCCACCATTCTACTTTCTGTCTCTATGAGTTTGACTACTTTAATGCCTCATATAAGTGGAATTGTACAATATGTGTTTTTTTGTTACTGGCTTATATAATTATTTATTTTTGAGATAGCGCCTTGCTTTGTTACCTAGACTGGAGTGAGGTGGTGCAAACGTGACTCACTATAGCCTCGACCTCCTAGGCTCAAGTGATCCTCCTGCCTCAGCCCCTGAGTAGCTGGGGCTATAGGCACACATCACCACATCAGGCTAATTTTTTTGTATTTTTTATAGAGATGGGGTTTCACCATGTTGCCCAGGCTGGTCTCAAACTCCTGAGTTCAAACGATTTCCAACCTCGGCCTCCTGAAGTGCTGGGATTGCAGATATGAGCCACCATGCCTGGACTGACTTATTTCATTTAGCATAATGTCCTCAAGGTTCATCCATGTTTTAGCATGTGACAGAATTTCCTTCTCTTTTTGAGACGGAGTCTTGCTCAGTTGCCCAGGCTGGAGTACAGTGGCAAGATCTCAGCTCACTGCAACTACTGTCTCCTGGGTTCAAGCAATTCTCCCGTCTCAGCCTCCCTAGTAGCTGGGATTACAGGCACCCACCACCATGCCTGCCTAATTTTTTTTGTATTTTAGTAGAGATGGGTTTTCACCATGTTGGCCAGGCTGCTCTTGAACTCCTGACCTCAAGTAATTTGCCCATCTCGGCCTCCCAAAGTGCTAGGATTACAGGTGTGAGCCACCGCACCCGGCCTCCTTTTTTAAGACTAATATTCCCTTGTATCTACCTCATTTTCTTTATCCATTCATCTGTTGATGGACACTTGGGTTGTTTCTACATTTTAGCTATTGTGAATAATACTGCAGTGAACATGGGTGTACAAATATCTGTTCAAGTCCTTTCAGATCTTTTGGGGTATATACCCAGAAGTGGAATTGCTGGACCATATAATTCAATGTAAAAAAAAATTTTTTTTTTTTTTTTGGTGACAGGGTCTTGCTTTGTTGCCCAGGCTGAAGTGCAGTGGTGCAATGACAGCCCACTGTAGCCTTGATGTCCCAGACTCAAGGGATCCTTCCATGTCAGCTCCCAGAGTAGTCGGGGCTATAGGCATGTACCACCATGCCTGACTAACTTTTAACTTTTTTGTAGCGACAGGAATCTCACTACGTTGCCCAGGCTGGTCTCAAACTTCTGGCCCCAAGCAGTCCTCCGACCCCAGCCTGCCAAAGTGCTGAGATTACAGGCGCAAGCCACAGTGCCTGGCCCAAAATGGTGGCTCTCGTCTGTAATCCTAGCACTTTGGGAGGCTGAGTCAGGAGGATCAGTTGAACTCAGGAGTTTGAGACCAGCCTGGGCAACATAGTGAGATCTTGTCTCTGTAAAAAAATGTTTTTGGCCGGGTGCAGTGGCTCACGCCTGTAATCCCAGCACTTTGGAAGGCCAAGGCAGGCAGATCACAAGGTCAGAAGATTGACATCATCATGGCTAACATGGTGAAACCCTGTCTCTGTTACAAATACAAAAAGACTAGCCAGGCATGGTGGTGGGCACCTGTAGTCCCAGTTACTCGGGAGGCTGAGGCAGGAGAATGGCGTGAGCCCAGGAGGCAGAGCTTGCAGTGAGCTGAGATTGCACCACTGCACTCCAGCCTGGGCAACAGAGCGAGATTCTGTCTCAAAAAAAATAAAAAGTTTTTAATTTAAAATTTTATTTTTTTCTTTTCCAAAATGCAGAAAAGATCAATTTTTAATTTTTGAGGAATCACCATACTGTTTTCCGTAGCAGTTGCACCATTTTTTTCTTCCTTTCCTTTTTTTTTTTTTGTTTGAGACGGAGTCTCGCTCTGTCGCCCAGGCTGGAGTGCAGTGGCCGGATCTCAGCTCACTGCAAGCTCCGCCTCCCGGGTTTACGCCATTCTCCTGCCTCAGCCTCCCGAGTAGCTGGGACTACAGGCGCCAGCCACCTCACCCGGCTAGCTTTTTGTATTTTTTAGTAGAGACGGGGTTTCACCGTGTTAGCCAGGATGGTCTCGATCTCCTGACCTCGTGATCCGCCCGTCTTGGCCTCCCAAAGTGCTGGGATTACAGGCTTGAGCCACCGCACCCAGACTTTTTTTTTTTTTTTTGAAGAGGTACAGTTTCTCTTGTTGCCCAGGCTGTAGTACAATGGCGCAGTCTTGACTCACTGCATCCTCCGCCTCCCCAGTTCAAGTGATTCTCCTGTCTCAGCCTCCCAAGTAGCTGGGATTACAGCATGCACCACCACACCCCGCTAATTTTTTGTATTTAGTAAAGAGGGGGTTTCACCATGTTTGTCAGGCTGGTCTCGAACTCCTGACCTCAGGTGATCCACCCACCTTGACTTTCCAAATTGCTGGGATTACAGGCGTAGCCACCGCACCTGACATTTTTTTTTTTTTTTTTTTTTTTGAGACGGAGTCTCGCTCTGTCGCCCAGGCGGGACTGCAGTGGTGCCATCTCAGCTCACTGTAACCTCTGCCTACTGGATTCAAGTGATTCTCCTGCCTCAGCCTCCTGAGTAGTTCAACTACAGGCGCCCACCACCAAGCCCAGCTAATTTTTTTTTTGTATTTTTAGTAGAAACGGGGTTTCACCATATTGGTCAGGCTAGTCTCAAACTCCTGATCTTGTGATTTGCTCACCTTGGCATCCCAAGGTACTGGGATTACAGGCGTAAGCCACCGCGCCCAGCCTGATTTACTCATTTTTAACCTTTGGTTTCCCTATCTGTAAAGAAAAATATGTGGACTAGATGTCATCCTACCTTGTCAAATTAAGGTGAGTCTTAAATCTTTGTCTTTTTGCCTAGTTTGCATTGCCTTTTCAGAGCTGTCTTTTGGGAGACTGATATTTTATTTTTTCCTATGCTTTTCTAGGGAATTCTCAAACCTAGTCAAGAAACCAAGAAACTGGTTTCTTGCTTGCTGTAGCAATTTCCCAGGCTGTCAGAAAGTTATGTTATGGATGGGCACGGTGGCTCACACTTGTAATCCCAGCACTTTGGGAGGCTGAGGCGGGTGAATTCCTTGAGCCAAGCTCAGGAGTTTGAGACCAGTCTGGGCAACATGACAAAACCCCATCTCTACAAAAATACAAAACAACTGGGTGCAGTGGCATGCACCTGTAGTCCTAGCTATCTGGGATGATGAGATGGGAGGATTGCTTGAGCCCAGGAGGTGGAGGTTGCAGTCAGCCGAGCTAGGACATTTAAACATAGATTAGATCGGGCACGGTGGTTCATACCTGTAATCTCAGCACTTTGGGAGGCCAAGGCGGGTGGATCACTTGATGCCAGGAGTTGAGACCACCCTGGCCAACATGGGGAAACCTGGTCTTTACTAAAAATACAAAAAATTAGCCGGGTGTGGTGGCGGGTGCCTGTAATCCCAGCTACTTGTGAGGCTGAGGCAGGAGAATCTCTTGAACCTGGGAGGCGGAGGTTTCAGTGAGCTAAGATTATGCTATTGCACTCTGACCTGGGTGACAGAGCGAGACCCATTAGATTTATGGCCAGCTGTGTTGCATTTAAACAGATTACACTTACGGGACCTAATACATATATATGTGTATGTATATATATATGTGTGTGTGTGTATATATATATTACAATCTCTAATACATAAATTTGAAATGCAGTGATTATACATATTAAATCAGCCTTTATATTATGTTCTCATTGATGTGTACATACTACAACGCATTTACAACCATTATCGTAAATTCCTCCAGCTAGCTATTCCTGGGCACTGTTATGCTCTTGAAGTTTGAATCCTGAGCCAAGAGAAAGATACTAGGTCATTCATCCAGTCAGCAGACATTTGTTGAGCAAGTTCTGGGTGTGGGAGGCATTTGGATTGAGTGACTGAGACAGGATATGGACTCCACCCAAGAGAAAGATGGTCTTGGTGCCCGTAAGGGGGTCATTGTGAGGACTAACAGTATCCACCTTAAGGAGCTGTTGGAGAATTCAGTGAGTTGATTCATGTCGAGAGTTTATTTATTGATTGATTGATTTTTGAGATGCAGTCTCACTCTGACTTGCCCAGGCTGGATTGCAGTGGCACAATCTTGGCTCACTGCAGCCTCTGCCTCACGGGTTCAAGCGATTCTCCTGTCTCAGCCTCCCGAGTAGCTGGGATTACAGGCATGCACCACCATACCTGGCTGATTTTTGTATTTTTAGTAGAGACAGGGTTCTACTATGTTGGCCAGGCTGGTCTCGAACTCCTGATCTCAGGTGATCTGCCTGCCTCGGCCTCCCAGAGTGCTAGGATTACAGGCGTGAGCCGCTTGGCCAAGTTCTTGAGGATTAAATGGACTTGCCTCATATGGTTGCATTAATATGGCTAAAGTGCTTAGAACAGATCCTGGGCATTGAAAGCACTCAATAAATATTAGCTATGTAGAAAGCTAACATTGCTGACTGAGACAGACCAATCAGAGGCACATACAGACTTCTGTGGAGGCACAGAGGAGGAAGGGGCCATTTAGCTGTCTGGAGTAGGGCAGGAGGGGAACCAGAACATTTCAGAGAAGGCATTATTTAGAAACCCAGTCACAAGGCAGGAGGGAATAGGTGAAAGATGAGAAGGCATAGAGTATTGAGGAAATAGTGGGGAGCAATTTATAGCTGGAATTTAGGGCAGCTGCTTGTGGGCCTGTGGTTTTCCACGGGAGAAGCAGCCAGGGCTCAACTCGCCAGCAGCCTCGTCATCTCCAGCCATCCTGGCCATCTGTAGTTCTTAGGAAACACCAGGTTTTTTCCCATTTGTGGACCTTTGCAACCAATGTTTCCTTTGCCTAAAACTCTTCTCATGGCCATTTCTGTTTCATATTTTAGGCAGAGTAAATGTTGCCACCTCAGAAAGACCTCTGACATCCACCTCTGCTCCTGCAACTCAGTCGTAACACCCAGGTTATTTCTTTCTCAACAATTTCATATTAGGCTGCGTGCCAGTGGCTCACGCCTGTAATCCCAGCACTTTGGGAGGTCGAGGCGGCCAACCCGGCCAACATGTTGAAAGCCTGTGTCTATTAAAAATACAGAAATTAGCTGGATGTGGTAGTGGACCCCATCTCTACTAAAAATACAAAAATTAGTCAAGCGTGGTGGTGGGCACCTGTAATTTCAGCTACTTGGGAGGCTGAGGCAGGAGAATCATTTGAACCTGGGAGGCAGAGGTTGCAGTGAGCCAAGATCACACCACTGCTCTCCAGCCTGAGTGACAGAGCGAGACTGTGTCTCAAAAAAAAAAAAAAAAAATTTTGTATTTGTTCAGTCTGTAACTTTACTGCTTGATTGGTTGCTTATCTCTTTGTTTTCCCCCAAGTAGAATGTAAACTCCACAAGGGTACAGGCCTTGTCTATCTAGTTTATCACCATATCTCCACACGTAGCCAGCTGGCATAGTGCCTTCTACCTAATCAGCACTTAGTAAATATTTATTTTTAAGTAATTAATCTTTTTTTTTTTTTTTTTGAGACAGAGTCTCACTTGTCACCCAGACTGGAGTGCAGTGACGCAATCACTGCAGCTTCGACCGCCCAGCCTCAAGGGATCCACCCACCTCAGCTTCCCAAGTAGCTGGGACTACAGACACACACCACCATGCTCAGCTAATTTTTCATATATATATATATATTTTTTTTTTTTTTTTTTTTTTGTAGAGATAGAGTTTTGCCATATTGCCACATGGGTCTTGAACTGCTGGATTCAAGTGATCCACCCACTTTGGCTTCCCAAAGTGTTGGGATTATAGGCATGAGCCACCGTGCCCAGCCAGTAAATTATTTATTGAATGAATGAGTGACAAATGAAGGACCCACCTTGCTATATTAAGAACTTAAGACTTCTTCCTGTGTAGTGCATGGGAATGACATGATCAGATTTCTATTTTAGAATGATAATTTGGTGACTTCATAGCAGGTGATTAGGAGGAAGATTAGATTACAGCACTTCAGAGATTGTGGCATTTGTCCAAGCAGGATATGATGAGCATTTATAAGTAGGCTCAGTCTACAAAAGCCAGTGTCCCTAAAGAAAGCAGGAGGAAGGAACTGATACAGTCAAATAAAAACAGAGCATTGTTGGCCGGGCGCGGTGGCTCAAGCCTGTAATCCCAGCACTTTGGGAGGCCGAGACGGGCGGATCACGAGGTCAGGAGATCGAGACCATCCTGGCGAACACGGTGAAACCCCATCTCTACTAAAAATACAAAAAACTAGCCGGGCGAGGTGGCTGGCGCCTGTAGTCCCAGCTACTCAGGAGGCTGAGGCAGGAGAATGGCGTGAACCTGGGAGGCGGAGTTTGCAGCGAGCTGAGATCCGGCCACTGCGCTCCAGCCTGGGCGACAGAGCCAG
>NC_045449.1:16139562-16180970 GCF_002776525.5 Piliocolobus tephrosceles
TTGTTTTGTTTTGTTTTGTTTTGTTTTGTTTTGTTTTGTTTTGTTTTAAGATGGTGTCTCACTCTGCTGCCCAGGCTGGAGTACAGTGGCGCCATCTCAGTTCACTGCAACCTCCGCCTCTGGGGTTCAAGCGATTCTCCTGCCTCAGCCTCCTGGATAGCTGGGACTACAGGTGCGTGCCAACATGCCTGGCTAATTTTTGTATTTTTAGCAGAGATGGGTATATTAATCAGGGTTCTCCTAGAGGGACAGGACTAATAGCATGTATATATAGACACACACATAACGGGGTTATATGTGTGTGTGTGTGTATATATATACATATATACACATAATGGAGAGTTTATTAACTATTCACTTATATGATCACAAGGTCCCACAATAGGCCGTCTGCAAGCTGAGGAGCAAGGAGAGCCAGTCCCAGTCCCAAAACTGAAGAACTTAGAGTCCAACATTCGAGGGCAAGAAGCATCCAGTACAGGAGAAAGATGTAGGCTGGGGCCGGGATCAGTGGTTCACACCTGTAATCCTAACACTTTGGGAGTCCAAGGTGGGCGGATCACCTGAGATCAGAAGTTCAAGACCAACCTGGTCAACGTGGTGAACTCCCACCTCTATTAAAAATATAAAAAATAGCCGGGTGTCATGGTGGGCACCTGTAATCCCAGCTACTCAGGAGACTGAGGCAGGAGAATCACTTGAACCCGAGAGGCAGAGGTTGCAATGAGCTGACATCATGCCACTGCACTCCAGCCCAGGCGACAGAGTGAGACTCTTGTCTCAAAAATTAAAAAGAAAGATATAGCCTGGGAGGCCAGGCCCGTCTCTCCTTTTCATGTTTTCCTGCCTGCTTTTTTTTTTTTTTTTTGAGACGGAGTCTCGCTCTGTCGCCTGGGCTAGAGCGCAGTGGCCAGATCTCAGCTCACTGCAAGCTCCGCCTCCCAGGTTTACGCCATTCTCCTGCCTCAGCCTCCCGAGTAGCTGGGACTACAGGCGCCCGCCACCTCGCCCGGCTAGTTTTTTTGTATTTTTTAGTAGAGACGGGGTTTCACCGTGTTAGCCAGGATGGTCTCGATCTCCTGACCTCGTGATCCACCCGTCTCAGCCTCCCAAAGTGCTGGGATTACAGGCTTGAGCTACCACGCCCCGCCCTCCTGCCTGCTTTATATTCACTGGCAGCTGATTAGCTCGTGCCCATCAGATTAAGTGTGAATCTGCCTTCTGCAGCCCACTGACTCAAATGTTAATCTCTTTTGGCAACACCCTCACAGACACACCCAGGATCAATACTTTGTATCCTTCAATCCAATCAAGTTGACACTCAGTATTAACCATCACAATGGGGTTTCCCCATTTTGGCCAGGCTGGTCTTGAACTCCTGACCTCAGATGATCCACCCACCTCGGCCTCCCATAGTGGTGGGATTATAGGCGTGAGCCACCTCACCCAGCCTAGGAAATAATTTTTTTGTTGTTGTTGAGGTGAAGTTTTGCTCTTGTTGCAAAACTTTGTTTGGAGTGCAGTGGCGCAAATCTTAGCTCACTGCAGCCTCCGCCTTCTGGGTTCAAGTGATTCTCCTGCCTCAGCCTCCTGAGTAGCTGAGATTACCATGCACTACCATGCCCAGCTAATTTTGTATTTTTATTACAGACGGGATTTTTCCATGTTGGCCAGGCTGGTCTCGAATTCCTGACTTCAGGTGATCTGCCTGCCTCAGCCTCCCAGAGTGCTGGGATTACAGGCGTGAGCCACTGCATCTGGCCAACTTTTTTTTTTTTTTTTAAAACAAGGTCTCACTGTGTCACCTAGGCTGGAGTGTAGTGGTACATTCATAGGTACGGCAACCTTGAACTCCAGGGTTCAAGCAATTCCCACCTCACCCTCCCAAGTAGCTAGGACACAAAGATAAGTCATCTTGCCAGACTAATTTTTTTTTTTTTTTTTAAAGTAGAGATGAGAGCTCTTCCTATGTTGTCCAGACTGGTCTCAAACTCCTGGCCTCAAGTGATCCTCTCATCTTGACCTCCTAAGTGTCGGGATTGTAGCCATAAGCCACTGCATCCAGCCTGTTTTAAAAATAGAAATTGACAAACTGTTCCTAAAATTTGTATGTAAATGGAAAGGATCTGGAATAGCCAAACTATTCTTTTAAAAAGGTAAGGCTGGGCACAGTGGCTCACACCTGTAATCCGAGTACTTTGGAAGGCAGAGAAAGGTGGGTCACCTAAGGTCAGGAGTTCAAGACCAGCCTGGCCAACATGTGAAACCCTGTCTCTACTAAAAACACAAAGTCAGCCTGGTATGGTGGCATATGCCTGTAATCCCAGCTACTCAGGAGGCTGAGGCAGGACAATCGCTTGAACCTAGGAGGCGGAGGTTGCAGTGAGACGAGATGGCGCCACTGCCCTCCAGCCTGGGTGACAGAGTGAGACTCTGCCTCAAAATATATAAATAAATAAATAAAACCCATGACAAGATGCCATTTCACAACCTCCATATGGGCAAAAAAAAAATTAAAGCCAAGTGTGGTGGCTCACTCCTGAGAATTTAACAGCCTGGGCAACAAGTGAGACCCCCATTTCTAGAAAAAAAAAAAAAACTAAAAGTTCAGACAATATCAAGTATTGGATAGGATGTAGAGCAATAGGAAGTCTCTCCCACTGTTGGCAAGACTGTAAACTGGTATAACCCCTGTAGAAACAAAATTGAATATGCACATATCCTAGATACAGCAATCCAACTGCAGTTATTATAAAAGAAAAATTGTCCTAAACTTGGCTTGAGGTGGAATATTTTTGGGTAATGTAATTCACAACCTCCTCAAGGAAGACAGTAGTATTCCTAATAAAATATTTGGGCCAGGAGTGGTGGCTGATGCCTGTAATCCCAGCGCTCTGGAAGGCCAAGTTGGGAGGATCGCTTGAGGCTGGGAGTTTGAGACCAGTCTAGACAACATAGCAAGATCCTCCATCTCCACAAAACTTTAAAAAATTCCCTCATGTGGTGGCATGCACCTGCAGTCTTAACTAGTTGGTGGCTGAGGCAGGAGGATCCTTGAGCCCAGGAATCAAGGCTATAGTGAGCTGTGATCATACCACTGCTCTCCAGCCTGGGTGACAGAGGGAGATTCTGTCTCTTACCCCTGACCCCAACAAAAAATTTAAGCAATTTTTTGATAGTTTGTAATCGAATTAAGACACCCTCCTGAGAAACTAGATCCCCACTCACCAAGATGAATATCAGCTATCAGTCAAGAGTCTTATCAAGATCTTTAATTAGGCATTTCTTTTGTATACAGTCTAAACAGTGATTATGTAGTCATTTTCCCCCATTGTTTCTACCAAGAGAGAAATCTTTGACTTGGTCTGTCAGAGGCCTTTGTTGTTGTAGCAAGACTATAGTGAAACTTTGTCACATATTCATAATCAATTTGCCTGAAAGTATTTTTATTTTTAAATTTTTTCTACTATTTATTTTTTGAGGCATGGTCTTGCTCTGTCACCCAGGCTGGAGTGCACTGGCATGATCATAGCTCACTGCAGCCTTGACTTCCTGGGCTCAAGTGATCCTCCCTCCTCCGCTTCCCAAATAGCTGGGACCACAGGCATGCACCACTACGCCCAGCTAATTTATTTTGTTTTATTTTTGTTGCAACAGGAGTCTCACTATGTTGCCTAGGCTGGTCTTGAATTCCTGGTCTCAAGTGATTCTCCTGTCTCGGCCTCCCGAAGTGTTGAGATTACAGGCGCGAACCACCGTGCCTAGCTGAAAAGATTTTTAAACATCTCATACACTAGAGAATCTCTTGCACATGTGTGCCAGGAGAGATGAACAAGAATGTTTATATCAACATTGTTCAGAATAGCAATAACTGTAAACATATATTCCATCAACAGAAAAATGGACGATTGTAGAAAGTTCATCCTGTGCAATAATGAACACACATCAACTCTAGGATACACATCAGTATGCATGAATCACAAAAGAAAAGTCTCAGAAGAATGCATGCATTATGTGTTAACTTATATAATGAGTTCAAAAACAGATGAGACTGCAGGGAGTGGTGGTTCACACCTGTAATCTCAGCACTTTGGGAGGCCGAGGCAGACCAATCACCTGAGGTCAGGAGTTCAAGACCAGCCTCGCCAACCTGGTGAAACCCCGTCTCTACTAAAAATACAAAAATTAGCTAGGCATAGTGGCGTGAGCCTGTAGTCCCAGCTAGTCAGGAGGCTGAGGCAGGATAATTGCTTGAACCCGGGAGGCGGAGGTTGCAGTGAGCCGAGATCACGCCACTGTACTCTAGATTGGGAGACAGAATGAGACTCCACCTCAAAAAAAAAAAAAAAAAATTAGCCAGGCATGGTGTCTCGTGCCTGTAATCCCAGGCTCTCAGGAGGCTGAGGCAGGGAGAATCACCTGAATCCAGGAGGTGCAGGTTGCAGTAAGCCGAGATCGCACTACTGCATTCCAGCCTGGGTAACAGAGTGAAACCCTGTCTCAAAAAAACCCCAAAGAAACCAGATGATACTAAATGTTATTTAGATATATGTACTTCTATGTGATAAAGATGAGCACAAAAGTCAGAAGGGTGGTTACCTCTTGAGTGGTGAGGGGATGATGGGGCACATCAGAGCAATTGATAAAGCTCCATTGCTTGTCATAGTTGGACATTCTTACTATTGTTTGAATTCTACATGTACGTGATATACATTAGTTAGTATAGCAATAAAGAGTTAAGAAAATCACTCTTGCTGCTGTGAGGATGTAGTTTGGGATGAGGTGGGGGCAGACTCTGGTGAGTTCAGTGGATGTGAGAAGTTCAGGACATCTGAGGTCATTATCCATCCTTTTGAGCTCTACCACTTGCTAGCTGTGTGACCCTGAGTGAGTTACTTACACACACCCTCAATTTTCTCAGCAGAAAAATGTGGACAATAAAAGTGCTTGCCTTTTTGTGAAGATTGTTAGACAAAGTTTGCAAAGTTCATCTCAGCACAGTGCCTGGTGCTTAGTAAACACTCAGGACTACCACACAGGGCTGCACAGGAAGAAGGGGTGTCTTTTTCTAATTCACCCAGAGGCACTGACAAAGATTCTTTGCTTGGACAAACTTCAGTCAGGCTTCTGAACCTTCTCCAGAGGCCCATCTGTGTACTTCCTTATAAATTCGGTTTTAGCAAAAGAACTCTGCTAAGTCATTTTAGCCAGAACCCTGTATCTTGATATCTGATCATCTTCAATATCTGATTAGGTTTCTCATCCCCCATCATCCTCCAACAGATGTTGGGTCACCTTGGCCTGTCTTCAGCAAGAGTCCTGTTAGGTAGGTTTGGCCAGAACCCCCCTTACTCCTCTTAGTAATTTTCCATCCACTGACCTCCACCCTGCTCCTTGGCTGTAAATTCCCCCTTGCCCATGCTGTATTTAGAGTTGAGCCCAATCTCTCTCCCCTATAGCAAAATCCCACTACGGTGGTTTCTATACCCATCTTGATGGTCCCAGATAAAGTCTTGCTTACTGTCCTTTACAAGTATCATTGAATAACTTTTCCTTTAACAGCATCAGGCAGCTTGCCAAGTTCTGGGCCTAATAGGTTGTGTCTGTCCAGGAGAGGCTTCTTTTTTTTCTTGGCACAAAGGTTAGTGGTGCCCCTGAAAATGCTGAGAAAAATAACATTTACCATAAGTATGCTGATAAGAGAGATATAAATATTGAGATAAATAATACCATCAGGGATAGAAATGAGGCCTGCCGCATGAGCTGAGAAATTTGAGTGCTCCTGCTATGGTTGAGAGTACAGCCTGCCAGTCCACCCGAAACTCCATCAAAGTCTTTCCCCACTTGTAGGAGGCTGGAGTAGCTTGCCCGCCTCTCAAGCCTGGGGGTACGAAATGGTGCCCCTTGGTTAATTGCATTAACTCTTTGTCACTGCCCGATCTGTATGACACATGCCTCCTGCCCCCTAGCGGCTGTTGCGGATTCTGCTGCACACTCCCAGGAGCTAAACAAGAATTCTGTTTCTGGAGGGAGGGAGCCTTACCAGGTACAGCTCAAAACAAGCACAGACAGATCCAATCTGAAAAGCACATTTGCATATGAAGGTACCATTATTTACTCTCTTTTGCTTCTTTATTTCTAGCAGCTCCACCCCCTGCATAGGAACTTACAGAGCAGTGCTTTAGAGAAAAGCAAATCAAACACACCATACCATTTTCAGATTCCCTTAAAAGCCTGTACAGATTTACCAGGGACTTTTTTTTCCCTTTGGAGTTCAGTGTTGCATCTGTTCTCCTTCTGTGAACACATCACATACTAGATCTGTTTCTCCTTATCCTGAGTCACCAGAGACTTCATCATGTTGGTTTTAGGGGCCTAAGCTGGAGTCAAAAATGCCCATTTAAAACATTTTTTCAGGCCGGGTGTGGTGGCTCACGCCTGTAATCCCAGCACTTTGGGAGGCTGAGGCAGGCGGATCACCTGAGGTCGGGAGTTCGAGACCAGCCTGACCAACATGGAGAAACCCCATCTCTACTAAAAATACAAAATTAGCTGAGCGTGGTGGTGCATGCCTGTAATCCCAGCTACTCGGGAGTCTGAGGCAGGAGAATCGCTTGAACCCGGGAGGTGGAGGTTGCGGTGAGCCAAGATCGCACCATTGCACTCCAGCCTGGGCAACAAAAGTGAAACTCCGACTCAAAAAAAAAAAAAAAGAAAGAAAGAAATAAAAAATGTCAGTTGGGTGCAGTGGCTTATGTCTGTAATCCTAGTACCTTGGGAGGCCAAGGTGGGCGGATCAATTGAGCCCAGGAGCTCGAGACCAGCCTGGACAACATGGCAAAATTCCTCCTCCCTTTTTTTTTTTTTTTCTTTCTTTTTTTTTGAGACAGAGTCTTGCTTTGTCGCCCAGGCTGGAGTGCAATGGCAGGATCATGGCTCACTGCAAGCTCCGCCTCCCAGGTTCAAGCCATTCTCTTGCCTCAGCCTCCCGCCTAACTGGGACTACAGGCGCCCACCACCACGCCCGGTTAATTTTTTCGTATTTTTAGTAGAGACGGGGTTTCACTGTGTTAGCCAGGGTGGTCTCCATCTCCTGATCTTGTGATCCGCCCGCCTCAGCCTCCCAAAGTGCTGGGATTACAGGCATGAGCCACTGCGCCCGGCCACAAAATTCCGTCTTTACAAAAAAAATTAGTGAGTTGTGGTAGCTTGCATGTGTGGTCCCAGCTACTTGGGGGGCTGGGGCGGGAAGATCCCTTGAGCTGGGGAGGTCGAAGCTGCAGTGAGCTGAAATCTTGCCACTGCTCTCTAGCCTGGGCACCAGTGAGGCCCTGTCTCAAAAAAATTCTTTTTAATTTTTTAAATTGTGAAAAACACATACATACACAAAAGGTTGGGTGCAGTGTCTCACACCTGTAATCCCAAAACTTTGGGAGGCTGAGGCAGGCAGATCACCTGAGGTCAGGAGTTCGCCCCGTCTCTACTGAAAAATACAAAACTTAACTGGGTGTGGTGGTGCACACCTGTAGTTTCAGCTACTTTTGAATCTGAGACAGAAGAATTGCTTGAACCTGAGATTGCACCATTGCACCCCAGCCTGGGTGACAGAGCAAGACTCCTTCTCTCAAAAAAGAAAAGAAAAGAAAAGAAAAAAAAACAACACAAAAGTTACCGTTTTAACTCTTTAAGTGTACAGTCCAGTGGCATTAGGTATGTTCATACTGTTGTGCACCCATCACCACCATCCCTCTCCAGAATTTTTTCTTCTTCCCTAACTATACCCATTAAAGAACTCCCGGCGGGGTCCAGTGGCTCACGTCTGTAATCTCAGCACTTTGGAAGATCAAGACGGGGGGATCACCTGAGGTCAGGAAGTCAAGATGAGTTTGACCAACATGGCAAAACCTAGTCTCTACTAAAAACAAAAAAACTAGCTGGGTGTGGTGGCAGGCACCTGAAATCCCAGCTACTCAGGAGCCCGAGGCATGAGAATTGTTTGAATCTGGGAGGCAGAGGTTGCAGTGAGCTGAGATTGGGCCACTGCACTCCAGCCTGGCCTACAGAGCAATACTCCGTCTCAAAAAAACCCAAAAACAACAACAAAAACTCCCTAATCCCCGTACACCCAGCCCCTAGTAACCACCATCCTACTTTTTGTCTACTAATTTGACTGCTCTAGGTACAAAAACAACCACTTTTGATTTTCATGAATGGGCATTGATATTGGGACTCTACTGCCGTATTGTGCATCCACAATGTGCAAATGATGAGGCATTCTTTTCTTTATTCATTCTGCTTGTGCTTTAAAGTCCAGGAAGAATTCTTTTTGTGTGTGGTAAAATATATACTGTATAACATAAAATTTTAACTATATAAGTGCATAGTTCAGTGGCAGTAAATATATTCACAGTGTGCAGCATCACCACTATTTCCAGAACTTTTTTATCACCCCAAACAGAAACTCATTAAGAATAACTCAGACCAGGCGCGGTGGCTCACGCCTGTAATCCTAGCACTTTGGGAGGCCAAAGTGGGTGGATCACCTGAGGTTGGGAGCTCCAGACCAGCCTGACAAACATGGTGAAACCCCGTCTCTACTAAAAATACAAAATTAGCCTGGTGTGGTGGTGCATGCCTGTAATCTCAGCTGCTTGGGAGGCTGAGGCAGGAGAATTGCTTGAACTCGGGAGGTGAAGGTTGCAGTGAGCTGAGATCGCGCCATTGCACTCCAGCCTGGGCGACAAGAGGGAAACTCCCTCTCAAAAAAACAAAAAACAAAAAACAGTAACTCCCCACTCCCTCCTCCCTCAGCCCCTGGCAATCTCTATTCTACTTTATGGCTGAGGTAGGAGGATGCCTTGAGCCCAGGAGTTCAAGGCTGCAGTGAGCTATGATCACGCAACTGCACTCTAGCCTGGGTGACAGAGTTAGACCCTGTTTCAGAAAATAAAAATAAAAATAGACGTTATGATTTAGTAAGTCTTATCAAAACCTACCCAAACTCATGTATGCTACTAAGAGGGTATAACAGAGATGATGAAAATATTTTCCAAAGGACCCAAGAAAGCATATAAGATCCTGTAATAAGCGTTTTGAGTTTATTCTGTTTCTCTAGTTAAATTTTCTTCTTCATTTATAATGTATAAATGTAATTTTGATTTATCTTTCTTCTTTATCAGGCCATCTAGACAGGAGTAATAAACATATATATATACCTATACACACACATCCTGGCAAAAGTCCTAAATTCCATGGGAAAAGAGAGACGTGCACAAGTTTTCACATTGAAGAAAGAGGCTGTTTTATAGAAAAGGAAAACAAAACTAGCATTAAAATTCTCATTTCTGGCCAGGCATGGTGGCTCACACCTGTAATCCCTAGCACTTTGGGAGGCTGAGGCGAGTGGATCACGAAGTCAGGAGTTCGATACCAGTCTGGCTGACATAGTGAAACCCCATCTCTACTAAAAATACAAGAATTAGCCAGGCGTGGTGGCACATGCCTGTAGTCCCAGCTACTGGGGTGACTGAGAAAGGAGAATCGCTTGAACCCAGGAGGAAGAGGTTCTGGCGAGTCAAGATCACACCACTGCACTCCACCCTGGGCAACAGAGTGAGAGTCATCTTAAAAAAAAAAAAAAAAAAGCTCATTTCCAGCCAGCACCGTGACTCATGCTTATAGTCCTGGTACTTTGGGAGGCTGAGGTGGGCAGACTGCTTGAGCCCAGGAGTTCGAGACCAGCCTGGCCAACATGGTGAAACCCCGTCTCTAGAAAAAAATACAAAAATTAGCCAGACATGGTGGCGCATGCCAATGGTCCCAGCTACTTGAGAGGCTGAGGCATGAGAATCGCTTGAACCAAGCTGGCAGAGGTTGCAGTGAGCCGAGATCGTGCCACTGCAAGAGCGAGACTCTGTCTGGGAAAAAAAAAAAAAAAGGCTCAAACCTGTAATCCCAGCGCTTTGGGAGGCTGAGGCGGGAGACTCACTCTAGCCCAAGAGTTTGAGACCAGCCTAAGCAAAATATAAAGATCCTTGTCTCTATAAAAGTAAATAAAATGAAAAAATAGCTGAGCACGGTGGTCCCAGCTACGGGGGTGGCTGAGGTGGGAGGATCCCTTGAGCCAAGTAATTCAAGGCTGCAATGAGCCATGATCAAATTGCTGGGTGACAAAGTGAGATCATGTCTCAAAAAAAAAAAAAAAAAATCTGTCCCCAGACAAAATGTCATTCATCTTTTGGGGCAAAAGAAGATAAGCACTTATGTACTCAGTATCACCCGTGCACCCTACCTGAGGAAAATACTGAAAAGTTCTCTAGGCCAGGTGCAGTGGCTCACGCCTGTAATCCAAGCATTTTGGGATGCCGAGGCGGGCAGATCATGAGGTCAGGAGTTCAAGACCAGCCTGGCCAACACGGCAAAACTCTGTCTCTACTAAAAATACAAAAATTAGCCAGGCATGGTGGTGGCTGCTTATAATCCCAGCTACTTGGGAGGTTGAGGCAGGAGAATCACTTAAACCTAGGAGGTGGAGGTAGCAATGAGCCGAGATAGGGCCACTGCACTCCGGTCTGGGCGACAATAGTGAAACAGTCTCAAAAAAAAAAAAAAAAAAAAAAAAAAAAAATTCTCTAATCAATTGTTAATCATATTTAAAAAGAGACCTCAGGCTGAGTGCAGTGGCTTACACCTGTAATCCCAGCACTTTGGAAGGCTGAGGCAGGTGAACACTTAAGGTCAGGAGTTCCAGCTGAGCCTGGCCAACATGGTGAATGAAGCTATGTATCTACTAAAAATACACAAATTAGTTGAGTATAATGGCTTACCCCTCTATTCCCAGTGACTCGAGATGCTGAGGCAGGAGAATTGCTTGAACCTGGGAGGTAGAGTTTGCAGTGAGCCAAGATCATGCCATTGCACTCCAGCCTGGGTGACACAGCGAGACACCATCTCAAAAAAATAAAGTAAAATAAAAAGGAAACCTCAGTATGGTAGATGGTGAGCACAATGCTTGTTGTGAACAATTGATCTTGTAATAAATATATCTAAATGGATAGTTTATTCATTCAACAAATATTTTGAGTGCTGGGCTCAGTTCTTAGCTCTGTGGACACAAAAGAACAACAAAAGTCATCAGCAATTCTTGGAGCTGGCCTTACGGTTATGATACCAAATAAGAAATACCAAATGTAAATGCTCATGAAGGAGTCTTCAGAAGAAAGTATACTTCAGAGAAGCTGGGCATGGGGTCAGTGGGAAAGTGACGAACTAAAAATTTCAATTTCCAAAATTTTCCTCTAGGTGAAGGGTTGGGGAGTGAGTAGATAAAATATTTTGGGAAACATATTTGTTGATCAATTTGGCAACATTACTAGAGGAACACAGGTTTTATCATAACTACTAGATATAAGAAGGGAAACCACCACCATTATAAAGACAAACAATAAAATTTCCAAATCAACAGAAAGGCAAAAAGGGAATGAAGAAAACTTTTCCAAGTCAGTATAAAGAAAAAGATAAGGGCTGGGCATGGTGGCTCACACCTGTAATCCCAGCATTTTGAGAGGCTGAGGTGGTTGGATCACAAAGTCAGGAGTTCGAGACCAGCCTGACCAACATGGTGAAAGGCTGTCTCTACTAAAATTACAAAAATTAGCCAGGCGTGGTGGCATGTGCCATTAATCCCAGCTAC
The DNA here is from genome assembly GCF_002776525.5 of Piliocolobus tephrosceles. NCBI lineage: Eukaryota > Metazoa > Chordata > Mammalia > Primates > Cercopithecidae > Piliocolobus > Piliocolobus tephrosceles. The sequence continues at coordinate 16,151,255 of NC_045449.1, forward strand.
TTGGGAGGCTGAGGCAGGAGAATTGCTTGAACCCAGGAGGCAGAGTTTGCAGTGAGCCAAGATCATGCCGTTGTACTCCAGCCTGGGCAACAAGAGCAAAACTCCATCTCAAAAAAAAAAAAAAAAGATAAGTAGATTGAGTTTTTAAAAAGTTCACCTATTAATTATTTTCATTTAAAAGTGTTGGCTGGGCATAGCGGTTCACGTCTGTAATCCCAGCACTTTGGGAGGCCGAGGCGGGCGTATCACTTCAGGCCAGGAGTTCAAGACCAGCCTGGGCAACATGGAGAAACCCTGTCTCTACTAAAAACAAAAATTAACCGGGCATGGTGTCGGGTGCCTGTAATCCCAGCTACTCAGAGGCTGAGGCAGAAGAATAGCTTGAACCCAGGAGGCAAAGGTTGCAGTGAGCCAAGATCATGCCACTGCACTCCAGCCTGGGCGAAAGAGTGAGACACAGTCTCAAAAAACAAATACAAATACAAAAACAAAAATCAAGTGATCACCGGGTGTGGTGGCTCACGCCTGTCATCCCAGCGCTTTGGGAGGCCAAGGCAGGCGGATCACCTGAGGCTGGGAGTTCGAGACCAGCCTGACTAACATGGAGAAATCCCGTCTTTACTGAAAATACAAAATTAGGCGGGCGTGGTGGCGCATGCCTGTAATCCCAGCTACTCAGGAGGCTGAGGCAGGAGAATAGCTTGAATCTGGGAGGCAAAGCTTGCTGTGAGCCGAGATCGCGCCATTGCACTCTAGCCTGGGGAACAAGAGCAAAACTCTGTCTCAAAAAAAAAAAAAAAAAAAAAAATCAAGTGATCCATTACATGTGGATCAATGTCTCAATGCTCCATTCTGTTCCAGTGATCTACTTACCTATCCTTAGACCAGTTCCACTTTGTTTAAACTACTTAGCTTATTTTCTTAGTTCTGAAATCAGATACATCAAGTCCTCCAAATTTGTTCTTCTTCAAGATTGTTTTGGCCCGTCTAAGTCATGTGCATATCCACATAAAGTATAGAATTGGCTGTTAATTTCTACAGAAAAGCCTGATGTGATATGCTATGTCAATCATATTTCTGTTTTTTTGTTTTGTTTTGTTTTTGATGGAGTCTCACTCTGTCACCCAGGCTGGAGTGCAGTGGCGCGATCTCGGCTCACTGCAACCTCCGCCCCCCAGGTTCAAGTGATTCTCCTGCCTCAATGTCCCAAGTAGCTGAGATTACAGGTGACTGCCACCACACCTGGCTAATTTTTGTATTAGATTTTTTTTAGCAGTGAGATTTTTTTTTTAGCTCACTGCAAGCTCCGCCTGCCGGGTTCATGCCATTCTCCTGCCTCAGCCTCCCGAGTAGCTGGGACTACAGGCGCCCGCCAGGTCGCCCGGCTAGTTTTTTGTATTTTTAGTAGAGACGGGGTTTCACCATGTTAGCCAGGATGGTCTCTATCTCCTGACCTCGTGATCCGCCGGTCTCGGCCTCCCAAAGTGCTGGGATTACAGGCTTGAGCCACCGCGCCCGGCACCTGGCCTACATTTTATTGAATCTATGGTTGAAGAACATTTAGGGTGTTTCCAATTTTTGGCTATTTGAATAGGCCACTATGATATTGTTGCAACCCCCTAACCCCATTGGAATGTTGGTGGTTTGTGTGGTGTGTGGTGGCGGGCACCTGTGTTCCCAGCTACAGGAGGTTGAGGTGGAAGAATTGCTTGAGACTGGGAGGTGGAAGTTGCAGTGCGCCCGATCATGTTACTGCGCTCCAGCCTGGGTGACGGGGAAGACCTTGTCTCAAAAACAAAAACCACACCAAAAAACAACAGTGCTAACCTGTGACCCAGAAAGTCCACTCCAATGTATATACTGAAGAGAAATGTTAATCCACAAAAACCTTGTACACAAATGTCCATGTAAATAGGAGCTTTATTCATAATTGCCACAATTTGGAAACAACACAAATATCCATTAACAATAAATTTTAATATATTCACAAATCAAATATTTCAGAGCAATAAAAAATCAATATACATAACATGGATGATTCCCAAAAACATGTTGAGTGAAAGATGTCAGGTGTAACAGAGTACATGCTGCTTTTACACTTGGTCTTAGCCAAAAGGCCGAGAATCGATAATGCTGTTTTTATTTTTTAAATTTTTTAAGGTTTTGAGACAAGGTCTCTCTGTTGCTGAGGCTTGACTGCAATGGTGTGATCTCCACTCACTGTAGCCTCGACCTTCGGGGCTCAAGCGATCCTCTCACCTCAGCCTCCCGAGTAGCTGGGGCCCCAGGCACAAGCTACCATGCCTGGCTTTTTTTTTTTTTTTTTTTTTTTTTGACAGAGTTTCGTTCTTGTTGCCCAGGCTAGAGTACAATGGCGCGGTCTCAGCTCGGTGCAACCTCCGCCTCCTGGGTTGGAGCAATTCTCATGCCTCAGCCTCCAGAATAGCTGGGACTACCGGCCTGGCTAATTATATTTTTTTCAGTAGAGACAGGTTTTCACTATGTTGGCTAGGCTGGTCTCGAACGCCTGACCTCAAGTGATCCACCTGCCTCGGCCTCCCAAAGTGCTGGAATTACGGGAGTGAGCCACCGCACCGTCCCCGACTATTTTGTGTTTGTTTGTTTGTAGAGACGGGTTTCACCATGTTGGCCAAGGTTGGTCTTAAAAAACTCCTGGGCTCAAGCGATTTGCGCGCCTAGGCCTCCCAATAGTGCTGGGATTAGGCATGAGTCAGTGCCTCCGGCCTACATGCCGTTTTAAAATGATGTTCAAGAATAAGCAAAACCAACCTATGGTGGTAAAAGAACAGCGATCGCCTCTGTTTTCTTTTGCCTGAGAGAAACTTTGGTGTGTTGAAAATGTTCTGTATCTGAAGTGGTGGTGGTCACATAAGCTGTACATTTAAGATATTTGCACGTTGCTGTGTGTAAACCATAATTCCAACAACAACGACAACAAAATGGCAAGGTGGGGCTCGGTGGCTCATGCCTGTAATCCCAACACTTGGGAAGGACTAGGCGGGAGGATCGCTTGAGGCCAGGAGTTAGATAGAGACCAGCCTGGGCAACATAGGGAAACTCGGTATCTACAAAACAATAGCAACAATTAGCAGGGCATGGTGGCGCCCGCAGCCTGTTGTCCCAGCTGCTCCAGAGGCCCAGGCGGGAGAATCGCTTGAGGCCAGGAGTTCTTGGCTACACTGAGCCAAGATCGCCACTGCACTCCAGTATGTTAGATCCTGTATGGGGGGCGGGGGGAAGACAGTTAAACTACGCCTTTAATTCAGTAAACTATTTAACAATACCACGAAGAAAATCAGAATAAAGAAGAAAGATAGGCTGAGTCAGGAGAATCGCTGGAACCGGGAGGCGGAGGTTGCAGTGAGCCGAGATCGTGCCACTACACTCCACTCTGGCGACAGAGCGAGACTCCAAAAAAAAAAAAAAAAAAAAAGAAAAGAAAGAAAGGCTGGGCGCGGTTACTTAGTAATCCCAGCAGTTTGGGTGGCCGAGGCGGGCAGATCACCTGAGGTCAGGAGATCAAGACCAGCCTGGCTAACATGGTGAACCCGTCTCTACTAAAAATACAAAAATTGGCCGTGCACTGTGGCTCACGCCTGTAATCCCAGCACTTTGGGAGGCCGAGGAGGATGAATCACCTGAGGTCGGGAGTTCGGAACCAGCCTGACCAACATGGTGAAACCCCGTCTCTGCTAAAAATACAAAATTAGCCGGGTGTGGTGGCGAATGCCTGTAATGCCAGCTACTCCGGAGGCTGAGGCAGGAGAATCGCTTGAACCTGGGAGGCGGAGGTTGCGGTGAGCCTCGCACTCCAGCCTGGGCAACAAGAGCGAAACTCCGTCCGAAAAAAAAAAAAAAAAGAAGAAGAAGAAGAAGAAAGAAGAAGAAATTAAAGACGTAGAAAAATAAAAATGAGTCAAAGAAAACGCGAGTTCTTTGCAGATATGATTAAAATAGAGCAACTAATAGGTTTGGGGACTATCTGGGTTCCATCAAAGATTCTTGTGCCTTTTGTCTTTAAACTTTGGTGCTGCGTTCATCAAAATCATACTAATGAAATTCGATGCGCGGGTCATTCATTTAATTAAAATAAAACCCCAAATCTGTTGACTACTTGTTCCTCATGACACTGTTCTATAATGTGACAGAAAAGACGAAGGTGAAGAACTATGGTTTTGGCCGCTGTTACCCAGGAGGTAGCAGGTGGCAGGCCGTTTACACAAATTAACTCGTTTTTGGAGACGAAGTTACCCCAGGCTGCCCGCTCGGATAAGCCTGCGAATTCAGGCCCGACCCAGGCCCCTCCAGGTCAGGAAGGTACGAAGAGCCCGCTGGATTCACACAAGGCAGGGGCGCCTTCGCAGGTGCGAGTGGATTCTGGGTATCGCTAGCGTAGGCCGGGCGCAGCCCCTCTGGGCCTGCGGGACTGAACAGGCAGGTGCGTCCCAGCGGCCGGGCGGGCCGGGTCTCCCTCCTGCGGGCAGGCGCCTGGCTGCGGGACGCGGCGGGCGGAGGGGGGAGCCAGGCGCAGCGCCCCCTGGGCCTAAAGACTGGCGGGCGGCGGGGGCGCGCGCGGGCCAGCGGGGGCGCGCGGCGCTGCGAGGCCTGCGCGCCAGGCTGCGGGAGCCATGCGGCGATCGAGGAGCTCTGCGGCCGCCAAGCTGCGCGGGCAGAAGCGGTCCGGGGCTTCTGGGGCCTCCACGGCCTCCGGGGCCCCCGCGGCCGCTGCCTCGGCCCCCAGCGCCATCCGCACACGGCGCTCCGCGAGCCAGGCCGAGAGCAAGAGCCAGGCGGCGGCGAAGCCGCCGTCGGAGAAGCCGCGGCTGAGGCGCTCGTCACCGCGGGCCCAGGAGGAGGGCCCGGGGGAGCCGCCGCCGCCGCCTGAGCTGGCGTTGCTCCCGCCACCGCCGCCGCCGACTCCCGCGACCCCGACGCCCTCGGCGTCCAACCTGGACCTGGGCGAGCAGCGGGAGCGCTGGGAGACGTTCCAGAAGCGGCAGAAGCTCACCTCCGAGGGCGCTGCCAAGCTCCTGCTGGACACCTTGTGAGTGCGGCGGGCCGGGACGCGCGGGAGCCGCTGCCACGCGGACCCCCTCGGCAGGAGTCGGGCTGGCCGCCCGCGCGCAGGCCTTGGGCGCCTTTCAGCTCTGATCCTTCCACGTTACGGAGCCGACGCGGCTCCGCCGTTAGTACCCGGGTTGTTAGCTAATTCTAAGGGCGGCGGGGCGGTGCTTCTAGGGCTGTGTGGCCCGGGAATTGAAAGGGGGCTTCGTCCGGAGCTTGAGGGCGCGCGCGGCAGTCTTGGGACACAAAGGGTCTTTCCCGGCCACAAGCATCGTGCTCGGGGACATTGTCTCGCTGGCGCGCAAAGGGTGTGGGGGCCTTTCCTAATGAAAAGAAGATAAATCCCACGGCTTTCTCTTATCCGAATCCCGTTTTTTTATGTTTGCACACGTGTTTTTGAGGGTGGGTGGATGGGAAAGGTAGAAGCGCTGAAGGAAGCATGAGTAGTTTTGAACTAACTGGGAAGCGAAATCCCGTCATTGTTCCAGGCACTGCCAGGGAGGGAGCAGGGGGCGGGGGTTATTGATCCCGGAGAGAAGCGCGCGCAAAGAGATGCTCCGGCGGCGGCGGCGGGGATGCCTGCGCAAGGAGGCTTTTATGTGCTCCGCCAGCTAATGCTCCCGGCCGCTCGTCGTCCTGGCTGCTCCGCAGTCTTTTAGATGGGCCAAGGAGCATCCCGAGTGTCCGCGAGTTAGAAAAGAGCTGTTAACTGGGCTGTTAAAGGGCTGCCTTCTTTTCTCCAAATGTGATCTGGATTCCTGCCTCAGGGAAAAGTTGTGCTACGAAGGATATTTTAACGGCCTGATAATGTATTTCAGTGTCAAATTTACGAATTAAAAAGAACGATCAAAACACTAGGGGGAAAAACCGACAGGAATAACCTAGCAGTTGCATAACCTGAGAATTACTGCTTTTCTTGAACATGTTCCTTTGAGCTTCTTGCAGAAGAAATTCTCTTAGTTAGGATGGGTCGTCCCCGACAGAAGATATATATTTGATTTTCTGTGTGCTCCATACATATTTGGTTTTCTCTGTGCTTCACTTTTTGGTTTTTCTTCTTGGACTGCACATTGAATTTTTAAAAAACGTTCATCCATCAGACATTTTTTGAGCACCTATGGGGTGGCGGCTGCCTCTGGGCAGAAGGAATATGAAGGTCCTTAGGAATGTAAAACTCATGGTGTCTTCAAGGCATACCGAAAAAGAAAAAAAAGGAATGTAAAACTCAAATTTGAGGTAAATTTTTACTTTAAGACAAACTGATAAATGGTCAAGAAAAAGATTTAAAATAGTGACATAAAAGAAATGTTTTTCTCCCACTAGATTGCCATGACTTTGTACTTATAAAGTCCACTAAATTATATTCAAAAAGTGTGTATAACTGTACCATTTTCGTTACAATATTGTATAGAAAAAAGTTTGGGAGAATATATAGCAAATAATTACCTGTAGATCCCTCTGGGTGTAAAGATTACAGGAGGCTTTCACTTTGAGCACTCTCAGATACTGTAAAGTTTGGATTTTTTACAATAAGCATGATGTATGCCCCCAAAATTAAAATACATAAACTTGTAAAGAAACATGAAAAAATGATCAGTCTTAATCATGCAAATTAAAACTGCAGTGAGCTATTTTTCCTGTGATTATTGCCGGAGACAGTACCGTGAAATGTTTTCTCATTTATATATCGGGTAAGAGTGTTCAGTCCTTTTGGAAAGCGATTTTATGACATTTATCAGATCTTAATGTTCATTTCTGAGTTTGGCTTATATATAAGCTTTAAAAGGATTAAAATGGTATATAGGCCAGGTGAGGTGGCTCACGCCTGTAATCCCAGCACTTTGGGAGGCCAAGGTGGATGGATCACCTGAGGTGGGGAGTTTGAGACTAGCCTGACCAAATGGAGAAACACCCTCTCTACTAAAAATACAAAATTAGCCAGGTGTGGTGGAGCATGCCTGTAATCCCAGCTACTCGGGAGGCTGAGGCAGGAGAATTGTTTGAACACTGGAGGCAGAGGTTGCAGTGAGCTGAGATTGTGCCACTGCACTCCAGCCTGGACAACAAGAATGAAACTCTGTCTCAACAACAACAACAAAAATATATATATGTATGTAATGTGTATTACAACTATATAAAACGCATGTGTATGAAGAATAGTGGAAAGAAATAGAGTAAAAATATAAGAGCCTTTATTAACTTTCTCAAAAGGCTCTTCTGAACCTCTGGACTTGATTGAGTACCCAGTCTTAATTTTCATAGCAGCCTGTACCTCCTTTATCACAATCATAATTAATTATTATGTGAGTAATTTGTTAATGTCGGTAAGGGCAGCAATCGTGTCTGCTGTGTCTTGTTTACTGTTCTCTCCTTCGTGCCCAGCTCATAAAAATTTTTAGTATTTGAGACCGGGAGCGGTGGCTCATGCCTATAATTCCAGCACTTTGGGAGTCCAAGGTGGGTGGATCACGAGGTCAGGAGTTCAAGACCAGCTTGGCCAAGATGGTGAAACCCTGTCTTTACTAAAAATACAAAAATTAGCGGGGTGTGGTGGCAGGCGTTTGTAATCCCAGCTACTTGGGAGGCGGAGGCAGGAGAATTGCTTGAACCCAGGCGGCAGAGGTTGCAGTGAGCCAAGATTGCACCACTGCCCCCCAGCCAAGGCAATAGAGTGAGACCCCAACAAAAAAAAAAAAAAAAAAAAAAAAATTTATATTTGACATATAAATGAAAACGTTTGGTAGTGGGTTAGGATCCCTTACATTTTCGAAATGTTTGGAATGTTCTATTTTGCAACTTAATACAATTTAAGAAATTGGAGAAGAGAGAGCTCATGGATAAAGAAGGTGCTGAAACCATTCTTGACTTAGAAAATTGACAGTATCTCCTTAAAAGCAGAAGTGCATTTGGTTGTCATGTAGAAACATCTTTCATTCAACAACAAAAAGAAAGAGAGCAGGAGGTAGCTATTCAGAAATTCTTATCTTTCTGATTTTTGTTTCATTTAGTGAATACCAGGGCCTGGTGAAGCACACAGGAGGCTGCCACTGTGGAGCAGTTCGTTTTGAAGTTTGGGCCTCAGCAGACTTGCATATATTTGACTGCAAGTGAGTATTTTTTTCCCCCTTTAAATTGACTTAAAAGAATTTCAGAGTTAAAATGCAGTATTTCAAAATAATCTGGGGAGTTGGGGTACAGAGGAAACATTGGCCATGGGCTGGTAACTACTGAAGTCAGGTGATGGAGACAGAAAGGTTCATTGTTCTATTCTTTCTCCTTTTGTGTGGCTCACCACAGAGCTTCAACAGCATGGCCCAGGTGACACAGAGCAGGGTCCTCAGGGCTTGTGACTTGTGGCAGCGTCACCCTCAGATTGACACTGCTGAGGAGCCGGGGGCGGTTAGCTGCAGGTGTGCCTGGCTGGGTACTGAGTGGAAAGCCTTGGGCAGAATCTTCGTAGGAGTCTGGAGTTGGGGAGAATTGGAGGGTGCTTTAGTGAAGGGTGTGTACACCTGGAGGCTCCCCAGGCCCTACACTCTCGCTCTGCTCTTTGGTTGAGGCAGATGGTGCTGCTGGCTGTGGAGGGCCTGATTTGTACCACCTTCCCCGGCATTATGATGGAGCAGGGACGACAGGCTCTGGCTTTGGGACCCAAAGTTGGCATGCAGCTAATTATTTAACAGCATCCAGTCCTTTTTGCCCCTAGGTACCGGAATTATATATGAATAATAAGCACATACGATGGAATTACTCAAATGGAGAACTGACCAGGCTACTAACAATAGAGTCCAGATTGGAAAAGAAGCACTGTGGAATAACTTGTGAGAGGATTCTATACTAAATTAGAACTTTTTCAAAGGTGGCCTGAAAAGAGGGGACTTCAGTTTAATTCCAGAGATGGTAATTCTGGGGACGTGTTTTACCTGGAGCTGGACTTTTTGTGACGTGCTGATGAAGAAAGAGGGCAACCTAAACATCCTTGTCCATTTTTGATGTGGATGTCTCAGAGACATCAGGTTGTAGAAGTGTCTGAAATTTGTTTTCTAAGTGTCTCTGAAGTCCAGCGCTTCTCTTCACTATAAAGAACTGGGGGGTGGGCAGCACAGACGTGTCTGTTGGTCCTGTGTTCTGAGCATTGCAGAGCCTCGACTGCTGACTTGGGAACCCCCTGGGCTCTGCTGTATCTGCAAACCAGAGGCCCTGGATATTCAGGCCTTTGCCCCAGCTCCTTGGCCCTGGATGGTACTGAAAAGAGCCTTATCTGTGGGGTCGGCGGCTCTGAAAACGTATCAGGCTGGGCTGCTCAGGCACAGAGGATGCAGGTGGCTGCTCACAATCTGGAATTTGCTCTCTTTCTGTAGCTGCAGCATTTGCAAGAAGAAGCAGAATAGACACTTCATTGTTCCAGCTTCTCGCTTCAAGCTCCTGAAGGTCAGTGCTTAAGAGCAGGGTCAAGGAGTGCAGAACCCATTGGTGAGATTTACAACACTCCCCAGCGAACCCTCAGCATGCCCTCTGTAGCATGGGAGGGGCCTGGAGCATAGCAGGGCCTCTCATGAGGTTTGGTTTCAGGTTGACATTTAAAAGGTGGGCTGGGCGCAGTGGCTCACGCCTGTAATCCCAGCACTTTGGGAGGCCAAGATGGGTGGATCACCTGAAGTCAGGAGTTGAGAATGAGTCTGGCCAACATGGTGAAACCCTATCTTTACTAAAAATACAAAAATTAGCTGAGCATGGTGGCGCATGCCTGTAATCCCAGCTACTTAGGAGGCCACAACAGGAGAATCACTTGAACCTGGGAGGTGGAGGTTGCAGTGAGCCGAGATCACACCATTGCACTCCAGCCTGGTTAACAAGAGCGAAACTCCATCTCAAAAAAAATGAAAATAAAAAATAAAAAGGTGTGTTATTTTTTACCTTTATTTTTGGAGGCCTATTTGGTGTTGTGGAAACATTTTCAAATTCAGAGAATCAAAAAACAATAAAATCACCTAAATCCTATCAACTAAAGGTAACCATTGTTAATATTTTGGTGTCTGTCCTTGTATATTATTTTCTACTCTGAGAAAATACATCTGAGAATACATCTAAACCTATTATCTCATTTCCCAATGAAAAGCTTATATACATATTTTTAACTTTAATTTTATTATTTTGGGGAAATTTTTGTACTTGGTACAAAATTTGAAAGGTAGAAGAAAATGTATATATACACAGGGAGAAGTCTTTCCCTACTGTCCCCATGCCCCAGTCTCCGTCTTCCCCACAGCCGATTTCCTAGTCTGCTTATCCCATCACTGTCTCTGCATCATTGCACTTCTAGGTTGAGTCCAGTTTTTTTCTGATTATCAACAACACTGGTGAACCTCCTTGGTATAAATTTTTGACAGTTTAGAAATGTTTTCTTTAGGATCAATTCTCTTAGAAATCAGTTATCTGGCTATTCCGGGCACACTTCTATACCCTGCTCCACAAGGAGCAGTGAAAACAAAAAGAAAGAGAGAGAGAGCGCGCTTTAATTCCATCCAGATAATGCCGGATGACTTGGGACCCCTTGGCAGTCCTTTGCTGCTTTTCTGCGCTGCAGTGGCTACGGAGTGAGCAAGGCTCCTCAGGGAGCTATTTCTATAGGAAGCACAATTCTGGATGGTATGTTAGTGGCCGGGGAAGCGTAAAGAGGGTTAACAATGATAAGAAACCTCTACCCCCTCCCCTTCAGCTGTCTGATTTCTCTCCCTAAAGGTAGGCCATTGTTTCTTGGATCCCTCGTCAAAGATACACACGCATATAAAAGCACATACAGGCCAGGCAGGGTGGCTCATGCCTGTAGTCCTAGCACTTTGGAAGGCCAAGGCGGGCAGATCAGTTGAGCCCAGGAGTTCAACACCAGCCTGGGCAACACAGTGAGACCCCCATGTCTACAGAAAATAAAAAAATTAGCTAGGCGTGGTGTTGCATGCCTATAGTCCCAGCTACTCGGGAGGCTGAGGTGGGAGAATCACTTGAACCTGGGAGGTTAAGGCTGCAGTAAGCTGTGATCATACCATTGCACTCCAGCCTGGGTAATAGTGAGACCTTGTCTCAAAAAAAAACAAAACAAAACGAAAACAAAAAACAACACACATACCAGTATATGGCCTTTAAAAAAAAGAAAAAAGGAATGGTAGTATACCACATACGTTGTTTTATACCTTGCTTAACTTTTTTTTTGAGACAGTCTCACTCTGTCGCCTAGGCTGGAGTGCAGTGGTGTGACCTCGGCTCACTGTAACCTCCGCCTCCCAGGCTCAAGTGATTCTTCTGCCTCAGCCTCCTGAGTAGCTGGGACTACAGGTGCCCGCCACCACATCTGGCTAATTTTTATATTTTTAGTAGAGTCGAGGTTTCGCCATGTTGGCCAGGCTGGTCTTGAACTCCTGACCTCAAGTGATCTGCCCACTTTGGCCTCCCAAAGTGCTGGGATTACAGGCATGAGCCACTGTGCCTGGCCTATACCTTGCTTAACTTTGTAACCTTGGCAATTGTTCCATGTTAGTATTTGTAGCGCTGTCTCATTCTTCTCAAAAGTCGAAGAATATTCCATTTTATGAGTGTCCATAATGCCTAACCGGTCCTCTGTTGATGGACATTTTCAATTTTTCCAATCTTTAGCCTTTATAAACGGTGCTGTAGTATCTATATACCTATGTCATTGAGACATTTGGAATATATTTGTAAGATAAATTTCAAGAAATGGAATTATGTGCTAAAGCGTATGTACACTTTAAAATTTTGGTAGATGTTGCTGAATTGTACCAATTCCTATTCCTGTGACTGATGTATGTGAGCACATACTTCTCTACATACTTGTGAATACCATGTTAACAGCTTTGATTTTGCCCACCTGACAGTGAAATACATCTCATTGAAGTTCATTTGGGTGAGCATTTCATAGGCTAAAGAGTGATTTATTTTTCTTTCTATCTGAACTGGCCATTCACGTCCTTTGTCCAGTCTCCCATTTGTATTATCCATTAAGGAAATTAGCCTATCTATGATGTCTGGCAAATATTTTTTCCCCGGTTTGTCCTTTGTGGATAAATTAAGCACAGCCATCAGTTTTCTTAAGACCTTGAGCTGTTCTGTTTGGGGACATGGAGAGCCAGTCCCTTGGGTGAACTGTTTCTCCACATAGGCCCTGGGAAGCAAGCTCTCTCCCTCCCTGATGTGATGTATGAGGGAAGGCTCAAGGCTGAATTCTGTGTGCAGCTGACCTAAGGGAAGCTGTGAGCTGTCACGCTCCAGACTGACATGACTCTGTATAATGTAGATGGGTCTCTGTCCTCAAGAAGGTCCCAGTCTCTTACAGGAGATAGGAAATGGCCTCTTAATACAAAGAGCCCTACAAAAGACCTCCCCCCATTAAATTTTTTCAATATATATTTTTTAATGGTGCAATCTCAGCTCACTGCAGCCTCCACCTCCCCAGGCTCAACTGATGCTCCTACGTCAGCCACCCAAGTAGCTGGGACTACAGGTGTGCGCCACTGCACCGGGCTAATTTTGGGGGGTTTTTGTAGAAACAGGGTTTTGCCATGTTGCCCAGGTTGGTCTTGAACTCCTGGGCTCAAGCAATCTGCCTGCCTCAGTCTCTCAAAGTGTTGGGATTACAGGCATGAGCCATCATGCCTGGCCAAAGATGTATTTTTTAAGTGACAAAAAAAGTCTCTTTGTGGCTGGGCACGGTGGCTCACACCTGTAATCCCAGCACTTTGGGAGGCTGAGGCAGGTGCATCATGAGGTCAGGAGTTCGAGACCAACCTGGCCAACATGGTGAAACCCTGTCTGTACTAAAAATACAAAAAATTAGCCGGGCTTCGGGGCACGCACTTGTAATCCCAGCTACTTGGGAGGCTGAGGCAGGAAAATCTCTTGAACCCGGGCAGGCAGAGGTTGCAGTGAACCAAGATCACGCCACTGCACTCCAGCCTGAGAGACAGTGGGAGGCTCTGTCTCGAAACATACATAAATAAATAAATAAGTGGGAGGCTCTGTCTCGAAACATACATACATACATAAATAAATAAATAAATAAACAAACAAACAAACAAAGCTCTTTGTAAAAAAGAACACCTGTTTGTCTGTTTTCACCCAGGGAGCTGAGCACATAACGACTTACACATTCAATACTCACAAAGCCCAGCACACCTTCTGTAAGAGATGTGGCGTTCAGAGCTTCTATACTCCACGCTCAAACCCTGGAGGCTTCGGTGAGTAATGGGGATGGACTGCAAGCTCAGGGGGACACAGAGAGGCCCGTGGTGCTCTCACTTAAACTCTTGGTTGGACAGGGGGGACGCTGACTAGACCTTGTCACGTGCGTATCTTAGAGGAACAGGGTTCCTCAGCAGGGCGCTTTCTACGTGACAGAATGTGAGTCGGGCTGTGGTGAAACTTGTCTGAATCCCATATCTGAATGTGGTGAAGTTGGACTCGGAGCCCATCCAGGTTGTGACTCTCATCACTGGTGCTGCCAGAGCTGGTGTTGCTGGGGATCGTGTTGAAGGGTAGGGAGTAGAGGGGTGGGGAGATGGGCTTGTGGGGCCAGGGGAGGCAGGTTTAATAATGACAGGGGTTAAGGGAGTGAAGGAGGCAAGATTGGGGAGCACTGATAATGCCATTTGAAAGCTTTTTGGTTGTTCAAAAATTAGGCAAGACTGGCTGGCTGCGGTGGCTCACACCTGTATCCCAGCACTTTGGGAGGCCAAGGTGGGAGGATTTCTTGAGCTCAGGAGTTTGAGACCAGCCTGGGAAACATAGCAAGACCCTATCTCTGTTCTTTTTAAAAAATAAACAAGCAGGGGACCCTCCAAGCCCCGCTTCAGGGCCTACTTGGGTCTGACAGTTGTTGAGAATCATATCAATTGTAGTGTGACTTGAAGGGGAAAGCAGAGGTGGAAGATGTTCCTGAGGACTCTTGTTCTCTGTGTCAGTGCAGCCTCCAGAGCTGCGAGAGCAGCTGTGACTGTCAGTGTCTTTTGCTTTATGTCAGTGTCTTTTCCAGGGGGGCGCATGGTGTCATCCTTACCCCTCCCCCATTGCTTCAGGGGCTCTGTTCCTCATCTCTCACATGGAGACTCATTCCTGTCTACCTCGCAGAACAGGGAAGAGTTTTGAAAAGTATGAAATCTTGTACAAATAGGAAGACATTTAATTCTTAGAAAGTTATCTATCTAAGGCCAGGCGTGGTGGCTCACCTGAGGTCAGAAGTTCGAGATCAGCCTGACCAACATGGAGAAACCCTGTCTCTACTAAAAATACAAAATTACCCAGGCTTTGGTAGCGCACATCTGTATTCCCAGCTACTTGGGAGAATGAGGCAGGAGAATCACTTGAACCCGGGAGGCAGAAGTTGCCAAGAGCCAAGATCACGCCATTGTACTCCAGCCTGGGCAACAAGAGCTAAACTCTGTCTCAAAAAAAAGGAAAGAAAGTTATCTATCTAAACACAGGGACGGCCTGTGAATTCTTTAGGCTGCCAGTCAGAGATTGCTCTGGGCTGTGCCATTCTGCATGTTGCACTGTCAACTTGGTATTGAATGATGTCTAGCCTTGGCCATCCCTGGTTCAGGGAGTGTGATTCCCATCTGGCAGTTGAGGAACGTGAGCCAGAGGGCTGACGCGGTAGGCTAGAGCCAGTGCTTTCCGAGCCAGCTGGCAGCCTGTGGGTCTCATTGCTGAAGCCATAAGCTGTGGCATATCCTTTGGAAGCCCTAATGTGTAGCATGATGATGCCTGCAGGTGGGAGCTTATCCAGGAGCCAGTACACCATCTGGTCTCACCCATACTGAGGATCCCCCTTTGTCTGTGCCACTTTCTCCTAGGAATCGCCCCCCACTGCCTGGATGAGGGCACTGTGCGGAGTATGGTCACTGAGGAATTCAATGGCAGTGATTGGGAGAAGGCCATGAAAGAGCACAAGACCATCAAGAACATGTCTAAAGAGTGAGCTTCTGCCTCTCCTGCCCTGAAAAGGAGGAATGATTGGAGCCAGCAACTCTGCTCTCCCTGCCGTGCCTCGGTGGTGCTCCTGAATGTGGCTGACCTGGGCTGCTGGTTCCGTTGACTAGGGCCATCTTGATCTCTGCAGTTTGCTCCAGCTACCAGTTTCTTTAGGCAGCTCTTTGTCCTCCCTCTGCCCAGATTTTGATGTAGTCTAGTTGACATCCTTCTCTTCCCAACTTTTGTGTGATCTTTTAGGAAAAAAAATAAATATTTTTAACATTAAAGCAGTTACTTTGGTTTATCATTTCTTTTGTACTGTGATTTGCTTCTGAGGCCAGTCGATTAATAGCAGATATGTACTCAGCACTATCGAGATGTTTGCAACCAGGCATTGTGACTTAAGCCTGTAGTTCCAGCTACTCTGGAGGGTTGATCGAGCCCAGGAGGTTGAGGCTGCAGTGAGCTGTGTTCGCGCCACTGCACTCCAGCCTGGGTGACAGAATGAGACTGTCTCAAAAAAAAAAAGTTTGTAGCCAAATTGGAAAGAAGACATAAACAATTACTAAAAATGGAAGATTGTGGCCGGGCATGGTGGCTCACACCTGTAATCCCAGCACTTTGGGAGGCTGAGGCGGGTGGATTACTTGAGGTCAGGAATTCGAGACCAGCCTGGCCAAGATGTTGAGACCCCGTCTCTACTAAAATTACAAAAATTAGCTGGGCATGGTGGTGTGTGCCTGTAGTACCCAGCTACTTGTGAGGCCGAGGCAGGAGAATCACTTGAACCTGAGAGGCAGAGGTTGCAGTGAGCTGAGATTGTGCCACTGCACTCCAGCCTGGGTGATGGAGCGAGACTCCATCTCAAAAAAAAAAAAAACAAAAAAGGCTGGGCACCATGGCTCACACCTGTCATCCCAGCACTTTGGGAGACCAAGGCAGGTGGATCACCTGAGGTCAGGTATTTGAGACCAGGCTGGCCAACATGGTGAAACCCCATTTCTACTAAAAATACAGATTAGCCTGGTGTGGTGGCGGGCGCTTGTAATCCCAGCTACTCAGGAGGCTGAGGCAGGATAATTGCTTGAACCCAGGAGGCAGAGGTTGTAGTGAGTCAAGATTGCGCCACTGCACTCCAGCCTGGGTGACAGAACATGACTGTTTCAAAAAAAAAAAAAAAATTGTGAATGGTTACAATCCATGTGAGCTGTAAAGATAATAAGAGCTCTAAGAGTTCAAAGGAGAGAACTCAGGGAAGCCTTGAGGAGAGAATGATTTGAGTCTATTTTTAAAAAGTTAAATCAGCTTCTAATTTCTTTTTCAGTTGTAAAATACACATAAAATTTACCATAAACTTAATTTATTTAGAGACAGAGTCTCCCTCTTGAGTTATTTTGAGACTGTCTTGCTCTGTCACCTAGGCTGGAGTGCAGTACATGAACATGGCTCACTATAGCCTTGACTGAGACTTAGATCTCCCCACTCTTAGCTTCTGGAGTAGCTGGGACTACAGGTGTGTGCCACCACATCCGGCTAATATTTTTTGTAGAGACAAGGTCACACCATGTTGCCCAGGCTGGTTTCAAACTCCTGGGCTCAAGCAGTCCTCCTGCCTTGGCCTCCCAAAGTGTTGTGATTACAGGCATGAGCCACTGCACTTGGTCTTAACCATTTTTAAGTGTACAATTCAGCAGTGTTAAGTACATTCACATTGTTGTGCAGCTAACCCTGCCACCCATCTCCAGAACTCTTCACCTTGCAAAACTGAAACTCTGTACCCATGAAACAACAACTTTGATCCTATTTTTAAAGGAAGCAAGATTTCGGCTGGGCGCGATATCTCACGCCTGTAATCCCTGCACTTTGGGAGGCCAAGGCAGGTGGATGGCCTGAGATTGGGAGTTCAAGACCAGCCTGGCCAATGTCGTGAAACCCTGTCTCTACTAAAAATACAAAAATTGGCTGGGCGTGGTGGCAGGCACCTGTAATCCCAGCTACTTGGGAGGATGAGGCAGAATTGCTTGAACCCAGGAGGCGGAGGTTGCAGTGAGCTGAGTTTGGGCCATTGCACTCCAGCCTGGGCAACAAGAGCAAAACTCTGTCTCAATCAATGCATCAGTAAAGGAAGCAAGATTTAAGGAGACAGGAGAAGTAACTGTGAACAGAGGTATGCACACATGTGAAAGCCAGGCTGAAGCTGCATGTGGTGGTGCACACCTGTAGTTGCAGCTACTCAGGAAGCTGGGGACCTCATGAGCCCAGGAGTTTTGAGACTGCAGTGAGCTTGATGGTGTAATGCATTCCACCCTGGGAGACACAGCAAGACCTCATCTCAAAAAAAAAAAAAAAAAAAAAGGCTGAATTGGAGGCTTTTAATGGGTAGAAGTAATGAAGAGATCAGAAAGGTGTGTTGAGGATAGACTGGACAGTCTTGGATATTAGGCTTAGGAATTTGGCCTTTGTTTTGTAGGCACTGGGAAGCTGTGACCACCTCTGAACAGGATGAATAAAGCCTGGCCTGATATAGTCTTTTGATTGGTTGCCATCTCCCTCTTTTCTTAACTTCACATTGCCCCATATTACTATCATGTTAACTTTCCTCAAATATTCCTGCCATTACCAAACACTGAGTACAAATAATGGCAAATGCTTAATAAATATTTGCTCTTTGCTTTAGGCAAATTAATCATGAAATGATTTGTGAGGTAGACTAGACAAGGAAAAAGAACAGGGAGAAGAAATAAAGATCTCAGAACAAAGGTCTCTGAGGGAAAAAAAAAAAAGTAAAAAAAAAAAAAGCCAAGTGTGGTGGCTCACACCTGTAATCCCAGCACTCTGGGACGCCAAGACGGGCGGATCACCTGAGGACAGGAGTTCAAGACCAGTCTGGCCAATATGGTGAAACCCCGTCTCTACTAAAAATACAAAAATTAGCTGGGCGTAGTGGCGTGCGCCTGTAATCCCAGCTACTCGGGACGCTGAGGCAGGAGAATGGCTTGAGCCCAGGAGGCAGAGGTTGCAGTAAGCTGAGATGACACCATTGCACTCCAGCCTGGAAGACAGAGTGAGATTCTGTCTCAAAAACAAACAAACCAACAAGAAAGAAATATAGATAGCCAGGCCAGGCATGGTGACTCACACCTGTAATACAGCACTATGGGAGGCTGAGGCAGGAGGATTGCTTGAGCCCAGGAGTTCAAGACCAGCCTGGGCAATATAGTGAGACCCCCCCATCTCTACAGGAAACAATAAAATACAATAAAAATGGCAGTTTCTCAGTTTGCTGTGCTGGGGTTCTGTGTGGTCACTGACTCTTCAGAATCACTGATGGCCAGGTTCACTCCTCAAGACTGGAAGGAACACCCACAAGGATGGGATTTTCGAGGTCAGAACTCCAGGTATTTTTAATTTTTAAAAAAATTTTAAAATTATACAGGGGCCAAGCACGGTGGCTCATACCTGTAATCCCAGTACTTTGGGAGAACATGGCAAAACCCTGTCTCTACTAAAAATACAAAAAATCAGGCCGGGCACGGTAGCTCACGCCTGCAATCCCAGCACTTTGGGAGGCCAAGGCAGGTGGATCACCTGAGGTCAGGAGTCTGAGACCAGCCTGGCCAACATGGTGAAACCCCGTCTCTACTAAAAATACAAAAATTAGCCGGGCATGGTGGCAGCCACCTTTAATCCCAGCTACTAAGGAGGCTGAGGCAAGAGAATTGCTTGAACCTGGGAGGCGGTGGTTGCAGTCAGTCAAGATTGTGTGCCATTGCAATCCAGCCTGGGTGACAGCGAGACTCCGTCTCAAAAATAAATAAATAAATAAATAAATAAATAAATAAATAAATAAATAAATAAAAATAAAAAAAATTAGCTGGGTGTGTTGTGCTCACCTGTAGTCCTAGTTACTCAGGAGGCTGAGGTGGGAGGATCACCTGAGCCTGGGAAGTTGAGGCTGCAGTGAGCTGTGATCGTACCATTGCACTACAGCCGGGGTGACAGAGCGAGACTCCGTCTTATGTGATCACAGCTCACTGTAACCTTAAACTCCTTACTTCAAGCAATCCTACCACAGCCTACAGGTGTGTGCCACCACACCTGGCAAATTTTTAAAAATTTTTTATAGAGATGGGGTCATACTATGTTGCCCAGGCTGGTCTCAAACTCCTGGCCTCAAGTGAGCCTCCTGCCTCAGCCTCCCTAAGTGCTGGGGTTATAGGTGGGAGCCACTGCACCTGGTTGCATTTTTTTATTTAATCACATCTTGATCTTTTCATATCAATAAACATATCCTCATTATTAACTGTTGTGTAGAATAGCATAGTGTGGGTATAGTTTATTTAGCTATTCTTTTCTTCACGGAAATTATGATTGTTTCCAGTTTTTTGCTACTACCAAGAGTGTTAACAGTGAACATTCTTGTACCTCTTTATACATACATATGTGTATTATTTGAGAATAGAGAAGTGGGATTGCTGAGCTGAAAGATATGCATTTGTTTTTTTTTTTTTTTTTTTTTTGAGATGGAGTTTCGCTCTTGTTGCCCAGACTGGAGTGCAATGGCGTGACTTGGCTCACTGAAACCTCTGCCTTCCTAGTTCAAGGGATTCTCCAGCCTCAGCCTCCCAAGTAGCTGGGATTACAGGCACTGGCCACCATGCCCAGCTAATTTGTTTTGTATTTTTTGTAGAGATGGGGTTTCACAATGTTGGCCAGGCTGGTCTCCAACTCCTGAACTCATGATCCACCCACCTCGGCCTCTCAAAGTGCTGGGATTACAGGCGTGAGCCACCACACCTGGCCGAGTTTTAATTTTTGATAGAGTCAAATTTATTAGTCTTTCTTTTTGTCTTAATGGTTCTCTGACTTGGGTTTTCTGTTTTTGTGTGTGATTTCTTTCTTTCTTTCTCTCCTTCCTTCCTTCCTTCCTTCCTTCCTTCCTTCCTTCCTCCCTCTCTCTCTTTCCTTCTTTCTTTCTTTTTTTTTTGAGATGGAGTCTGGCTCTGTTGCCCAGGCTGGAGTGCAATGGCATGATCTCGGCTCATTGCAACCTCCACCTCCTGGGTTCAAGCGATTCTTCTGCCTCGGCCTCAGCCTCCTGAGTAGCTGGGATTACAGGTGCATGCCACCATGCCCAGCTAATTTTTGTATTTTTAGTAGAAACAGGGTTTCAACATGTTGGTCAGGCTGGTCTCAAACTCCTGACCTTGTGATCCACCTGCCTCAGCCTCCCAAAGTGCTGGGATTACAGGCGTGAGCCACCGCATCTGGCTGTGATTTATTTCTTGTTTGAGAATATCTTTCTGGGACTAGGTGTGGTGGCTCACACCTGTAATTCCAGCACTTTGGGAGACCAAATGAGGAAGACCACTTGAGGCCAGGAGTTTGAGACCAAACTGGACAACACAGGGAGACCTCATATTTGCAAAAAAATTTCAAAAATTAGCTTAGCAGGGACGGGCGCAGGTGGTGGCACATGCCTGTAGTCCCAGCTACTTGGGAGCCTGAAGCAGAGGGTTCCTTGAGCCCAGGAATTTGAGGCTGCAGTGAGCTGTGATCACACCACTGCATTCCAAGCCTGGGTGACAGAACAAGACCCTGTCTGAAATAAATAAATAAATAAATAAATAAATAAATAAATAAATAGATTTATCAGTGGCCAATAAACAGTCAGCTTTTGTAAACATTCTATCACATAAGTGAATGTTTGCTTTATTCAAATGTTTGATGTTATTATTGTTTGCCAACTTGATTTTCCAAAATTCTGAAAGAATACTGAGGCCTCCTACTATTATCGTGGTGTTTTGTTTATTTTTGTTTTTTAATAAAGGTCTTGTATGTCTGGGAAGTTTTGTTTTATGTATCTGGCTACTGTGATGTTCGGTGCCTATCATCTCATGGAGTGAACCTGTTAACACACCCATCTTCGTCCAGTTTAATGCTTCTTGGTGTCATATTGGGCTTGGCCTGGATTTCTGGTGTTGCTCTTCCTTCTTTTTGTTCTCCTGCTATATGGTATATGGTTCATCCTTTTATTTTTAGCCTTTGTTACTTTTAGATGTACCTAGATTTTGTTTTCTAACACATTGATTTGACAGTCTGTTTTGGTCGGGAAATTCAACCTATTCATATTTTTTGAAGTCACTCTGATTTTATTCTTTTTGTATTACTTCTATTATATTTATTACATTTTATGCTATTTTCCTTTTTTCTTACTTTTGCAGTCTTTTAAGTTTCTCTTCGTTTCCTGCTTTCCTCTTTGTTAATTGAGATCCCATGCTTTTCAGTTCCTCACAATCCAGACTGCAGCCTGTTACTTGTCTATTTGTCACCCTGAACCATGCGGCTTTACCCCCAGCCCAGCCCAGCCTCCCCTTGACCCAGAGGACACCAATTTTTTTTTTTTTTTTTTTTTATGAAGTCTTGCTCTGTTGCCAGGCTGGAGTACAGTGGCGCAATCTTGGCTCACTGCAACCTCTGTCTCCTGGGTTCAAGTGATTCTCCTGCCTCAGCCTCCCAAGTAGCTGGGACTACAGGTGTGCACCACCATGCTCAGCTAATTTTTTGTATGTTTAGTAGGCGGGGGTTTCACCATGTTGACCAGGATGGTCTTGATCTCTTGACCTCATGATCTGCCCGCCTTGGCCTCCCAAAGTGCTGAGATTACAGGCATGAGCCACCGTACCCGGCCTGGCTTTTTTTTTTTTTTTTGAGACAGAGTCTTGCTCTGGTGCCCAGGCCGGAGTGCAGTGGCCGGATCTCAGCTCACTGCAAGCTCCGCCTCCCGGGTTCACACCATTCTCCTGCCTCAGCCTCCCGAGTAGCTGGGACTATAGGCTCCCGCCACCTCGCCCAGCTAGTTTTTTGTATTTTTTTTTAGTAGAGACGGGGTTTCACCGTGTTAGCCAGGATGGTCTCGATCTCCTGACGTCGTGATCCACCCGTCTTGGCCTCCCAAAGTGCTGGGATTACAGGCTTGAGCCACCGCGCCCGGCTGGTTTTTTTTTTTTTTTTTGAAACAGAGTCTCATTCTGTAGCCCAGACTGGAGTGCAATGGCACAATCTCGGCTCACTGCAACTTCTGCCTCCTGGATTCAAGTGATTCTCCTGCCTCAGCCTCCTGAGTAGCTGGGATTACAGGCATGCGCCACCACACCCAGCTGATTTTTGTATTTTTAGTAGAGACAGGGTTTCACCATGTTGGCCAGGCTGGTCTCGAACTCCTGACCTCAAGTGATCTGCCTGCCTTGGCCTCCCAAAGTGCTAGGATTACAGGTGTGAGCCATGGTGCCTGGCCCCCAGAGGAGACCTTTTGAATACTTTAATCTCCCCCTTCTCACTGGGAATTTAGGAATTTCATAGCATATTTGTGCTTCTGTTTTAAAAATCAAAGCTGCCTAGGATTTGGCAGGCTCTTTTAGTGTACTCAGTCTCCTTCAGATTATGGAAGTTCTCCTTTATTACCCTCCTGCTTTTGCTCCTTCTGAAACTTCCATTATTCATGGAATTCATTCATCCATTAAGGCTCTCCTTAATGTGTTTTCAAATCTCTTTCCCACCCTTATTTCTATTTCTTGGCTTTTTTACCTCTTTGTTCTACAATTTATCTTCTACTTGATATTCCACATTACTGATTTCGTCACCACTGAGAAGCATGCTTTTTTGTCTGGGTCAGTGCCTGGGCTTTCCCTACTATTTCTGATAGTCTCTTCCATTTAATTGCTACTTCAGTGAGATCTGCCCTATTCCCCTCCGTCTGAGCCTCCTCAGGTCAGGGTTCCCCTTTTCTGTTGTGTCTGGTTGCTCTCCGTTTTTGTGTTTCCTTAATGAGTCAGGGCTGCTGAGTGGTGGCCAAGTGGGGAGTGGTTGAAGACGGCAGTTTCTGCTCTCTGGACCAAGGTGAGAACTGGCAAACCATCAGCCCTTGCTGAGGATGTGGGTGGGGGATTGTTTGCAGGTCTCTCTGATAAGGGGGTGACCCTCTCCTGACTTCAGCACACCCACCCTGGCCTGGTTGCTCTCCAGGTCTCTGGGCAAGTGGATGCTGCCCCTTCCAGAGGATTCTTAGTTCACTGAGATCCTTTCTATTTGGGCAGTTGGATGAAAGAATTCTCTCTCTTCTCTTTCTTTCTTTTTCTTTTTCTCTTTTTTCTTTTTCTTTTTCTTTTTTTTTTTTTTTTTTTTTTTTTTGGTGTTCCTTCAAGGAACCATGAAATTCTGATTTTTGCTCCAGGCTTCGGGGCTACTGCTGCCTAGTTTTGCAGCTTGTTAACCAAACAAGGGCATCTGGTTAAGTGGATGCTTAAGTCTCTGCTCCTTCTCTACAAGGCTGTTGGTGGCTGTCCCTGGGGCGGGAATGTGTTGCCTGCAGGAAAGATTACCTTTTGATAATTTGCACAAGGACACTCTTTTCTTGCTAGGACTAGTGTCCCCAGGGCTGCATTCCATCTGGAGGGTACTTTCCTCACCAAGGCACTGGTAGTGGCTGCCCTAACTGGCCTCCAGGGGCTTCCTTCCCTCTTGTGCTGTGGTCCCTGGGCTCTCTCCTGGTACCAAGGAGAGCCTAGTTCTGATCTGTCCTCTTTCCAGAACCCAGAGTAGAACTTGCAGTCTCAGATGCAGCAACCCTCTTTTTTTTAATTTTTAAATTAAATTAAATTAAATTAAATTTATTTATTTATTTATTTATTTTGAGACAGAGTCTCCCTCTGTCGCCGAGGCTGGAGTGCAGTGGTGTGATCTCGACTCACTGCAACCTCCACCTCTCGGGTTCAAGCAGTTTTGCCTCAGCCTCCCAAGTAGCTGGGATTACAGGTGTGAGCCACCGTGCCGGCCAACTTTTACTTAATTATTTCAAAAAAGTGGAATGTACAGTAAAACAAGAGAGGCAGGAAGGCCGGGCACAGTGGTTCATGCCTTTAATCCCAGCACTTTGGGAGGCCGAGGCATGCGGATCATGAAGTCAGGAGATCGAGACCATCCTGGCTAACACAGTGAAACTCCGTCTCTACTAAAAATACAAAAATTTACCCGGGCGTGGTGGCAGGAGCCTGTAGTCCCAGCTACTCAGGTGGCTGAAGCAGGAGAATGGCGTGAACCCAGGAGGCGGAGCACTCCAGCCTGGGCGACTGAGCGAGACTCCATTTCAAAAAACAAAACAAACAAACAAATAAACAAAAAAGGCAGGAAATAGGTTTTAAGTCTCACCATCCAGAAGCAAATGTTACTAATTTTGTTCATCTTTCTAACCTCTAAGATATATATATATATATATATATATTTTTTTTTTTTCTTTAGACAGGGTCTCATTCTGTGGCCTAGGCTGGAGTGCAGTGGTATGATCATGGCTCACTGCAGCCTCAACCTCCTGGGCACAAGTGATCTTCCCACTTCAGCCTCCTGAGTAGCTGGGACTATACATACCCACCACCAAGCCTGGGTAATTTTTAAATTTTTTGTAAAGATGATGTCTTGCTATGTTGCCCAGGCTGGTTGCAAACTCCTGAGCTCAAGTAATCCTCCTGCATCAGCCTCCCAAAGTGCTTGGATTACAGGTGTGAGCCACTGCACCCGGCCTATACACACTTTTTTTTTTTTCTTTGAGATGGAGTCTCGCTCTGTTGTCAGGCTGGAGTGCAGTGCTGCAATCTCAGCTCACTGCAATCTCTGCCTCCCAGGTTCAAGTGATTCGTCTGCCTCAGCCATCTGAGTAGCTGGGACTACAGGCGCCCACCACCACGCCCGGCTAATTTTTGTATTTTTAGTAGAGACGGAGTTTCACCATGTTGACCAGGATGGTCTTGATCTCTTGACCTTGTGATCTGCCTGCCTCGGCCTCCCAAAGTGCTGGGATTACAGGCGTGAGCCACTGCGGCCAGGCCTATAAACGTACTTTTTAAAAACTTCACATGATATCAAAATTCTCCCATCCAAATGATCCATAAACAACAACAAAGTCCTCTACAATTATAAATGTTCATTGTTGAAAGATTACCTTGCCAGCTAGTATTTATCTTTTGGATATATATCTTTTTTTGATATATATGTATTTATTTATTTGTATACTTGTGTATATATTTATTCAACAAAAATAGGATTGTGCTATTCCTAACCCTTTTAAAAATTTAATATGGTGTGAACGTTCTTCCTTGTTACAAAACACAATTGCATCACTGGATTTTTCCAGTTTTGCTATTAGAAATAATACAATGGTGATCTTGTGTATATAATTATTGTTGTTTTTTGGAGACAGAGTTTCGCTCTGTCACCCAGGCTGGAGTGCAGTGGTGCGATCTTGACTCACTGCAGCCTCTGCCTTCTGGGTTCAAGCAATTCTTGTGCCTCCGAGTAGCTGGGACCACAGGCCCGCAGCACCATGCCTGGCTAATTTTGTATTTTTAGTAGACACGGGGTTTTGCCATGTTGCCAAGCTGGTCTCAAACTCCTGGCCTCAAGTGATCCACCCACCTCGGCCTCCCAAAGTGCTAGGATTACAGGTGTGAGCCACTGTGCCCAGCCTGTGTGTATATAATTTTGATTTTCTAAGTATTCCTTAGGTCATAGAGTATGCATATTTTAAAAGCTCTGAGCAGAGTTGCTGTTCAGAAAGGCTGGGTCAGTGTCTGTCTTCCTAGTAACAGGGCAGAGGTCAGCCTGTCGTACCACACTCTCCTGCTGCACTCTAGCCAGTGTTAGTAACGTGCTTCTGGTCACACTTTCACGTGAAGGCTATTAGGAGCTACTAACAAAGTTTAAGTAGACAAATCACATAACCAGATTTGCGTTTTTGATTCCAGCTTCAGGGCCTAATAGCTCTATTAGTCTTATGTGGCCCCTAGGAGGCATTTAAGATAATGGTGACACTAAGCAAAGCGGGGGCAAGCTGAGGTAGAGAGTCTGAACAAGCAGGTCTCTAACCTGCAGCTATAGAGAAGCAATTCAGTATTTCCTATGGCAGGTGGAGGGAATACTTACCCAGCAGAGCAGGCGAGACTCTTCGATATGCACCTTCATGTATTATCTTGTTCAGTTCTCTGAGGTTGGGATCGTTGTTATCTCCCATTTTGCAGATGAGAGAATTGAGGCAGAGAAAGGTTCAGCACCTTGCCTTTGGTTACACAGCTGGTCATTCTGGCTTCAATCACAGGGCTACCAGCCTGTGCTCTTCACCACTGAGCTTCCCTGCCTCAGGCCACTTCCATGGACCATTAGCTGGATTCTGAGAGTAGTTTCTAAGCCAGAGCTTTCAGAGCGCTTTTGTTTGTAGGACAATTTTAAGACAGCAGGTTCTTGAATCTTTTGTGTTTTTTTAAGTCTCAGATTTATCTTCCTATTTCCTACTTCTCCAAAAAGACTGAGAGCTGACATATTTGATTGTAAGCTCTTTGGGGCAGAGCCCTTGTAATCGTCTCTGTATAAAACAGTGCCCACCCCAGTGACTGGTACTTGGATGCTTCAGTCAACAGCTGTGCTGTTAAATAGGGCACTTTTTTCCTAGACCCACATTCTGATAAAAGAAAAATCAAATGAATTATGATTGAACCAATTCAACACACACTGTTGCATTTTATGTATGTGTTTTTGGTGACCTTACTTTGGAAACAATGTAAAAGTCACATCTGTGGAGTGTTTTTAGAGCACTTTTACATTCATTTATGATAATAGGGACCTGCCCAGGCACTGGGCTAGGTGTTCCACATATACTGTGTCATTATGTAAATTGTGATTCACAAGAACTTGAGAAGCTAGCAGGATAGCTATTATTATCCTTGGGGTGGTTTGTTTTTGGTTCTTTGGGTTTTTTCCCAGGGGAAGAAGCTGGAGTTTGGACAGCCCCTGGCCTACATGGGCTCCCTTTTGCAGAGGCTGCTCCAGCGGGGATCTCCTTGAGCTCAGGCAAATAAGCCAGTGCCAGGCCAGGTCCCCTGCATACCTTTGTCTATTTTCCCCTTTGTTCCTTGGATCTGAAAACCCTTCAGGGCTTCAGAGGAAGCTCAGTGAGTTGATTCTCATGTACCGGGAGAAGAGAATGTAGAGGCGGCGGAACCAGAGGAGCTGGCTGCGGTGGCAGGACATGGCTCTCTAGAAGAATCAAAGAGAATCAGTTATGAAACACTTGCACTGGAGCTGTTTCATTATTTCAGATCTGGCCACCTCACCTTAAATCCTTCCTCGCACCAATATGCTTCATGCTATAGCCTTATCTGTCTTCTTCCCGTCACCCATGAAGCTCTCTGGATTGGCCTCCTATCATGGCCCCTGCTTTCGCATCTCCTACTTATTCCCTGTGATTATAACACACAATGCTCACGGTAGCTACAGCACTCACTATGGGATGCCAGAAAACTGGCAAAACAGTCCACATGCATCATCTCAATGTCAACAACCCTGTGAATCAAGTACTGCTATTACTGTTTTTTAAAAAATAAATAGATGAGGAAACTCGTCAGTCTCAAACAGCTAGTAGGTAGTAGAGCTGGCTGAGATTTTAACCCAGAGCTATCTGATTGACTCTAGAGTCCACATTCTTTTTTTTCTTTTTTTTTCCTTTCTTCTTTTCTTTTTTTTCCCCTTTTTTCTTTTTTTTTTTGAGACGGAGTCTCCCTCTGTTGCCCAGGCTGGAGTGCAGTGGCCGGATCTCAGCTCACTGCAAGCTCCGCCTCCCGGGTTCACGCCATTCTCCTGCCTCAGCCTCCCGATAGCTGGGACTACAGGCGCCGCCACCTCACCCAGCTAGTTTTTTGTATTTTTAATAGAGACGGGGTTTCACCGTGTTAGCCAGGATGGTCTCGATCTCCTGACCTCGTGATCCACCCGTCTCGGCCTCCCAAAGTGCTGGGATTACAGGCTTGAGCCACCGTGCCCGGCCTTTTTTCCCCCTTTTTCTTTCCTTTTCTTTTTTTTTTTTTTTTGAGACAGAGTCTCGCCCTGTCGCCCAGTCTGGAGTGCAGTGGCGCAATCTCGGCTCACTGCAAACTCTGTCTCCCGGGTTCACGCCATTCTCCTGCCTCAGCCTCCCGAGTATCTAGGACTACAGGCACCCGCCACCACACCCAGCTAATTTTTTGTATTTTTAGTAGAGACAGGGTTTCACTGCGTTAGCCAGGATGGTCTCCTGACCTTGTGATCTGCCCGCCTCGGCCTCCCAAAGTGCTGGGATTACAGGCCTGAGCCACTGCACCTGGCCGTTTACAGTCCACATTATTAATCATGTTGCTACTACCTCAAATGTACAACACAAACAGGGATGTTTCATGGGAAGCAACCTAGTACACGCTAGTACACTATGCCCAAATTCCTCTGAGTTAGGTCATTTCGGGAGGTACAATTACTATCAGAAGAAGAAAAAAAGGATGGCACACAGGTGTGAGTTGTCGTTCCCACCTTCTAGGGGAAATGTACATTATCTTGTTATTCAGACCTAGTATAGTTCGGTTTTTGAACAGAATAGATTACAGCAACTGACTTCACTAGATATACATAAAAGGATGTGCCTGTTTATCTCTGAGTACCATAATTAACTTGCCTCTCTAAGCTAATATCTTCACAAACTTTTATGTAAAGAACCCCTTTTATATTCATTGTCAGACTCTACATGCCTTGCCAGGTGCAGTGGCTCACACTTGGAACCCCAGCACTTTGGGAGGCCAAGGTGGGCGGATCACCTGAGGTCAGGAGTTCAAGACCAGCCTGACCAAAATGGAGAAACCCCGTCTCTACGGAAAATACAAAATTAGCCGGGTGTGGGGGCTCATGCCTGTAATCCCAGCTACTCGGGAGCCTGAGGCAGGAGAATCGCTTGAATCCAGGAGGCAGAGGTTGCAGTGAGCTGAGATCGCACCATTGCACTCCAACCTGGGCAACAAGAGCGAAACTCCATCTCAAAAAAAAAAGAAAAAAAGAAAAGAAAAGAAAAAGAACCTACATGGCTTTAAAGACATAAACACACCTGTGATAACCAAGCTTTAACTGGTAAAGAGAATTGAAGCAAAACAATCACCATAGAACATTATTGGGAAAATATTATGCAGCATTGTTTCAACAGGAAATCCAACTAAGATTTTTTTTTTTTTTTTTTTTGAGATGGAGTCTCTATCGCCCAGGCTGGGGTGCAGTGGCGCAATCTCAGCTCACTGCTGCAACCTCCGCCTCCCAGGTTCAAGCAATTCTCCTGCCTCAGCCTCCTGGGTAGTTGGGATTACAGGCTCCCACTGCCATACTCACCTAATTTTTATATTTTTAGTAGAGATGGGGTTTCATCATGTTGGCCAGGCTGGTGTCGAACTTCTGACCTCAAGTGATCCACCCACCTCAGCCTCCTAAAGTGCTGGAATTACAGGTGTGAGCCACCGCACCTGGCCCAACTACAATTTTTTTTTTCTTTTTTGAGATGGAGTCTCACTCTGTCGCCCAGGCTGGAGTGCAATGGTTCAATCTTGGCTCAGCGCAACCTCTGCCTCCTGGGTTCAAGTGATTCTCCTGCCTTAGCCTCCGAGTAGCTGGGATTACAGGCACCTGCCACCATGCCTGGCTAATTTTTGTGGTTTTTGTTTTGTTTTGTTTTGTTTTGTTTTGTTTTTTTGAGACGGAGTCTCGCTCTGTCACCCAGGCTGGAGTGCAGTGGCCGGATCTCAGCTCACTGCAAGCTCCG
>NC_045449.1:16190970-16191652 GCF_002776525.5 Piliocolobus tephrosceles
CGGAGCTTGCAGTGAGCTGAGATCCGGCCACTGCACTCCAGCCTGGGCGACAGAGCGAGACTCCGCCTCAAAAAAAAAAAAAAAAAAAAAAAAAAAGAACACGCTGGGTGAGGTGGCTCATGCCTGTAATCCCAGCACTTTGGGAGGCCGAGCTGGGTGGATCACTTGAGGTCAGAAGTTCGACACCAGCCTGGCCAAACATGGCGAAACTCAGTCTCTACTAAAAATACAAAAGTTAGCCAGACGCAGTGGTGGGTGTAGTTCCAGCTACTCAGGAGACTAAGGCAGGAGAATTGCTTGAACCCAGGAGGTGGAGGTTGTGGTGAGCCAAGATCGCTCCACTGCACTCCAGCCTCGGTGACAGAGCAAGACTGTGTCTCAAAAAATAAAAATAAAAAATAAATAAATAGGCTGGGTGCAATGATTTATGCCTGTAATCCCAGCACTTCGGGAGGCTGAGGTGGGCGGATCACCTGAGGTCGGGAGTTCGAGACCAGCCTGATCAACATGGAGAAACCCTGTCTCTACTAAAAATACAAAATTAGCCAGGCATGGTGGTGTGTGCCTGTAATTCCAGCTACTCGGGAGGCTGAGGCAGGAGAATCACTTGAACCCAGGAGGCGAAGGTTGAGGTGAGCCGAGATCACACCATTGTACTCCAGCCTGGGCAACAAGAGCAAAA
>NC_045449.1:16191752-16192390 GCF_002776525.5 Piliocolobus tephrosceles
AGAAAGAAGAAAGAAAGAAAGAAAGAAAGAAAGAAAGAAAGAAAGAAAGAAAGAAAGAAAGAAAGAAAGAAAGAAAGAAAGAAAGAAAGGAAGGAAGGAAGGAAGGAAGGAAGGAAGGAAGGAAGGAAGGAAGGAAGGAAGGAAGGGCGGAAGGAAGGAAGGAAGGAAGGAAAAGAATAAAATCATAAATAAAGTAGGACAGAAATAATAAAGTACAAAAATTAATGCACTATCGAAGAAACAAGATATGTGCTCAACACTGCATTCTCAGTACCCAGCAAAGTGCCTCTTACTAGGTACAAAGGTTTACTGTAGAAAATTTAGAAAATATGGGCTGGGAATGGTGGCTCATGCCTGTAATCCCAGCACTATGGGAGGCTGAGGGGGGGTGGATCACCTGAGGTAGGAGTTCAAGACCAGCCACCTGAGGTCAGGAGTTCAAGACCAGCCTGACCAACGTGGCGAAACCCAATGTCTACTAAAAATACAAAATTAGCTGGGCATGGTGGCACATGCCTGTAATCCCAGCTACTCGGGAGTGTGATGCAGAAAAATCACTTGAACCCAGGAGGTGGAGGGTGTAGTGATCCAAGATTGCACCATTGCACTCCAGCCTGGGCAACAAGAGCAAAACTATG
>NC_045449.1:16192490-16232024 GCF_002776525.5 Piliocolobus tephrosceles
GAGGGGGAGGGGGAGGAGGAGGAGGAGGAGGAGGAGGAGGAGGAGACAAAAGCCCAGTGCAGTGGTTCATGCCTGTAATCCCAGCACTTTGGGAAGCAGAGGTGAGTGGATCATCTGAGGTCAGGAGTTCAAGACCAGCCTGGCCAACCTGGTGAAACCCTGCCTCTACTAAAAATCCAAAAATTAGCTGGGCGTGGTGGCATGTGCCTGTACTCCCAGTTACTCAAGAGCCTGAGGCAGGAGAATCGCTTGAACCTGGGAGGCAGAGGTTGCAGTGTGCTGAGATCATGTCATTGCACTCCAGCCTGGGTGACAAAGCAAGACTCCATCTAAAAAAAAAAAAAAAAATCACCGGGCACGGTGGCTCAGCCTGTAATCCCAGCACTTTGGGAGGCCAAGGTGGGTACATCACCTGTGGTCAGGAGTGCGAGACCAACCTGACCAATATGATGAAACTCTGTTTCTATTAAAAATACAAAAATTAGCTGGGCGTGGTGGTGTGCACCTGTAGGCCCAGTTACTAGAGAGGCTGAGACAGAAGAATTACTTGAACCTGGAAGGCGGAGGTTGCAGTGAGCCGAGATTGTGCCACTGCACTCCAGCCTGGGTGACAGAGGAAGACTCCATCTCAAAGAAAATTTAGAAAATAAAGCTAAACAAAAAAACCCCAAAACCAAAATCATCATCCCGAGTTTCTATTCTCTTAGATTTTTTCCTTCCTTCCTTCCTTTTCTTTTCTTTCTCTCTCTCGCCCTCTTTCCCTCGATCTCGTTTCCTTCCTTCCTTCCCTCTCTTCTTTCCTTCCCTCCCTCCCTTCCTTCCTCTCTCCTTCTCTCTCCCTCCCCTCTCTTTCTTTCTCCCTTCCTCTCTCTCTTCCTTCCTTCCTTTCTTCTTCCTTCCCTTTCCTTCCCTTCCTTCCTTCCTTCCTTCCCTTCCCCTTCCTCCCTCCCCTTCCTTCCTTCCTTCCTTTTCTTTCTCTCACTCTCTCTTTCTTTCTCCCTTCCTTCCTCTCTCTCCCTTCCCTTTCCCCTTCCCCTTCCCTTCTTCCTAATAAAGCTGTGTTGCCCAGGGCAGACACAAACTCCTGGGCTCAAGCCATCCTCCCACCCCAACCTCTCAAGTAGCTGAGACTACAGGCACGAGCCACAATCCCCGACTTGGTTCTTTCACTTATTTTGCTACCCGTCTCCCTGTGGGGGGCTTAAGTCTACAGGGGGATGCACCTGGAGACAAACTGAGGAACAATTCTCCTCAGCCCACCCTCTCCCTAACTCTGATGGCACTCAGTCACCTGCTCCATGGACAGCTAAGAGTTTTCCCTAGGGTGACCTGACCTGGCCTAGCTCTTCCTCAACCTGCACGTAGGCTTCTTGCAGTTTGCCCTGGGCTCTTTTTTTTTTTTTTTGGAGACGAAGACTCGGAGTCTCGCTCTGTTGTCCAGGCTGGAGTGCAATGGCGTGATCTCGGCTCACTGCAACCTCTGCCTCCTGAGTTCAAACAAGTCTCCTGCCTTAGCCTCCCGAGTAGCTGGGACTACAGGCGCGTGCTGCCACGCCCTGCTACTTTTTTGTATTTTAGTAGAGACGGGGTTTCACCGTGTTGGCTAGTCTCAAACTCCTGAACTCAGGCAATTCGCCCATCTCAGCCCACCAAAGTGCTAGGATTACAGGCGTGAGCCACCCCGCCTGGCCTCCCCTAGGCTCTTTACAGAGGCTCCTGGCAGGTCTGAATTCTCCTTAACCTCAAGCTGGTAGCATTGCTCCATGTATAACAGTGATAAAATGGCAAATCAAAATGTCCAACAGTAAGGGATTCATGATATATCTTATGGTAAATACAATACAGTGGAGTAATTGGCAGCCATTGCTATTTGAATACTAAATGAAATAGGAGAAAATGTTCATAATAAATAGTTCTGATTTTTTTTTTTTTTGGCTAGGGTCTGGCTCTGTTGCCCAGGCTGGAGTGCAATGGTGTGATCAGGGTTCATAGCAATCTTGACCTCCTGGGCTCAAGTGAACCTCCTGCCTCAGCTTCCTGAGTAGCTGGGACCACTGGCATGTGCCACCATGCCTGGCTAATTTTTTTGTAGAGATGGGTTTTGCTCTGTTGCCCAGCAAGCAGTCCACCCACCCTGGCCTCCCAAAGTACTAGGATTACAGGCATGTGCCACTGTGCCCAACCCATAACATATTGTTAAAGCAGGTTTTTCGTCGTTTTTTTTTTTTTTTTTTTTGAGACAGAATCCGCTCTGTCGCCCAGGCTGGAGTGCAGTGGTGTGATCCCAGCTCACTGCAGCCTCTGCCTCCCGGGTTCAAGCGATTCTTCTGCCTCAGCTTCCCAAGTAGCTGGGACTACAGGTGCATGCCACTACGCTCGGCTAATTTTTGTAGCTTTAGTAGAGACGGGGTTTCAACATGTTGGCCAGGCTGGTCTCGAACTTCTGACCTCGTGATTTGCCCGCCTCAGCCTCCCAAAATACTGCGATTACAGGCATGAGCCACCATGCCTGGCTGAAGCAGGTTTTAAATAGACACTGTGTGATCCCATCTGAAATGTGTTTACACCTACACACCATATATATATATATAAAGAGTAGGGCCGGGCACAGTGGCTCACGCCTGTAATCCCTGCACTTTGGGAGGTCAAGGCGGGTGGATCACCTGAGATCAGGAGTTCGAGACCAGCCTGGCCAACATGATGAAACCCCAGCTCTACTAAAAACACAAAAAATTAGCCGGGTGTGGTGGCGGGTGCCTGTTATCCCAGCTACTCAGGAGGCTGAGGCAGGAGAATTGCTTGAACCCGGGAGGTGGAGGTTGCAGTGAGCTGAGATTGTGCCACTGTACTCCAGCTTGGGCGACAAGAGCAAAACTCCGTCTCAAAAAAAAAAAAAAAAAAAGAGTAGAAAGATGTAGCCCAACATGTTAACAAGGATTACCTGTGATTGGTGGGGCTTCAGGTAATTGTTCCTATTTTTATTTTCTTTTTGATGTTTTTATGTTTTTCAAGATTTTCTGCAATGAGCATGTGTTACTTAGTTTTAGAAAAAGCATATATTATTTTTATAATTAGAAAAAAAGGCTAAAGTCATTGAAAAATCTATGCCTCTCAAGATCTAGCTGGCCTAATCCTAACTCTCAGGGACAGATGCTGAACCACTGTGGAAGGCCTTCAGTTAGGGCTTCTGCAGAGGTGGGGCTTTGAGGAGACAAGGGGTCTGGAGCAGAGATCTGAGTTGCGGCGTCCAGGAATTTACAATCCTTACCTTGGCCTGTGCCACTTCTTTGCTGTTGAGCACAAAGAGGACATCCTGAGTATGAAGCAGAGACAAGGGCAGATCCAGAAGGGAGACGTACTTGCGCAGCACATTCACAGACTGAAGTGTGAGCACAGAACACCCTGGTTGGAAAGGAGACAGGGAGAAGTGATGAGCCTTGAGGCCTCCAGCCAGATTTTCTCCTGAGCGTTCTCCCTCTACCCTGTGGTTCAGGGCAGGGCAGGACAATGGCCACAGCATTGCCAGGTGTTTCTGTGGCACCAAAGCTGCTCTGTGCCGATCATTCTTGCAGCTAGAATGAGTAAAAGGGCCACAGAAGACCTGGCTGGGCTGGGTACCCTCTACCCTGCCGTGTGCCCTACCAAAAAAAGGCTGGTTGCTAGAGGTTGAGATCTGGCTACCTCAAAGCCAAAGGAAAGGTGAAGGAGACAGGAATTACTGTATTGGGAGGTTAGAGACCTGGTTCCAGCTCTGTCAGTCAAAAACTGACAGGGTTGGCAAAGTCCTTTAACCTCTCTGAGACTCAGGTATTTTTGTTTTTTTTAGATGGAGTCTCGCTCTGTTGCCTAGACTGGAGTGCAGTGGCATGATCTGGGCTCACTGCAAGCTCCACCTCCCGGGTTCATGCCATTCTCCTGCCTCAGCTTCCCAAGTAGCTGGGACTGCAGGCGCCTGCCACCATGCCTGGCTAATTTTTTGTATTTTTTAGTAGAGACGGGGTTTCACTGTGTTAGTCAGGATGGTCTCGATCTCCTGACCTCGTGATCCACCCGTCTTGGCCTCCCAAAGTGCTGGAATTACAGGTGTAAGCCACCGCACCCGGCCTGAGTCTCAGTTTTCTAATCTGTAAAATTGTGTTGAGAGTGTGAGACCTGCCCGTCTCACAGGATTGATATAAGAATCAAATGGCCGGGTGCAGTGGCTCATGCCTGTAATCCTAGCACTTTGGAAGGCCAAGGCGGGTGGATCACTTGAGGTCAGGAGTTCAAGACCAGCCTGACCAACATGGAGAGACTCCATCTAAAAATGCAAAAAAAAAAAAAAATTAGCCAGGGGTGGTGGTGCATGTCTGTAATCCCAGCTTCCCAGCTACTGGGGAGGGTGAGGCAGGAGAATGGCTTGAACCCAGGAGGTGGAGGTTGCAGTGAGCCAAGATCCTCCATTGCACTCTAGCCTGGGCAACAAGAGCGAAACTCCATTTCAAAAAAAAAAAAAAAAAAAAAAAAGAATCAAACGAACTATAGTCATGTACCAAAGACATCATGGCTTGGTAAGCTCTCTTCAGTCATCCCACACAGAAAGGACATAAACTACTTATGTTTTCATTCATTGAATCTTCATATTGCTCCTGTGAGGTATGACAGACCAGAAACTGGCCCAGAGAAGCTAAGCATGGGGGTCATGCAGTAAATGGTCAGGTGGGGTCCAATACTTTCTGTGGGTTAGGGAGAGTTCCTGACTGAGGCAGATTGATCCATCAAGCATCCAGCAGTCATTTACAACCTGCCTAATTGGTTGAGGGATGGGATTGAGTTCAGACTGGAGGAATACCAGAGGTGTAAAACATCCACCCTGTGAAAAAGCTGGACAGGTGAGGGGCAAACCTGGCCTCCCCACTCATCCAGAGGTGGCCCTGCAGGCAGGCACTTGCTGGCAGATACAATTTGCCAGGTACCCTGAGGTGAGTCAGGAAGAGGGTGGCGGCCTCCCCAACCACTGCCTCTGCTCGGCTGAGGGCAGCTCTCCGTGGATTTGCAAATTTCCCTCTCAAAAGTTTCTCAGAGTGACAGTATATTGTGGCCCTTTGCAAAAGGAACAAGCCTTACCTTTAGGTAACTTCCCTTCTGAGTGCAGGACCCTGGAGGAGGGAAAGGACAAGAGTGAGACACATAAGAATCATTTCCTTTGTAGGTAACAGAAGGGGCCTTCAGAGGAAAGCCTGCCATGCCCATGGTCCCCCTCCATGTGAGTTTCCAGGTGGTTTCTTTTGCATAAATCACTGTATAGATTTCCAGGATCCCATACCTCTGGCAGCAGCTGAAGGGATCCGGATGGGCACCTGAGCCAGGGACAGCCAATCCAGAGGCTGGTCTGTGGCTTGTGAAGTACCCTGGTCCAAGCTTTGCCCATTAGAGAATGAAGATAACTGTGCTGGACTCTTCATAGTTTTCCTCTTGAAATTGTAATGTGAGTGTGATGGGGGAACATTTTACAATGCTAACTGATAGCTCTTCCCTGATATTTTCTTTCTCCTTTCTGAGCTCCCCCACACCTACCTTCTGACAGTGAAGGTCATTCTGTGCTCACCACCTTAAGAGGAGGGGAGTGTCAACTGCAATGAGCTCCAAGTCTCTTCCCCATTTTGTTGTTTAGAAATCTGGGGGCAGAGAAAGATTGGGAAGGTGGCCCCAGCAACACAGACACACATACTTATATGAACAGAGACTCTTGGGAACAGGGGTTAAAGAAGAGAAGTTGAGAGAGAATTGACAAACTCATGGAACTGACTGCCTGGCAGAGCCTAAGAGGTAGAAAAACCTGAAAAAGGAGCCAGGCGCAGTGGCTCACGCCTGTAAACCCAGCACTTTGGGAGGCCGAGGTCGGTGGATCACGAGGTCAGGAGTTCAACCCAGTCTGGCCAATATGGTGAAACTCCATCTCTAATAAAAATACAATAGCCAGGTGTGGTGGCATGCACTGGTAGTGCCAGCTACTCAGGAGGCTGAGGCAGGAGAATTGCTTGAACCCAGGAGGCGGAGGCTGCAGTGAGCCGAGATCACGCTACTGCCCTCCAGCCTGGGCGACAGAGCGAGACTCTGTCTTAAAAAAAAAAGAAAGAAAGAAAAGAAAGAAAAGAAAAACCTGAAAAAGATTTCTGGGATCCTGAGAATGAAGTGGCTTGTTCTGTACTCTGGGCAAAGCCCTGTGGATATTCTGATATCCAGGGAAAGCAGTGAGCTGGAGGCACCTGTCTGGAAATAGAGCTTATAGTCCTTAAAGCCACAGGGGAAGCTGTGCTGAGGAGGGCTGGGGAGCGAGCCTTGGGGACAGGGGGACCAAGGGGCCACTGGTGGGAGGGAAGCCAGGAAGAGACTGAGAAGTAGTCAGAAAGGCCAGAGTGAGGAGGGCAAGCTGGTGCCATATAAGCCAGAGCAGCACTGCAGTGAGGGACAGGCAGGGCCAAATGTCATTGAAAGTTGAAGATGGCTGAGGGCTAAGGTGAGTCTAATGAATTTAGCAGGCAAGAGATGACTGTGGGGAAAAAGGTTTTAGAAGATTGGTGGCATGTCCACGAATTGTTTTATCTGAAGCACAGTGGCCCACCCTCGTGCTGAGAGCCTGTGGCACTCCAGCCTCTTCTGAGGAAAATGGTCCCAGGCAGTTCTATCTACACAGAGTTGTCTCCTTGGGTTCTTTCCATCCAGAATGATGCCTTCTCTGCTTTCCCCACTTCAGTGGTGACTGGACCAGGAATGGGACCAGGTGACTCAATCTCAAGTGCCCCAGCCCCCTGCCTGTGGAGGTACTCTTAGTTTGTTTGCAACAGACCTGACCTGATCCTTTCTCTGGTGCGGTGTAAATTCTTGGTGAGAAATCACCAGGCTCAGTGTGCATCCAGAATGAGGTGAGACCATTTTTCCAGTTCTCCATAGGGCTTGCTGTCCATGCTAGTCTTGGAAGCTCAAGGCCTCAGAGTAATCACGTGGTTGGAAAGACCACTCCGGGGCTGCCTCATTTTTCCATATATCATCAAAAAAATTTGTATTTCAGACTAACCAGGGAATGTTTCTTTCTTGAATCTGAAGGGACCTAATGCGACTAGCAGCATGTCTCCTCTAAAGCTGTGCCCGCTGGCTGGACCAGGAACTGAATAGCCTTTACGGGAGGACAGTCTAGCCTCCCCTCATTCCACAGTCAAGGAAACAGGGAAAGCTGCGTAGAAAGAGTATGTGGGTAAAATTATAGCATCTTTCACCAAGTGATGTAAAATTTAAGGACAAGGAGGGTCTTCAGTTTGGATTGGTCTTCACATACATCTGAGATAATAATGAATGGAGAACTAGGATTCCTGAATTCTGCCTCTGCCATAGTTTAACCTTGTCGTACTGGGCAAACCACTTCCCAGCCTCAGTAAAATGAGGTGGCTGGACTTAATGGTTGGTGAGGTTATTTCCAGCTTTACATATTGCATTGCTTCAGTCTGAGTGTTAAGCATGTTTAGAAGAAGGTTATCAAATAAGTCCTTCCCTTCAAGTTGCTCCTTTCCTTCCTCAGTAGCTGGGACAGGCCTGCCACACCGCTGATCAGGGGCCCAGGAGAAGCACTTTGCTAGGGGACAGGAAACACATCTATGTTTGTATGACTCTACGTCACTCAATACTTTTGAGCTTGCATTTTATTTTTATTGGTAAAATGTAAATAAATATCAGTAAAATCGGGCGACTGTGAAGAACAAACGCATTTCATATTATGTATGTATATCCTCCTTCTCCAGAGATTTGAGAGTTGTATAAAATACACGAAGGAAGTGAGAGTAAGGGGAAGAAGATGGTGAATCTGGAGGCCACTGATTCACAGCACTCATTCCTTAAAGTCTTGTCCATGTGCCACAGGGGTTGCAAATTTGGCCCTCAAGCTTCCTATGGCCACAGAAAAGAGATGAATAAAGTCAATTACCCCATTTGCAGTATTCAGTGTATACAAAAAATTCAGCTGTTTAGGAGATGAGCATTCGTACTAGGACTCGAGAGAGATTTCTCAGAGAGAGGACATGGTGAGATGCAGTGAGCAGGGCTAGATGATAAGCCAGCAGTGAGTTTCATGGGCTCAGATAACAAGTGGGAAAGTGCTTTAGACTTTAAACCATGAGCCCTAATCAAATAAACAATCCCTCCTCCACCTCCATCACCCAGAGAATCATACCTCACAGCTGCATACAGAGCAATGTGATTGCTGTGGCCACTTACTCCCCCTGCATCGAAAGTCACCACCTGTAGAGAAACACAGAGTTTTCACTTATGACTGTCTGAATGCCTTCTCCACCACCTCAACTTCAGAACCCTGAAACTTTTCAAATGCAGCATCTATCTGAAGTGACTTCTGAGCAGATCAGTGGTGTGTAGCTCATGCTGTGGTTGACCACGTAGAGACTGTTTCCCAGGGTTTGACGCTTTCCCAGCGTTTCCTAACCAGTGGAGCAGAGTGGAATTCAGCCATGATAGCAACTTGGGTTCAGAATATCTTTGTTGCTTATCGGTTTAGCCATTTATTAGCACATTTAGCATTCCTGGCTAGCTTCTAAGTGAACTCTGTTCATGCAGATACAGCCTGAACTACTGGTTCTCTTTTTCTCTTGCCACACTGAGGGCAAAAAAAAAAACTTTGAGGGACAATGTCCACCGTGTCCTGGGATTGAGTTCATGGAAAAAGTGTATTATTTATTCATAGACTGCCTCTGTTTCCATTTTCACAGCTATATCAACATCTGTTTATTAACTATAAGCTCAGTCTGTATTCCAACATTTCGTTTCTACACAAATGAAATAAAGAAAAAACAAAGAATAATTTGAATAATTATAATAAAAAAGCTAACTTAAATAATAAAAGAAACATAAAAATGACAACAAGGACTGAAGAAAAGGATAGAATGGTTGATTAGGGGTGATGGAAAGAGGCCAGCTGTCCCCAAGGAAAGGTGACCATCCTGCATGGATGAAGGAACCTGGAACTGGGGTTGGAATGGGCTGGGAAGGGATTCACTCTTGGTCTTTCTATTTTAAACTGTAAAGCATAGTGACTGCATGTACAGCAAGCCCTCTGTTAATAAGAGTGGCTAACATTTACTGAGCAAAGGCATAGTATTAACCCTATCTTACACCTGAGGAAGTTCAGAAAGCAGAGGCCGAAGCTGGGATCACCTTGCCACTGAGTGGAGGAGTTGTTCTTGGGGTTTGGATCTTTCTGACTCCACAGTCCACTCTCTTTACCAGCATCCTCTATGTGAGAAGGCGTGCTAGGTTGCAGGAAGAAGCACTGTGTAAGAATCAAAAGACCTTTGGAAGACTGAGGCGGGCAGATCACTTCAGGTCAGGAGTTCGAGACCAGCCTGGCCAACATGGCGAAATCCCATCTCTACTAAAAATACAAAAATGAGCCGGACGTGGTGGTGGGCGCCTGTAGTCCCAGCTACTTGTGAGGCTGAGGCAGGAGAATCACTTGAACCTGGGAGGCGGAGGTTGCAGTGAGCCAATATCACGCCACTAGACTCCAGCCTGGGTGACAAGAGCGAAATTCCATCTCAAAAAAAAAAAAAAGAGAGAATCAGAAGACCTGCACTCTTATTCTGATAGCTACCAACCAAGTACATAAGTTTAGATTAGTTATGCTTTCTCCTAGGGTCTGGAAGAGCTCATCTGTGAGAGAATATGGTATTCTAGGCAAGCAAACACTCTGGTTAGAAGGATTATCTTGAGAGTCATTAATGGATCCCTTATTTGAAAAGATAAGTACATAGTTAACTTCACTGTTCATGGTACCGAACACACACACACACATTTTTTTTTTTTTTTTTTGAGACAGAGTCTCCCTCTGTCACCCAGGCGGGAGTGCAGTGGCCGGATCTCAGCTCACTGCAAGCTCCGCCTCCCGAGTTCACGCCATTCTCCCGCCTCAGCCTCCTGAGTAGCTGGGACTACAGGTGCCCGCCACCTTGCCTGGCTAGTTTTTTATATTTTTTAGTAGAGACGGGGTTTCACCGGGTTAGCCAGGATGGTCTCGATCTCCTGACCTCGTGATCCGCCCGTCTCGGCCTCCCAAAGTGCTGGGATTACAGGCTTGAGCCACTGCGCCCGGCCCACACACACTTTTTAATAATTCAGAAGACATTTTAGGATCCTGTGACGTTAAAGTTACCACCATGAGCCTCAATGTATTACCATGTTGACAAAATCAACAGAAGTGGTGGGTAATGGAAGAATTTTAACAACAGAATGCCATAATTCAACTAAAGTCTTTTAATGATTAATGGTTTATATTTCTTTTTCTTCCTTTTTTTTCTGAGACGGAGTCTTGCTCTGTTGCCCAAACTAGAGTGCAGTGATGCGGTCTTGGCTCACTGCAACCCCTGTCTCCTGGGTTCAAGAGATTCTCTCACCTCTGCTCCCGAGTAGCTGGGCCTACAGGTACGTGCCACCACGCCTGGCTAATTTTTGTATTTTTAGTAGAGACAGGGTTTCACCGTGTTGGCCAGGCTGGTCTCGAACTCCTGACTCAAGTGATACACCCGCTTCGGCCTCCCAGTGTTGGGATTACAGGAGTGAGCCATGCGCCTGGCCTAATGTTTATATTTCTGTTTCTTTATTTTTTTTTTGAGATGGAGTCTTGCTCTGTTGCCCAGGCTGGAGTGCAGTGGCATGATCTCTCGGCTTACTGCAACTTCCACCTCCCGGGTTCCAGCAATTCTTCTGCCTCAGGCTTCTGAGTAGCTGGGATTACAGGTGCGTGCCACCACACCCGGCTAATTTTTTATATATTTGGTAGAGATGGGGTTTTGTCATGTTGGCCAGGCTGGTCTCGAACTCCTGACCTGTCCACCTGCCTTGGCCTCCCAAAGTGCTGGGATTACAGATGTGAGCCACGACGCCAGGCCTAATGTTTATATTTCTATCCTGAACCAGATTACTGTTTTGTGCTCAACAATGGAATCCAAGTAAGAAGTAATTTAAAAATGATACTTTTCGGCTGGGCAGGGTCTCTACTAAAAGATACAAAAAATTAGCCGGGCGTGGTGGCAGGCACCTGTAGTCCCAGCTACTCGGGAGGCTGAGGCAGGAGAATGGCGTGAACCCAGGAGGCGGAGGTTGCAGTGAGCCAAGATCGTGCAACTTTACTCCAGCCTGGGTGACAGAGTGAGACTCGTCTCAAAAAACAAAACAAAAACAAACAAACAAAAAAACCAGGATACTTTTCATGCTTCTGTCACTTACTTTTCAAACTGCTTTTATGTTCACTTTATCACTTTGCTCTTTAGGTCCCTGGAAGAAGACTAACCTAGTTATCTATGAGATGGTTAAGTGTTCCTGCTCTGCCACCCAGGCTGTAGTACAGTGGCATGATGATAGCTCACTGTAGCTTTGACCTCCTGGGCTCATGCAATCCTCCCACCTCATCCTCCTAAGTAGCTGGGACTACAGGTGCATGCCACCACGCCTGGCTAATTTTCTAAATTTTTAGTAGAGACAAGGTCTCATTATGTTACTGAGGTTGGTCTTGAACTCCTGGGCTCAAGCAATCTGCCCGCTTCGGCCTCCCAAAATGCTGGGATTACAGGCGTGAGCCACTGCATCCAGGGCTTTTTCGTTTTTGTTTTTCTTTTATTTTTTAGAGACAAGGTCTTCCTCTGTCGCCTAGGCTGGAATGGTGTGATCATGGCTCACTGTAACTTTGAACTCCTGGGCTCAAGTGATCCTCCTGTCTTCCTCTCCCAAGTAGCTGAGACTATAGGCACGTGCCACCAGGCCCAGCTAATTAAAAAATTTTC
Source organism: Piliocolobus tephrosceles (assembly GCF_002776525.5). Lineage (NCBI taxonomy): Eukaryota > Metazoa > Chordata > Mammalia > Primates > Cercopithecidae > Piliocolobus > Piliocolobus tephrosceles. The sequence continues at coordinate 16,204,310 of NC_045449.1, forward strand.
TTTTTGTAAATACAAGGTCTCGCCACATTGCCCAGGCTGGTCTCAAACTCCTGGGGTCAAATGATCCTCCTGTTTTGGTCTCCTAAAGTGCTGGGATTACAGGCATAAGATACTGTGCCCAGCTGAGCATTTCTTTTTAGAGGTTGTAGTAATAGCTGTAATAATAGCTAACTGACATTACTGAGCACTTACTCTGTACCAGGCACTGGGGTCAAAATCATTCTTACCTTTGATGAGAGAACTATATGTAATGCCCAGAGGATACATAAGGGGACACATTTTTAAATGTGGTTTCCTTCAAGGTAGTAAAGAAAGAGTTTTGTCAACTGTGCTAGGTGTAGTTATTGCATTCAAGCTGCCCTCTCCCACCCAGCATGCACAGTGCAGGCTGGAAACGTGCAGCTGTGGAAATAAAGCAGAAACTCTGAAGGAGTTAGCACCTAGGCCAAGGTGCCCTGGACTTTACTGCACTGGGTCAGGCCCACACCCTATGGCCTAGCAACAGGACCAAATCTAAGAGGTGGAGACAGTGGAAACAACCACAAAACACAAGGTCCAGTCACCAAACATCCTCTCAGAGTGCCATGGCCATGGGGAGACCGGCTTCTGGCCATCATGAGATTCAGGAATCATTGGGAACATCATGAAGAGTTAGCACTACTTTAGGTGAATTCAGGGTAATCTCAACATGGTCTCCTGATAACAGAGAGAAGGGTTGTGCTTGTGCCATGGGAATGGCCCCCTTTGTTAAAACCGAGCAGCTCCCTGACAGAACCCTCTCTCTTTCATTTCCCTCTCTCTTTCCTTTTAAAGCTCTAACTGCCAAGTTTCCGTGGATCAAGTGCTCTGAAGAGAAAGGCTTTCCCAGGGCTGGGCAATCGAAGCTGAGCCTTACTACCAGCAGCATGTGTTTCCATCTCCCCTACTCTCCTGACCGTCTCTGAACTGTCATTCTAAGAATCTCACCCCTTCAGGGTTGATATAGTTCAAAAGCCGGCTGGGTGCGGTGGCTCACGCCTGTAATCCCAGCACTTTGGGAGGCAGAGGCAGGTTGGGAGTTCGAGACCAGCCTGACCAACATGGAGAAACCCTGTCTCTACTAAAAATACAAAATTTAGCTGGGCCTGGTGGCGCATGTCTGTAATCCCAGCTACTCAGGAGGCTAAGGCAGGAGAATCACTTGAACCTGGGAGTCAGAGGTTGCAGTGAGCCAAGATCGTGCCATTGCACTCCAGCCTGGCCAACAAGAGGGAAACTCCATCTCAAAAAAAAAGAGCTAAACGTATAACTCAGATACATGGTTCTGATCTCACCCTTCCATGCACTACAAGGTGGGTGGTAGGGTGGTGGTTGGGGGAGATTAAAGTCTACTTGTATCTCTAACTCTAGTTAATTACAGTACCTTGGGCAAGTCAGAAAACTTTAGTACTGGAAGTTATTTCAACAGAATGTCTTGGGTTTCCTCATGTGTAAGATCAGGAAAAGTAATGCCAGCTCTACTTTCCTCGCTGGGTTGAGGTGAAGATAGTGTTTAAAAACTGTACAGCGAGGCTGGGCACGGTGGCTCACGCCTGTAATCTCGGCACTTTGGAGGACCGAGGTGGGTGGGAGATGAGGTCAGGAGTTCAAGATCAGCCTGGCCAGGTTGGTGAAACCCCATCTCTACTAAAAATACAAAAAAACTAGCCAGGCACGGTGGTGTGCTTCTGTAGTCCCTGCTACTCCGGAGGCTGAGGCAGGAGATTCACTTGAATCCGGGAGGCCGAGGTTGAAGTGAGCCGAGATCACACCACTGCACTCCAGCCTAGCGACAGAGTGAGACTCTGTCTCAAAAAACAACAACAGGCCGGGCGCTGGTGGCTCACACCTGTAATCCCAGCACTTTGGGAGGCCGAGGCGGGTGGATAACGAGGTCAGGAGATCAAGACCATCCTGGCTAACACAGTGAAACCCCGTATCTACTAAAAATACAAAAAATTAGCCGGACGTGGTGGCAGGCGCCTGTAGTCCCAGCTACTCAGGAGGCTGAGGCAGGAGAATGGCGTGAATCCGGGAGGCAGAGATTGCAGTGAGCCGAGATGGCACCACTGCAGTCTAGCCTGGGTGACAGAGCGAGACTCTGCCTCAAAAAAACAAACAACAACAACAAAATTAGCTGGGCATTCTGGCGTGCACCTGTAGCCCCAGCTACTCAGGAGGTTGAGGCAGGAGGGTCATTTGAGCCTAGGAGTTTGATGTTATAGTGGGCTATGATAGCACCACGCATTCCAGCCTAGGCGACAAGAACAAGAACCTCATCTTGCTACAAAAACGAAAACTGTACAGCAGAAAACCCTAGAGTAACTCAACTCCCAGTCTGTTGCCATCAGATGGAGCTGGCTAGCACACTGGCTGGATGAATATCAGAAGGGTGCTGGAGGGCAGTCCCTTGGTTAGTGGATTTGAGGTCCCATGAAATTCAGCTCCATCACTTTTGAAATTCTCCAGTCTTTGCTTTTTCTCTCATCCTGTACCTTGTAGTTTCTCCCTTTCTGTTGCAAGTAGGGCTAAGCTAAATTGTGTTCAGCTCTCTGAACTTTGCAAATTTGTACATGACAATGGCACCTGTCATTCTTTACAAAACTCCATCCACTGTTATTTTTTCCTAAAGTGCAAAAGTATTTGTTCAAATAAAATCTTACCCAGATCCCAATAAATAGGTAACTGTGGGGCCGCTCTGGTTTCTAAGACACTGGTTCTCACCTAGGGTAGTTTTGCCCCGGGGTCATTTGGTAACTTCTGGAGGTTTTTTTTTTTTTTTTTTTTTGAGTCAGAATCTTGCTCTGTTGCCCAGGCTGGAGTGCAGTGGCACGATCTCAGCTCACTGCAAGCTCTGCCTCCTGGGTTCATGCAATTCTCCTGCCTCAGCCTCCCAAGTAGCTGGGACTACAGGCACCCCCCACCATGCCCGGCTAATTTTTTGTGTTTTTAGTAGAGACGGGGTTTCACTGCGTTAGCCAGGATGGTCTGGATCTCCTGACTTCGTGATCCACCTGCCTCGGCCTCCCAAAGTGCTGGGATTACAGGCGTGAGCCACTGCGCCCAGCTGGTTTTTGTTTTTTTGTTTTGTTTTGTTTTGAGACAGGGTCTCATTCTGTCACCTAGGCTGAAGTGCAGTGACATGATCATGCTCACTGCAGCCTCAACCTCCCAGGCTCAAGTGATTCTCCCACCTCAGCCTCAGCCTTCTGAGTAGCTGGGACTATAAGTGCGTGCCACCACACCTAGCTAATTTTTAAATTTTTTTGTAAAGGCAGGGTCTCACTGTGTTGTCCAGGCTGGTCTCAAGTGATCTACCCCCTGCCTGAGCCTCTGAAAGTGTTGGAATTACAGGTGTGAGCCACTGCATGTGGCCTAGAGACGTTTTGATTGTGACAACTGAGGAGGGGGATTGCTACTGACATCTAGTGGGTAGTGGCCAGGGATGCAGCTAAACATCCTTCAATGCACAAGGCCAACCCCCACAACAAATTCTCCAGTCTCAAATGTGCAATAGTGCCGCACTGACACATCCTGCTCTATGAGAGCAAGGACTAAGTGCTTCTGGCTCACTGTTGTATTCCCAGTTCACCACTGATAGTGAATGTCCCATATTGAGTACTCAATAAATATTGGATGAAAGTTGAGGTAGAGGGGTTGAGGCCCAGGACCTAGCCTGCTTGACACCCAGAGAAGACATTACTACCCCCCTAGGCTGCTTTCCAAGGATGGTAGCTTTTTACTTTTCTTTTTAACATTTATTTTATTTTATTTTAAAATAGAGATGGAGTCTTGCTATATTGCCCAGGCTGGTCTTAAACTCCTGGCCTCAAGTGATCCTCCCACCTCAGCCTCCCAAAGTGCTAGGATTATAGGCGTGAGCCACCACACCCAGCCAGCTTTGTACTTTTCAAAGCTCTGTCCTGTCTGCTATTCCTTGTGGTCTTTGTGATGCTCCTGCAGTACTATAGAGTTGGGGCCAGACAGAACCCAGTTGCCTGTATTGATGGCTACAGAGCCAGTTTTGCTTTGGATGATGATGGAGAGCTTATGCTCTCATCCTGGTTCAGCCCAGGTGAGAAACTCTCTCCCCGTGGCTTAGTCTGTGCTCCACACCTCTGTCTGTGCTTCTGTGTTGCTGTTTCACTATCTCTTGTGTGCAGTTGAAACTTCTGGGCTGAATGGAAACCCATGCTCAGCTCGAATGATGGCCAGTTATAGCTACACTGGCCACGGTGTTAGCATGATCTTATACTTCTACTATGGCACTAAGTGCAGGCCAGAGAAATCATTCTCAACTGTACTGTAAACTTGAGTTTCCTTATTAATAGCAAGTGTGTCATAAGAAATTTGTTAGTAGGCTGGGCGCAGTGGCTCACGCCTGTAATCCCAGTACTTTGAGAGGCTGTGAAACCCCATCTCTACCAAAAAACCAAAAATTATCTGGGCATGGTGGCGCACACCTGTAGTCCCAGCTACTCGGGAGGCTGAGGCAGCAGAATTGCTTGAACCGGGCAGTCAGAGGTTGCAGTGAGCTGAGGTCACACCACTGCACTCCAGTACAGAGACAGAGTGAAACTCTGTCTCACAGGAAAAAAAAAAAAAGAGGAGAGTATCCTACAGCAGGAGCAACTTGGAAGACCAGTAGTTCTCGTGCACTGAAGTAGGGGAGGACAGAGAGTATTTAGGGACTGGGAAGCCACTAGCATAGAAAATGAGGTGCCAGGGTGGCTGGCCCTGACAATTTCCAACCTCAGCTCTGTCTACATATCTAGGCTGTGGAGGCTCTGAGAAGTTCCAACTGTGTGGGCTGAAGAGGAGGAGTAAGAGAACCAAGGCAAGCCCCAGTCAGCACAGCTGGGCATTATTCCTAAGCCCATGGATCTAACACTACCGCTTTCATGCTCAGACCCTCTGGGAAGGGTAAGCAAGAGTGTGGGGCCTGCAAGCTGCTGGTGACCATTTTTCCAGCCAGGAAAAGGAATAAAGCTAACATGCAGAGCAAGATGGAGATGAGTCCTGTTAGGGTCGGGGTATCTGAGGCCCATCTGTAGCTCAGCCTTTATGTGACTCAGGGTGAGTCAGTTAAGTGCCTGTTTTGGCCTGTGTGTACTAAATTTCAGTTGTATTTCTGTCATTAGAAAACAAAAACAGTTCAATGAATATATCAATGAAAATCTGCTCTCAGGACCTGGTGCAGTGGCTCACACCTGTAATCTCAGTGCTTTGGGAGGCCAGTGAGGGAGGATAGCTTGAGCCCAAGAGATGAAGACCAGCCTGGCCAACACAGCAAGATCCTGTAACTAAAAAAAAATTTAGGCCGGGCGTGGTGGCTGACGCCTGTAATCCCAGCACTTTGGGAGGCCAAGTTGGGTGGATCATGAGGTCAGGAGATCGAGACCATCCTGGTTAATATAGGGAAACCCCTTCTCTATTAAAAATACAAAAAATTAGCCGGGCATGGTGGCGGGCGCCTATAGTCCCAGCTACTCAGGAGGCTGAGGCAGGAGAATGGTGTGAACCCAGGAGGCGGAACTTGCAGTGAGCAGAGATCGTGCCACTGTACTCCAGCCTGGGCGACCGAGCAAGACTCTGTCTCAAAAGAAAAAAAATTGGCTGTGTATGGTGGTAACTAAAAAAAAATTTAGGCCGGGCGTGGTGGCTGACGCCTATAATCCCAGCACTTGGGAGGCCGAGGTGGGTGGATCACTAGGTCAGGAGTTTGAGACCAGCCTGACCAACATGGTGAAACTCCATCTCTACTAAAAATACAAAAATTAGCCTGGCGTGGTGGCACGCACCTGTGGTTCCAGCTACTCGGGAGGCTGAGGCAGGAGAATCACTTGAACCCAGGAGGCGGAGGTTGCAGTGAGCCAAGATCCCGCCACTGCACTCCAGCCTGGGCGATAGAGGGAGACTCCATTTCAGGAAAAAAAAAAGAAAAAAAGAAAAAAAAATTTAGCTGGACATGATGGTATGTGCCTATAGCCCTAGCTACTTGGGAGGCTGAGGCAGCCACTGCACTCCAGCTTGGGCAACAGAGGGAGAACCTGTGTCTTAAAAAAAAAAAAAAAAAAAAAAAGCCTAATATGTTTCTCTGCCAGCAGGATTCATGTTTAATGAGAACTTCCTCAAAACTCAAGCCAAATAAGTGAGGCTTTAAATGTGGAATTTTAGGTATTATCTCATGAGGGATTATTATATATTTTTTGAGTAGTAGACAGTAAGCCTCCTTGGCAGCTTTAAAATTGACTATGGGCTAAGCAGTCCTGCTGACCCTAGAAGAGCTAAGACTGGTGTTGATTGGCTTGTCCACCTTTGCAGTAAATACGAATCTCTGCTATTGCTCTAATTGCATGTAAAATTTTCTTCCTTAGTGGGTATAAAAAATGCATTCTCATGTTTTTTTGGAATGAAGAAATCAACGCTTAAAAATCCTAGCTTCACCACCACTTGCTTACCTTGGACAAGCTGCTTGGCCTCTGCAAAACCTCAGTTTCTTCAACGTAAACTGAGAATTTTACTTTTTTTTTTTTAATCTCTGAGACAGAGTCTCACTCTGCCGCCCAGGATGGAATGCAGTAACAGGATCTTTGCGCACTGCAAATCTGCCTCCCAAGTTCAAGTGATTCTCGAGCCTCAGCCTACCAAGTAGCTGCGATACAGGCACACACAACCACACCCGGCTGATTTTTGTATTTTTAATAGAGACGGGGTTTCACCATGCTGGCCAGGCTGGTCTGGAACTCCCGACTTAGGTGATCTGTCCAACTCGGCCTACCAATGTGCTGGGATTACAGGCATGAGCCACCGCATCCAGCCACAAAGTTTACTTTTAAAGTTAAGATGATATTCTGTGAAAATGCTTGGTAAACGGTGAGATGAAGTTCTGTATAAATGAGAATCACTGGGCAGGCTATGGGACACCAGAGTTTTTAGATGTCAGGACAAAGGCGGGGGCTTGAGGGTATTAAGGAGGGCACAGTTTAGAAAAAATTTCTGCGTCTATCTGAGCATTGATAATTTAGTTATTCAGTCTCACAAAAGATAGTAAAGATATCAAAAGGCGTGTTTGTTCCTCAGTAGGTTTAACAGTGAGCATTGGAAGTTCTGGCCTCCTTAGAGAGTGGCCCTGGAGAAAGACTGGAAGTGGGAGGGCGGCCACAGGAAAAATTACAGAAACCACCTGGTGTGAATGGGACCAAGACCTCAGGCTTTCCATTCAGGGAGCTGCTCCCTTACCAGATTGATGCCATTCACTTCTATGTGCTGGAGGAGGACGCTGGCCACATGCTCTGTGTCCCACTGCACACCTGGGTCATCTGGGAAATCCCTACAAGGGAGAAGCACAACTTGAACACTTTTTCTAATCAGGCGCAACCTTCTCCCTAAGCTCCAGTAAGTAGGTGCATGCCCAGTTTTGTGATAATTACATTGGGGGTAAGGGGTCCCTGCCCTTAAGCTTCCTCAGGTTTCAGTTAAGGTGAGACTCACAAACATGAAACAACTAGAAATTAATGCACAATTCCACACAACACACTTTTGGAGCTTTATGCTTATTGCTGAGGGGAAGAAACAACATCAACGAGATAAGGCTCTGTCTACAAGTTGGGGAGACAAATGTGTTAAAAATGAACTTGAGCACAAGGCATGATGATATGCACTTTATGAGAATAATAGTAATAGTACTTTAATAAAAAGTACAAAAGTATGTTACTTCATTAACCTCATGAACATCTTTTGACAGAGTTTTTTTTTTTTTTTTTTTTTTTGAGATGGAGTCTCCCTCTGTCACCCAGGCTGGAGTGCAGTGGTGAGATCTTGGCTCATTACAATCTTTGCCTCCTGGGTTCAAGCGATTCTCCTGCCTCAGCCTCCTGAGTAGCTGGGATTGCAGGCACCCACCACCACGCCTGGCTAATTTTTGTATATTTAGTAGAGACGGGGTTTCACCCTGTTGGCCAGCCTGGTCTCGAACTCCTGATCTCAGGTGATCGGTCCAACCTTGGCCTCCCAAACTGCTGGAATTACTGCTCTGTCACCTAGGCTGGAGTACAGTGGCTCACTGCAACCTCCGCCTCCTGGGTTCAAGCAATTCTCCCACCTCAGTCTCCCGAGTAGCTGGGATTACAGGGACACGCCACCATACCTGGCTAATTTTTGTATTTTATTTTTTATTTTTTTCCCGAGGCTGAGTCTTGCTCTGTTGCCCAGGCTGGAATGTAATGGCATGATCTCAGCTCACTGTAACCTCCATCTCCTGGGTTCCAACGGTTCTCCTACTCAGCCTCCCAAGTAGCTGGGATTACAGGTGCCTGTCACCACACCCAGCTAATTTTTTGCATTTTTAGTAGAGACGGGGTTTCACCATGTTGGCTAGGCTAGTCTTGAACTTCTGACCTCAGGTGATCTGCCTGCCTCAGCCTCCCAAAGTGCTGGGATTAGAGGTGTGAACCATTATGCCTGGCCTTTGACAGAGCCTTTACCAATGAAGTTAAGTAGCTCGTTTGCAAGGCTGTTAGAGTTAGATTTTGAATGCAGGTTTTGCCTGCAAAGCCAAAATGCTTTAGCAGTAGGGAACTGGCTACATCCCCCCTCCATCAGGACTGGGGCTTGCTGCATGTCAGGTACAAAGGTCTTTACCAGAATAAACTGCAACTTATCTGTGTCTCCACCTGGCCACACCACAGGCCTATCTATCTCCTTCTCCAACCTGCTGAAATCCTTCCTGTCTCTTTTTTGTGCTTTGATCTATGGTGTCACCTGATATGGGACCAAGGCCTACTTTGGCCCCCTTTTTTGAAAATATTATTCATAATCTTATAAACTGATACCTATCTCTCTTTTGGTCAGGTCCTACAGCAACACCCATAATGCTACTGAGAGGACATGGGCTCTGCTCCCTACCAGGCAGGTTGTTATCACTTCCCTATGGACAAAGGTCATTAACTGGCCCCCTTTCGAACTTTGGGCAAAGGAGACTCACAGGAGGTTTTTCAGCACAAAAATGACATGAGCCTCAGCAATAAATAGTGTCATTATTTCCTTTGCTTCAGCTGGTTCATCTACCAACCCCTTATGGCAGTGGTCCCCAACCTTTCTGGCACCAGGGACCAGTTTCATGGAAGATACCTTTTCCATGGACAGGGGTGGGAGGCATTAGATTCTCATAGGGGTGTGCAACCTAGATCCCTCGCATGTGGAGTTCAAAATAGGGTTTGCACTCCTATGAGAATCTAATTCCGCCACTGATCTGACAGGAGGCAGAGCTCGGGCAGTAATGCTTGCTTGCCCGTCACTCACCTCCTGCTGTGCTGCCTGGTTCCTAACAGGCCAGGGACGTGTACTGGTCTGAAGCCTGGGGGTTGGGGACCTCTGCTTTAGGGTGTTTACTGCAGAGGGCAGCTTTGTACTTTTCAAAGCCCTATCCCATCGGCCACTCCAGGTGGTTCTCATAGTCCTCCTGCAGTGAGCAGGACAGGCAGCTCAGCAGGTGGGGAACAGGATTGGGAGAAAGGGATAAAGTGGGATCAGGACAAAGTCCAGTTTTGCTTCCTGGATATGGAGCTGAATATGATGTGTAAAACATAACCCCCTGAGCTCAGGCAGCTGAAGGAGAAATAGACACAGGGCACAGAGAAAATGTCTTGGAGTGACAACAGCTACATACATACTCCTGGCTGAGAGGTCCACATAAATGTATCAAGGCATCATTTTGGAGGGGGAATACACCAGTAATATTACATGGAATGTTAGCACACGAGAGAAAGGATAGGAGGATAGTTGGCTAAGCCTACTAATTCGCTGTTGTTCTGAGGTTCTAACGTGCTGAAAGATAAACCTCAAAGAGGGGGAAGTTCATGGCTGCCTTTCATTTATCTTCGGAAAACTGGGATCTGCTTTTTTGAGGGGCGATGCAGGAACAAGTGTTGCTCCATGCCTTTCTTTCGGTGGCTCCACCCAGTCATTGTGGGTGAGGCTAATCATTTAGGGAGGGACTTTGAACTGTAAATATCTGCTCTGTGATGTGACACATCTGATAACGCATCATCACTTTTTTTTTTTTTTTGAGACGGAGTCTCGCTCTGTCGCCCAGGCTGGAGTGCAGTGGCCAGATCTCAGCTCACTGCAAGCTCCGCCTCCCGGGTTTACGCCATTCTCCTGCCTCAGCCTCATGGCCAACGCATCATTACTTTTATGATTAAGTCCAAACTCCTCTCGGTCAGTCATTCAAGTTTTCCCCAATCTATATCCTATTTTGATTCACTTCCTTTCTCATTATTTGAAAGAGTCAATGAGATAACACAGGTCAGAAAGCATTTAAGAACTGTAAAAGGGGCCGGGCGCGGTGGCTCATGCCTGTAATGCCAGCACTTTGGGAGGCTGAGGTGGGTGGATCACGAGGTCAGGAGATCGAGACCATCCTGGCTAATACAGTGAAACCCCGTTTCTACTAAAAATGCAAAAAAAAAATTAGCCGGGTGTGGTGGTGGGCGCCTGTAGTCTCAGCTACTACGGAGGTTGAGGCAGAATAATGGCGTGAACCTGGGAGGCGGAGCTTGCAGTGAGCTGAGACTGTGCCACTGCACTCCAGCCTGGGCCATGGAGCCAGACTCCAAGAACTGTAAAGAAATGTGTAAACATGGCCGGGCGCGGTGGCTCAAGCCTGTGATCCCAGTACTTTGGGAGGCCGAGACGGGCGGATCACGAGGTCAGGAGATCGAGACCATCCTGGCTAACACAGTGAAACCCCGTCTCTACTAAAAAATGCAAAAAAAAAACTAGCCGGGCGAGGTGGCGGGCGCCTGTAGTCCCAGCTACTCGTGAGGCTGAGGCAGGAGAATGGCGCAAACCCGGGAGGCGGAGCTTGCAGTGAGCTGAGAGACGGCCACTGAACTCCAGCCTGGGTGACAGAGTGAGACTCCGTCTCAAAAAAAAAAAAAAAAAAAGAAATGTGTAAACATCAAAATTCTGGCTGTTATTGCTGCATTAGCCTAATTTAAAATCCCCTTTAAAAAAAAAAAAAGGAAAGAACTCCCCAGTCCTTCTTTTTTTTTTTTTTTTTGAGAGGGAGCCTTACTCTGCAGCCCAGGCTGGAGTGCAGTGGGGCAATCTCAGCTCCCTGCAACATCCGCCTCCCAGGTTCAAGTGATTCTCCTGCCTCAGCCTCCCCAGTAGCTGGAACTACAGACACCTGCCACCATGCCCAGCTAATTTTTGTATCTTTAGTAGAGACAGGGTTTCACCATATTGGACAGGCTGGTCTCAAACTCCTGACCTTGTAATCCGCCCACCTCGGTCTTCCAAAGTGTTGGGATTACAGGTGTGAGCCACCACGCCCAGCCCCCAGTCCTTCTTTCTTGCAGTCCCTTGCAGACCTCTTTGATGGCCACTTCTATCGCGGTTGATGATTTCAAAGTGGGAAATCATCAACAACAGGAGATGTGTAAGATGACTCACTGAGGTGAAGCAATGAGTCACCAGGACTTCTATTTACCTGGTTTTCTGTTTAAATCTATATTTTGTAGCTATTTTATAAGGCATCATATACCAACAGGGTTAACATGTATATAATTTGAGTAAATAAGTACATAAATATGAAGGTGCAAGCTCAAATGTTGCTTCTTGCCATTAGGGGAGTGTGACAAAAATGTCTGGAGATCACTAATCTACTCATTTTTCATTTTTCATTTATTTTCTCCTGAATATTTTATTTTATTTATTTATTTTTGAGACGGAGTTTTACTCTTGTTGCCTAGGTTGGAGTGCAATGGCACCATCTTGGCTCACTGTAACCTCCGCCTCTCCGGTTCAAGTGATTCTCTTGCCTCAGCCTCCCGAGTAGCTGGGATTACAGGTGTGTGCCACCACACCCGGCTAATTTTGTATTTTTAGTAGAGACAGGGTTTCACCATATTGGCCAGGCTGGTCTCAAACTCCTGACCTCGTGATCCACCCACCTTGGCGTCCCAAAGTGCTGGGATTACAGGCGTGAGCCACCATGCCTGGCTGATATTTTATTTTTTTGAGACAGAGTCTTGCTCTGTCACCCAGGCTAGAATGCGGTGGTACAAGCACAGCTCACTGGAGCCTTGACCTCCAGGCTCAAGTGATCCTCCCATCTCAGCCTCCCAAGTAGCTGAGATTACAGGTGTGAGCCACCAAGCCCAGCTAATAATTCGGTGATTTTTAGTACATGTATGGAATCTCTTCATTTTATTTTACTAGTATTTTACATATATATATATACACACACACATATACATACACACACACACACACACACACACACATATATATATATTTTTTTGAGACAGAGTCTTGCTCTGTCACCCAGGTTGGAGTGCAGCAACACCATCTCAGCTCACTGCAACCTCCGCCTCCTGGGTTCAAGCGATTCTCCTGCCTCAGCCCATCAATAGCCGGGATTACAGGCATGCAACACCATGCCCAGTTAGTTTTTGTATTTTCAGTAGAGATAGGGTTTCACCATGTTGGCCAGCCTGGTCTAGAACTCCTGACCTCAGATGATCCACCCACCTCAGCCTCCCAAAGTGCTGGGATTACAGGCTACATATATTTAATTCTTTACTCTCCAACCTATCATAAGTCCCCTGATGGACGATGTTACATGAGTCATTCATCAGTCAAGGTCTAGCCAAGTAAATGGAGACCACCAGGTATTTCAGAAGGAATTTAATACAGAAATCTGTTTACTCACTCACTGTATGGGAAGAGCTGAGAGGCCAAACAGTGAAACAACGCAGAGACTGGCAACAGCAGAAGGGCACTACTGCCTCTAAGATGGGACACCAGAGCCATGGAAGGGGAGCAGTGGCGGGAACTGGATGTCAGGAGAACTAGCTAGATGTCAGAGAAAACACCAACCTGCTGATGGACATGCCACTTAGGGTGGAGGGTGGGGGAAATACCTGGTTCTTCCCTCTGCTACCTCCTAGTCATCTATCATTGCCATCTACTGGTCAAACCTCTCCAGAAGCCAATGGACATGGGAGCCTGGAAACTGTAGTTTCCATTGGAAAAGAGCAAAGGCATAAGATTGAGGCGATGTCTTACTCACAGCAGGTGTTCAATGGATATTTACTTTCAATTGCTGCTCAATCTTGACCCTAAACCTTCAAAGGACAGCAGCAGTCTGGCCACCTGCCTCTCACTGTCTAAGAGTTTTCCAGCTTTATGGAAAAGCAATAACCCGCCATGTGCTTGGTTATAGAGGGCAGTGGGGAGCACCGTAGTGGGGGACATGGGGACACCACAGGGCAATCAGGATTCAAGGCTCAGTGAAGGGAGACATGGCAAAGGTTAATAGCCAACTTCACCCCAGAAGCTCAAGGACAGAGTACTGTCCATGATTACAATGGTCCAGTGTCACCCGCAGGCAATGTGATGTGGCAGAGAGAACATGGGGTAGGATGACACAGAATCTGAGTTCTAGCTCCCCTGCTTTCCATGTGACCATGGCAGGAGCTGCATCATCAGTAAAGATAAAATAATTCTGGGATGCACCTGATAACTGCCTGAGAGTCCTTCCAACTCTTAAGTTTAGGACTGTGTCATAAGCAAATGATTGACCTCACCCACTATCAGGAGGTGGACCAACTGAAAGAAAGGCATGGAGCAACACCTGTTCCTGTGAGCCTTTCTCCAAATGAGCTTCCCTCACAGAGCAAAGACACTGCTATCAGGTATGACACAGATAACCTCCCAAAAGCCAGAGACCAGATCTCTCATTGGGCAAGGCCAAATTCTTTTTTTTTTTTTTACTTTTTTTTTTCTACAAAATACTTTATTAGGCAAAACCGCATACTATACACATGCTTTGAAATGCATCAGGAAAGGTGAAGACACAAATGAACAAGTGTGTAGTGACACATGGCTGTCAGAACACACTAAAGAACCCAGTTTCCCTCCTTTACCAAGAAGCAAGGCCAAATTCTTTACTACACACCTTTCTTGTATTTAGAAACCTTCACTGAACTTCTCTACCAACTACAGCTCAGACTACCACACTTCGTACCTGATTCGAATAGTATTCTATTATTTTCTGTTGTTTTGTGTGTCTCTTTAGCTAAAGTTAAAATATAAGACTAGGCCTGTTCCTTATTCTTCTATTTCTTAGGTGGTACATGGCACAACTCAAGTAAATGAACAAGTTTTTAAAATAAATAAACAATAAGTAATTGTGCTTCTACCCTATGCAAGGAAGTGTGTTTGGGGGTTTAATAAGCACCAGTTGCTTGATAGAAGTACCTTGTATTTGGATGAACCAAAGGCAATTATACCAGCCACTGGGGGCTGATGCATAAAAGCAAGATGTTTGAAAGATTGCAATTTTCTTTCTTTTTTTTTTTTTTTGAGACGGAGTCTGCCTCTGTCACCCAAGCTGAAGTGCAGTGGTGTGATCTCGGCTCACTGCAACCTCCGCCTCCTGGGTTCACGCCATTCTCCTGCCTCAGCCTCCCGAGTAGCTGGGACTACAGGCACCCATCACCATGCCTGGCTAATTGTTTTTGTATTTTTAGTAGAGATGGGGTTTCACTGTGTTAGCCAGGATGGTCTCGATCTCCTGACCTTGTGATCTGCCCGCCTCGGCCTCCCAAAGTGCTGGCATTACAGGCATGAGCCACTGCGCCCGGCTGAAAGATTGCAATTTTATAAAACAGATTGAGGTAAAAAGTGTATACAATGGGCAAAAGGGCAAAATATCCTAATAGAACCCCTTCCCCTCGATACAGGAAAATATAAAATTTGATGCTGGGAAATTTCAAACAGATAAATGTAGAAAAAACTCCTTTTAGACCAACTATCTGAGTTGTTATTTGCCTAAAGTTCAACCCTAATCAGCTCAAGGCCTAGGTATTGTTTCTGTCTTCTCTGCTAGAGTAACAATTCTACTCTAGATAAACATGTTGTAAGTCAGTTTTTGGATGCTTCCTTAAGAGACAGTTGGTGAATGCCATTTGCCCCAGTTTTCTTTGTCTGGTCCCTCTTCCTGATAACTAGAACAGGAGAAGCCCTCTTGGTCTGTGAAGTAATCTTAGGTATGAAGTCAGACACAGCAGAGTAATGAAAAAGGAGAAAACCAAGCTGCAAGGACTCTGGGGAGTGAGCCATCACATGGTCCCGGACAGCACCCCTCCTCCTACCACAGTTACTATGGGTCATCTGCTATTTGCAGCACAGCCAAATTCTCATTTATAGATGCCATAATTTTTTAAAGCTTCCCTATCATCAATTATTTAGGTTGTATCCAGTTTTTTAGTATTGTAAAAAGGTTGTAATGAGCATCCTTATCCATAACTCTCTGTATGCCTCTCTCAATACTTCTTTGTGATAAAATCATAAATGTGGCCGGGCGCGGTGGCTCAAGCCTGTAATCCCAGCTCTTTGGGAGGCCGAGACGGGCGGATCACGAGGTCAGGAGATCGAGACCATCCTGGTGAACACAGTGAAACCCCGTCTCTACTAAAAAATACAAAAAAAAAAAAAAAATCAGCTGGGCGAGGTGGCGGGCGCCTGTAGTCCCAGCTACTCGGGAGGCTGAGACAGGAGAATGGCCTAAACCTGGGAGGTGGAGCTTGCAGTGAGCTGAGATCAGGCCACTGCACTCCAGCCTGGGTGACAGAGCAAGGCTCCGTCTCAAAAAAAAAAAAAAAAAAATCATAAATGTAACTTCTGAGTCAATGGTGAAATGAAAAGCACATGTGTGGATCTCTCTTGTAAGAACTCTGCTATGAAGAGTAGATGGAAAGTGTGTTAACTTGCAAGGGGTACAGCATCAAGGGAGTTTTTTTTTTTTTTGAGACCGAGTCTCGCTCTGTCGCCAGGGCTGGAGTGCAGTGGCCGGATCTCAGCTCATTGCAAGCTCCGCCTCCCGGGTTCACGCCATTCTCCTGCCTCAGCCTCCCGAGTAGCTGGGACTACAGGCGCCCGCCACCTCGCCCGGCTAGTTTTTTGTATTTTTTAGTAGAGACGGGGTTTCACCGTGTTAGCCAGGATAGTCTCGATCTCCTGACCTCGTGATCCGCCCGTCTCGGCCTCCCAAAGTGCTGGGATTACAGGCTTGAGCCACCACGCCCGGCCTTTTTTTTTTTTTTTTAAAGAGAGAGATTTGTACATTTTATAGGCTGAAAGGAAAAACTAATAAGCACAATTTATATCAAGAGCTCCATTCCAGCCCGAGATGTTGGCTCATGCCTGTAATCCCAGCACTTTGGGAGGCCGAGGTGGGTGGATCACCTGACATCAGGAATTCGAGACCAGCCTGGCCAACACGGTGAAACACGTCTCTACTAAAAGTCAAAAAATTAGCTAGATGTGGTGGTGCATGCCTGTAATCCCAGCTACTCGAGAGGCTGAGGCAGGAAAATCGCTTGAACCTGGGAGGTGGAGGTTGCAGTGAGCCAAGATCATGTCACTGTACTCCTGGGTGACAGAGCAAGGCTCCATTTCAAAAAAAAAAAAAAAAAAAAAAAAAAAAAGAGCTCCATTACTTTGAAAAATCTAAGGTATTTTAATATTGTCTACTTTTTAATCCTTTTTAAATTTTATAGCCATGGGGTCTTGCTATGTTGCCCAGCTAGTCTTAAACTCCTGGTATCAAGCGATCCTCCTGCCTCAGCCCTATTTTCTTTCTTCCTTTTCTTTTTTTTTCTTTTTTGTTTGAGATGGAGCACCCGCCATCATGCCCAGCTAATTTTTGTGCTTTTGTAGAGACGGGGTTTCACCATGTTGGTCAGGCTGGTCTCGAACTCCTGACCTCAGGTGATACGCCCTCCTCTGCCTCCCAAAGTGCTGGGATTACAGGCATGAGCCACCACGTCTAGCCAAGTCCTATTCTCTTATCCTTGTAAGCTCTCTGAAAAATCCATATCATTTACTTCTTCTTTTTTTTTTTTTTTGAGACAGCGTCCCGCTCTGTTGCCCAGGCTATAGTGCAGTGGTGCCATCTCAGCTCACTGCAGCCTCTGTCTCCTGGGTTCAAGCAATTCTCCTTCTTCAGCCTCCTGAGTAGTTGGGACTACAGGCACCCACCACCACGCCCGACTAATTTTTGTATTTTTAATGAAAATGGGGTTTCACCATATTGGCCAGGCTGTTCTCAAACTTCCGACCTCAAGTGATTTGCCCACCTCGGGCTCCCAAAGTGCTGGGATTACAGGTGCGAGCCACCATGCCCAGCCCCATATAATTTACTTCTTTCCACAGTTGGAAAGAACTGGTTAAAAGAGATTTAGTTAGTACATGTGGACTTATACAAGCACTAATGGGGCCAACTGACAATATAAAAGAACGTAAATATGGTAAAGACCACAATTTTATCTTGTTAACTGACGCTCCTCCTTGGAAATTACTTGTATGTAATTCAAAATCAATTTGAAAGCAGAAGTCGAGCCTCAAAGAGCAGTCAAGCTTTATACTTAAAGAATATCTGGGGGCCATGTATGGTGGCTCACACCTGTCATCTCAGCACTTTGGGAGGCCAAAATGGGAGGATCACTTGAGCACAGGAGTTCAAGACCAGCCTGGGCAACATAGTGAGATCCTGTCTCTACAAATTAAAAAAAAAAAATTAGCTGAGAGTGGTGGCATGCATATGTTCCCAGCTACTTGGGAGGCTACGGCAGGAGGATTGCCTGAGCCCCAGAGGTTAAGGCTCCAGTGAGCTGTGATCGCACCACTGCACTCCAACCTGGGTGAGAAACAGCAATAACAACACAAATGTCTGGACTGGGCATGGTAGCTCATGTCTGTAATCCTAGGACTTTGGGAGGCTGAGGAGGGAGAATTGCTGGGGCCAGGGCTTCAAGACCATCCTGGGCAACTTAGCGAGATCCCATCTCTACAAAAAATAAATTATAAAAATTAGCCAGGTCAGTGGCATGCACTTGTAGTCCTAGCTACTTGGGAGGCTGAGGTATAAGGATCACTTGGGCCTGGGAGATCAAGACTGCAGTGAACCGTAATCACACCACTGCACTGCAGCCTGGGCAACAGAATGAGACCCTGTCTCAAAAGAGAGGGAAGGGAAGGGGAGGGGAGGAAAAGGGAGAGGAGGGGAGGGGAGGGAAGGAAAGGGGAGAGGAGAGGAGGGGAGGGGACAGATCACTCCTGTAATCCCAGCACTTTGGGAAGCCTGGGAGGGGGGGCGGATCACTTGAGGTCAAGAAAACAAACAAACAAACAAACCCCCCCCCAAAAAAAAACAAAGAAAAAAAGAAGACCGGGTGTGGTGGCTCACACCTGTAATCCCAGCACTTTGGGAGGCCAAGGTGGGTGGATCACCTGAGGTCGAGAGTTTGAGACCAGCCTGACCAACATGGAGAAACCCTGTCTCTACTAAAAATACAAAATTAGTCAGGTGTGGTGGTGGGTGCCTGTAATCCCAGTTACTTGGGAGGCTGAGGCAGGAGAATCGCTTGAACCCAGGAGGCGGAGGTTGCGGTGAGCCAAGATCATGCCACTGCACTCCATCCTGGACAAGAGAGAAACTCTGTCTTAAAAAAACAAAAAAAAAAGTCTGGCATTTCCCTCCCTATGTGACATAGGCATGAACCAGGCAATGGATTTGCTCCAACAAAAGATAGGTATTCTAGTGCAGTTCCCTTGCTGCCTGAGACTTTTCAAATCCAGACCTTTGCAGCTGTACAGGAAATGGTCATAAAGTTACTGAGCTTAGAGTTCCTAGAAACTTCCTTTCATTTTAAGCAAGGTCCTTTGTGACTTTTATTGCAATTTTAATCAAAGAGTATGGAAATTTCTCGGATACTGATGTGCGTGGGTAAGTTTGCAAAGATGTAACGCTGAGTTAAGTCTGCCTAAAACAGATGGATATGGAGGACTGAAGCCAAGTTTCCGGCCAGGTTTTATCCAAGTAAAGGAGAGATGACGAATCTGAAGAATGGAGCTGGATGAGATAGCATCATATACTGCTGGTGCAGGACAAAGATAACTAGAGATTGCATCAGGCAGTTGCCAAATCCTCCTTTGTTGACATATTGCTCTCCTTTGAGAATTCTAGTCCAAAGGGTTTATTTCATCTGGCCTTCTCAGCTCAGAAATGATAAAAGGCAAGCTGTGAAATATCTGGTAAGGTTGTACCTTGCACCTAAACCTTCGAATACAGAGACCTGTGGTCTTTGCACTCCATCACTTTACATCTCAAATCAGAATTCCAGTCCAAAGGGTTTATCTCACCTGGCCTTCTCAGCTCAGAAATGATAAAAGGCAAGCTCTGAAATATCTGGTAAGGTTGTACCTTGCACCTAGACCTTGGAATACAGAGATGGTCTTTGCCCTCCATCACTTTACATCCCAAATCAGTTAGGTGGTGTTTCCTGATAAGAAGCCAGCAAAAGAGAACTGAGAATAAAAGGCAAAACTTTCAAGAGGGTTCACAGAGGAAATCTGAGGACTACTTAAAACATTAGAGACCTATTAAAGAATGTTCAGCCAGGTGCAGTGGCTCACACCTGTAATCCCAGCACTTTGGGAGGCTGAGGCAGGCGGATCTCCTGAGGTCGGGAGTTTGAGACCAGCCTGACCAACATGGAGAAACCCCGTCTTTACTAAAAATACAAAATTAGCACAGTGGCGTGTGCCTGTAATCCCAGCTACTCAGGAGGCTGAGGCAGGAGAATCACTTGAACCTAGGAGGCGGAGGTTGCAGTGAGCCAAGATCGCGCCATTGCACTCCAGCCTGGGCAACAAGAGTGAAATTCTGTTTCAAAAAAAAAAAGAAAGAAAGAAAGAAAAAGAATAATAGTAATAGGCTGGAAGCAGTGGCTCACACCTGTAATCCCAGCACTTTGGGAGGCCGAGGCGGGTGGATCACCTGAGGTCAGGAGTTCGAGACCAGCCTGGCCAACACGGAGAAACCCGTCTCTACTAAAACTACAAAAATTAGCCGGGTGTGGTGGCAGGCACCTGTAATCCCAGCTACTCGGAAGGCTGAGGCAGGAGAATAGCCTCAACCCAGGAGGCGGGGGCTGCAGTGAGCCGAGACTGCACCACTGCACTCCAGCCTGGGCAACAAGAGCGAGACTTCATCTCAAGAAATAAATAAATAAATAAATAAATAAATAAATAAATAAATAAATAAATGAAAAGAAAACAGGCAATTTAGAAAAGAAGAAATGCAAACTGCCAACATATGTTCCTTCTGCTTCTCAGAAAGAATCAAAGAAATGCAAGATTAAAGCAAGATGTCTGTGCTGGAGAAAGACACAGAGAGAGGGGCACCGTTATATACTGCTGGTATGAGTTTAAATTGCTGCATCTCAAGAAGAAGGCAATTTGCCTATATGTGAATATCTGTGCCCTTTGACCCTGTGTTTCTAGAAGTCTATCCTAAGGAAATAATTAGAGAAGCCTAAAGGCCAACGTCAGCTCAGGCAGAGAGATATCACTTTCACTGCAATTGGAGCGGAAAGAGGTCGGCAGTTCTGTTGCTCTGCACCAGGGAGCAATTTCTCTAACTTCCTGAATTGTGGCTTATGAAAAATGCTAAAGATAACACAAGAGTTTTTTTGGGCATGTTCAGAGTAACAGCAAAGAAAGCACAGATACACCCACGGTAAGGAATGTCAACGTATAACAGGACAAAAAAACCCTAGTCACTAAACTTTAATTTTGCTTCTGACTTCTCAGTCAAAAAGAATGAGACTCAGACGAAAGAGGAACAGAAATGTATTTAGAGGAATTGAATTTTGAAAACAAAAATAAGTCTGTGAGAGAACTTCTTAAAGGGCTCTGAATGTATTCAAGTCTCAGTTCCCCTAGGAGGAAGGCCTCAGCTTAGTGTGTACTTTACTGGGGACTGTGACCCCAGGAGCAGAAGCCACTGACAGATGGAGAAGGCAGGGAAGCAGGGATGCTCTATTGATGTGGCCCTACTTATGGGCACTGGCTGTTGTGATCCCACGAGACTCTCTGAAAGATGTAAGAAAATCATCTTACAAATGTCCATCTTCCCAGGAAGATAAAGAAGGAAGTATTTACCTCCATAGGGTGTTAGCTCTCTAATCTTTCTGAGTTGAGACCACTTGGGGACCCCAGAGCAATGGCAAGTCCTGGGGCAGATAGCAGGAGGAGCAGTGTGGGCCTGAGGCGAGGGGCTGTGAGCTGGAACCAGCCTGAGGCTTCTGGGTGCCTGCACAGCTGTGGCTGGAGAAAGGCATCTGGAGGGGTCCCCAGGGACCCACACCACCAGAGCGGGGCTCCAAGAGAATGAAATCATTGTATATTTAAGTGATCTGGACTAAGCACACACTATGTGCCAAACATAGGGCTGAGTTTTAGGGATATAAACATGAATACAAGTCATGGTCCCTTCCCTTGGGAAGCTTAGAGGCAGAGTTCCGGCTGCTGTAGGCTGAGCAGTTTGCTGAGGGAAGGAGAGATGGGCAGGGGAAGAGGTGAGAATCCAGGCAGGTTCAGGGGTACCATCTGTCAGTGGCTATTGAAGCACATGAGGCACCTCATGAATATGACGGCACCGTGCCTCTGACTCTGAGGAGAAGAGACTACTATTTTGGAAGCTAAGAATACAACAGAAGAAGCCAACTCTTGCCAGTCTTTAAGTGTGACACGTACAAGCCCGACGACTCCTTCCCTGGGGTGTACTTAGCAAACACAGTGTTAATACCTCTGGAAAACGCCCCAAACTCTAAGCCCCGCCCTAGACCTTAATGTTCAGGAAAACAAGCCAGGCTGAAAGAGTTCATTAAAATAACGTTGTGTTTTTTCCCCCCACTGGCTGAATATCCTCAAACGGTGACCTTTCCTACACATTCTAATGAGTCACACTGGCCGCCACTTTTTAATCGGGAGAGTCATGGAAACCCTTTGTGAAAATCTGTGGGGTTGTGGGTCCCTTCAGTCACCAGGTGCTGGTGAGCGAAGCCCCCCTTCCTTCCTCTCCCCAGCTAAGTAAGCCCAGGGACCCAGCTCTTCCTCCCCCAGACCTAGCCCTGCACGGAGCGGGAGACTCTGCAGCCTCCACTGCTGGAACTCAAGCAGGGTTGGGTAACAGCTTATCTCTGAAAACCGAGTCCCACTTTTGCACACTGCACTCTGAACTTTAATACAGACGGAGGCGGCTCACACGCCCTTATTTGGTCCTGTGGCTTGTACAGCGCAAGCCGGAAGGTTCAGCCACCCCTCCACCCACCTCTGGCCCATCTCTAAACTCGATTACTTCCTTTGTCATCCAAAGCGAGCAAAGGTCAGTAGAGTTCAGAGCTAACAT
The DNA here is from genome assembly GCF_002776525.5 of Piliocolobus tephrosceles. Classification (NCBI taxonomy): domain Eukaryota; kingdom Metazoa; phylum Chordata; class Mammalia; order Primates; family Cercopithecidae; genus Piliocolobus; species Piliocolobus tephrosceles. The sequence goes on from NC_045449.1 coordinate 16,226,598, forward strand.
TAAGGCTAGCCAAGGACGTGGAAGCCTAACCTGGGACTGCCACTATCGCCCCCCAAGGGTCACTGTGGGAGGCAGCAACTGTCTCCTGGTCTGAGGGCCTGGCAGGAGCGTCGCTGCTCCAACTACAGGAGTGTGAAGAAATGAAGTCTAAGCTGCAGGGAGGTTGCAGCAGGGTCCAACAACTTCTGAGAGGTGTCTCTGCACCGCCAAGGACTAACCTAAACCATACGCAGAGAAAAGAAATAGGGGAAAAGATGAGTAAGAGAAAGAAAAGGAGATCCGAGAAAAATAAAAAGGACTGAAAAAAAGAGGTATATAAAGATCAATGCACTTTTATTAAGTATCTGCTGTGATAAGGACCTCATTTCCAAGCAGCTTAGGAGCCCAGACAGACCAAATGCCCCAAGAGAGCCTTTTCCACATACGACTTGAAGCCCCCAAATCTAACCATAAAATGGATTTTTTTTTTCTTTTTTTTGGGAGACAAAGTCTCACTCTGTCGCCCAGGCTGGAGTGCAGTGGCACAACCTCTGCTGCCCGGGTTCAAGCAATTCTCCCGCCTCAGCCTTCCGATTAGCTGGGATTACAGGAACCTGCCATCGTGCCTGGCTAATTTTTGTAGTTTTAGTAGAGATGGGGGTTTCACCATCTTGGCCAGGATGGTCTTGAACTCCTGACCTCGTGATTCACCTGCCTTGGCCTCCCAAAGTGCTGGGATTACAGGGGTGAGCCACTGTGCCCGGCCTGGATTTTTCCTTTCTCATAGGACATAAAAGGATTAGTAAATCATGAGTGCCAAGTATTATACCGAAATCAGTTATCTGTGTTCTCCTTCCCAGAAAGATGCATTTCATATTATTGCAACAAATAAAGTACATAAAGCTTGCAAAATCCTTGTGAAAAATCTTTCTTCAAAAATTGCCAATTTGGCCAGTTGTGGTGGCTCACGCCTATAATCTCAGCCTTTTGGGAGGCTGAGGTGGGAGTGCTGCTTGAGGCCAGGAGTTTAAGACCAGCTAGGCAACAATAGTAAGATCCTGTCTCTACAAATATATTCTTTAACTGCCAATTTTCTATCTAATGTTGTAACCACCCAGTGGGTTCACCTTGCCTGCTGCCTAGACAGAGTCAATTTATCAAGACACAGGAATTGCAGTAGAGAAAGAGTAATTAATTCATGCAGAGCCGGCTGTAATGGAGACCAGAGTCTCTTATTATTGCTCAAGTCAGTCTCCTGTAGGATTCTGGAATCAGAGTTTTTAAGGACAACTTGGTAGGGGGGAAGCCAGTTAGTGAGGAGTGCTGACTGGTTAAGTAGGAGATGAAATCATAGGGAATTGAAGCTGTCCTGTTGTGCTGAGTCATTTCCTGGGTGGGGGCCACAAGATCAGATGAGCCAGTTAATCGATCTGGGTGGTGCCCACTGATCCATCAAGTGCAGAGTCTGCAAAATATCCCAAGCACTGATCTTAGGAGCAGTTTAGGGAGGGTCAGAATCTTGTAGCCCCCAGCTGCATGACTCCTAAAACATAATTTTTAATCTTGTGCCTAATTCGTTAGTCCTACATAGGCAGTCTAGTGCCCAGGCAAGAAGGAGATATGTTTTGAGAAAGGGCTGCTATCATCTTTGTTTTAAACTATGAACTGGCGGGGTGCAGCGGCTCACATCTGTAATCGCAGCACTTTGGGAGGCAGAGGAGAGTGGATTGCCTGAGGTCAGGAGTTCCAGATCAGCCTGGCTAACATGTTAAAACCCCGTCTCTACTAAAAATACAAAAAGATTAGCCAGGCCTGGTAGCGCACACCTGTTGTCCTAGCTACTTGGGAGGCTGAAGTAGAAGAATCGCTTCAACCCGGGAAGCGGAGGTTGCAACCCGAAATCGCGCCATTGCACTCCAGCCTGGGCAACAGAGCCAGACTCCGTCTCAAAAAAAAAAAAGAAAGAAAGAAAAGAAGTTTGAGTGAGTAAGAGTGATAGGAAAGTGAAAGAATAAAGATCTAAAGGAGTGACAGCCTGGGGAAGGAGTTTTATAAGCTAGAAGATGTTTGACTAGTGAGGCAAAGAAGTTGGTAGAATTGGAGGATGAAGCTACTGGAGGGGGCAAAATAACAGAGACAGAACAGAGGAATTGCAGATAAAAGTGTAGTGCAGTTTGTGGTTGGGGAAAAGGGACATATCAAGCAGGGAGCAGAGCTATTGGTTTTAACTGGGTTAACTGCTCCCACTTCATCAGGCTGCTATGAGGATTAAATGAGATAGTATCTGAAAATCACTAAGAACAGAGGTTGGCATGTAGCAGGTGTCCAATTAATGTTAGCTATTGAGCTTATTCTTCATTAGAAGGTAATTCAATGCTGGGGAGAGAAATGAGCAATGGGGCGGCTAGGCGCAGTGTTTCACACCTGTAATCCCAGCACTTTGGGAGGCCGGGGCAGGTGGATCACTTGAGGTCAGGAGTTTGAGACCAGCCTGGCCAACATGGTGAAACCTGGTCTCTACTAAAGATACAAAAATTAGCCAGGTGAGATGGTGGGTGCCTGTAATCCCACCTACTTGGGAGGCTGAGGCAGGAGAATCGCTCGAACCCAGGAGGCAGAGTTTGCAGTGAGCTGAGGCCACTGCACTCCAGCCTGGACCACAGAGTCAGATGTCATCTCAAAAAAAAAAAAAAAAGAAAGAAAGAAAAAGAAAAAAATAAATGAACAATGGGATATGAGGCTTCACGAAGAAGTGGTCAGCTAACAGCAGACAGCCCTGTGTGATTAGATTGCAAAATGAAGGAGAACAGAGCTGGGCCATAAGGTGCCTTCAATATTCAGCTCAAGGGATTGGACTATGCTAGACCCAATAGGGGGCCTTTAAATATTTTGGGGGATTCAATCTATGTTTTAGAAAGGCATACTCTGGAGCAGGCTGAATGAGATAAAAATCTTTGCAGATGTGCATAGAGAAGATGATGAGGAGGGCCTGGATTAAGACGGTGGGGTTGAAAAGATGGATATCAATAGCAGAATGACACAGAACTAGACTCTACCTGCTGACTAGAATGGAAGGCAGGCTGAGAGAGAAGACCTGAGGCATTTACCAGAGGGACTGGGGGGAGGGTGGTGGTGCCAGCAGCACAGATGTGAGAACTGAAACTGCCTAGGAGAGGGCACTTTAAAGACAGCACTTTAAAGATCTACAGAGAAAGAGCTGGCAAGAAGAGGAGCCAGGAAGGGAGACAGGAGGAGCAGTTGGAGATTGCCTGTCTGACTTGCTCTGGATAGGACATAAACATTTACTAGATACCAGCAGCATGCCAAGGACGAGGCTGGGTGCTGGTAACTGGGCATGACAAGTACAGAACCTGTTTATAAAAGCAGCTTTCAGGCTGAGCGCAGTGGCTCATGCCTGTGATCCTAGCACTTTGGGAGGCCGAGGCGGGCAGATCACCTGAGGTCAGAAGTTCGAGACCAGCCTGGCCAACATGGTGAAACCCCATCTCTACTAAAAATATAAAAAAATAGCTGGGCATGGTGGCAGGCACCTGTAATCTCAGTTACTCAGGAGGCTGAGGCAGGAGAATCGCTTGAACCTGGGAGGCAGAGGTTGCAGTGAGGCGAGAGTGTGACATTGCACTCCAGCCTGGGCAACAAGAGTGAAACTCTGTCTCAAAAAAAAAAAGCAGCTTTCATGAGCAATATCCTGGTGGCCACTCAAGTTCATGAGGCAAATGCAGGATGTATTTCCCTCTCTATGAGGCAACCCTGGCAGACCACGAAGGGAATTATGAGATAAGGCTTTAAGCTTGATCAATGGATTTTGATCGAAGTGAAGTGGGTTCTTACTCATATTCAACAGCATTAATAGTAATTGATAACTCCTTCATAATTCAATAAGAGCTTTTGTATAATCAGTGATTTAAAAAGTTTTACAAAATCTTCACGCTATTCAATTTTTTAATATAGATTAACATCTCTCTCTCTCTCTTATTTTTTTTAAGAGACAGGGTCTTACTCTGTTGCTTAGGCTGACCTTGAACTCCGGGTCTCAGATGATCCTCCCACCTCAGCCTCCCAAAGTGCTCAGATTACAGGTGTCAGTCACACCACCTGGCCAGATTAACACCTCTTCTAAGAGCAGTGAGTCTTGAATGATAAATTTTGCTCCTCAGAAATATATATTTTTTTGAAACAGGGTCTTGCTGTGTCATCCAGGCTGGAGTGCAGTGGTGCAGACACAGCTCACTGCAGCCTCAACCTCCGAGGATCAGGCAATCCTCCTTCCTCAGCCTCCTGAGTAGTTGGGACTACAGGCATGCACCACCATGGTCAACTGATTAAAACAATTGTTTTGGCCGGGCATGGTGTCTCACACCTGTAATCCCAGCACTTTGGGAGGCCAAGGTTGGCAGATCACCTGAGGTCAGAAATTAGACACCAGCCTGGCCAACATGGCAAAACCCCATTTCAACTAAAAATACAAAAATTAGCTGGGCATGGTGATGTGCGCCTGTAATCCTAGCTACTCAGGAGGTTGAGGCAGGAGAATCGCTTAAACCTGGGAGACGGAAGTTGCAGTGAGCCAAGATCATGCCACTGCACTCCAACCTGGGCGACAAGTGAGACTCTGTCTCAAAAAAATAAAAGTTATTTTTTAACACATGGGTCTCACCATGTTGCCCAGGCTGGTCCTGTACTCCTGGGTTCAAGTGATGCTCCCGCTTCAGTCTCCCAAAGTGCTGGGATTGAACCACCGCACCTGGCCAGAAATATCTTTTGAAGTAGGCATTGCTTACTATTACTGGCTGCTGGGCCCATAATGGGGGCTGAGTCCTATGACCAGCCTGGACATCTTGCCCAGCTTCTTGAGAGGTGCCAGCATCACATCAGGATATATGTATGAGCTGCATTCTGCACTGACTCTTTCACCAACTTAATGAGCACTCTGGATTCCCTGATATCATTCTTCAAAAGAGTTTGAAGAAGATACTTTCCTTCCACATGATTAATGCTGATTCATTAACCAGAGAATGCGGGAGTTAGAAGGGACTTTAGGAATCATCTAAGTAGTCCTGTTAGTCTTAGAAAGAGTAATTCTAGGGATATTTTGTGAAATCCTCACTGACTATGTTTGGGAGGTAAAATGATTGCTTTGTCAAGGTGTTTAGGTTTGGGTGTTTAGGGTATGTAAAAATAGGTATTTTACATAACAGTAGTAACTAGACTGGTGAAAAAAAAAAAAACCAGACCAATTATTTACCTCTAATTCAGCATTCCATCATGCTATCTCTCTCCTACAACTCAGGCTTTTCTAAGTTGTAAAGAACAAGGATATGAGGCCGGGCGCGGTGGCTCAAGCCTGTAATCCCAGCACTTTGGGAGGCCGAGACGGGCAGATCACAAGGTCAGGAGATCGAGACCATCCTGGCTAACACGGTGAAA
>NC_045449.1:16232034-16233482 GCF_002776525.5 Piliocolobus tephrosceles
CAGTGAGCTGAGATCTGGCCACTGCACTCCAGCTTGGGCGACAGAGCGAGACTCCGTCTCAAAAAAAAAAAAAAAAAAGAACAAGGATATGGAGTCTCTCTACCTCCCTCCTGCATGTTCGCTCTGAGATGCTGGCTATGGTGGGCAAGAAGGAGGCTAAGCCAAGGGATCCCCAGTCATTTCTGTCACACCCAGAAAAAGGGAGGGCTTTTAGGGCACTGTGGGCAGGCAAAGCTGAGGGAAATTTGGGATTTGTGCTAATTCCCAGGAAGACCTTGTCTGGTGATGCTCAGATAGCTTTTGCAGGGTGAATTCTTCTCGAAAGGCAGTGGGCTCCAGATCAGGGCAGTCCACCACTATGGTGAGTTACAGTCCTGATCTGCTGATCAACACCCTCTTAGCAGTGCCCCCATGGACAGCTGTCACCCCCTTCCATTGTCTAAGTGCAACAGCAGAATGTCTGAGGATAGGTCTTACAGGTTGCATTGCTCTTGCTCCCCTTTGGCTTGCCTGCTCCTTGTCAGATGGGAGCTGTATCAGTGGGCACCCCACCTGTGTACCAGAGGTCCTGCTTCTGCAGGAGACTGAGGCCAGTATTTCCCCCTTGTCTTGGAAGATTCTACCACAGGTCCCCTTCTTCTTTCTCCTTTAGCCAGTCTCATAAAAATTTGCCAATATCAGTATCCAATTCCTTCTAAAATTAGTATTTCTTAGATGTAGGCAAGGAACTAAGCATTAAATATTGCAGCAGAAAATATACATGCCTACCAGGCTAGGGATTTATAGGGAAAATATACAAGAGAGATCCAAATCACTTCGAAATCATTTCCAAGTGGGTTGATGCTATTTGATGTGGTTACTTAAGAGTGTAGATGAAAGATACACTTGCAGTGCTGGCCAGAAGATAGCCTTAGTTATTATGAATGTTGCATTTGACTTTGCAGAGAGCAAATGCCTAGACACATTCTCAGGGATGGGATGAGATTTGTTAAACAATCTCTTGCATCCAGTCTCTGAAACATAAAAGCCATTGATATTCTTTTAGAGCAGGTGAAAAATGCTTGGACTTTTCTTAGAAAAGGGAGAACATTCCTAGAATTAGCATCTAAAACATGTCAAAATTTAGCTTGCAAATATGAGTTCAAAATGAACTACTGTTCTACAGCAATGTTCTCCAACTGAGGTCCACAAGTCCCTGAGAGTCTGTGGCTAAATTCTCAGGGGTTCATACATTCCTCGAAAAATTTTTACTTAAATAATAATCTGAAACATTTCATGATTTCCTTGACAACTTCAAATGAATGTATGTTCACATGATTTTAGTGCTTATATTTATACATGTGAAAGCACAAGAGTCTTCTCAAAGTAACTGAGATTTTTTTCCTTTTAAAAAACACCCCTAAGGCCGGGCGCGGTGGCTCAAGCCTGTAATCCCAGCACTTTGGGAG
>NC_045449.1:16233582-16286383 GCF_002776525.5 Piliocolobus tephrosceles
AAAAAAAAAAAAAAAAAAAAACACCTAGTGGGCCAGGCATGGTGGCTCAAGCCTGTAATCCCAGCACTTTGGAAGGCCGAGGTGGGTGGATCACAAGGTCAGGAGTTCAAGACCAGCCTGGCCAAGATGGTGAAACCCCATCTCTACTAAAAATACAAAAATTGGCCGGGTGCAGTGGCTCAAGCCTGTAATCCCAGCACTTTGGGAGGCCGAGATGGGAGGATCACGAGGTCAGGAGATCAAGACCATCCTGGCTAACACGGTGAAACCCCGTCTCTACTAAAAAATACAAAAAAGTAGCCGGGCGAGGTGGCGGGTGCCTGTAGTCCCAGCTACTCGGGAGGCTGAGGCAGGAGAATGGCATAAACCCGGAAGGCGGAGCTTGCAGTGAGCTGAGATCCGGCCACTGCACTCCAGCCTGGGTGACAGAGTGAGACTTCGTCTCAAAAAACAAAACAAAACAAAACATAACAAAACAAAACAAAACAAAACAAAAATTAGCCAGGCATAGTGGCAGGCACCTGTAATCCCAGCTACTTGGGAGGCTGAGGCAGATAATTGGTTGAACCCGGGAGGTGGAGGTTGCAGTGAGCCAAGATTGTGCAACTGCACTCCAGCCTGGGTGACAGAGTGAGATTCCATCTCAAACAAACAAACAAACAAAAGAAAACACTGAGTGAACCCTAATGTAAATTATGGATTCCAGGTGATAACTATGTGTCAATGTTGGCTAATCAAGTGTAACAAATGTACCATTCTGGTTGGGGATGCTGATAACCAGAGAGGTTGTGCAGGCATGGGACAAGGGCTGTAACTTCTGCTCAATTTTGCTGTGAACTTAAAACTGCTCTAAAAAATAAAATCTCTTAGAAAAAAAATTATTTAAACAATGACCCAATACTGTATGTAAGCTAAATATGAACAGATCGGGCCTCCTTGGAAATAGATACTAGTCCAGTTCAAGCCTGTATTCACCCTATTCCCAGGCTACTATAATTTGATGACTGACTCACTGGCGTGTGCTGTTGAGGTCCCTGTGCCTGTGATAGACACATCAGTCTAAGATATGACAATCTGGAGCAAGAGAAAGACAATGGGGACTGAGTTTAGGTACAATAGGAAGAATTTAATAAAACTTTTATAAAAAAATCTTCTCTTGGGAAGTGTAATAAAATAAACAAATGTAAATGAAAATTTAAAAGTTAGATATATAAATCTGTTCGAGGATAATGCTGAGCCTAAGACCATCCTAAGTGGGTCTCATTGGCCTTGCAGGCAAAATATCTCTTTATTATATGCATTTGTTAAGAAGTCACAGTCCTTTGATGCCAGCAAGTCTAATCTTATGCCTTACACTAAATGAACTGGCATCTAAAATATGTGAAAAATTAGGTTGTAAAAATGAACTTAAAGTGACCGGCTGCTCTGCCTACGGAGTAGCTATTCTTTCATTTCCTTTACTTAATAAACTTGCTTTCACTTTACTCTATGGATTTGCCTTGAATTCCTTCTTGGGCAAGATCCAAGAACCCCCTCTTGTGGTCTGGATCAGGACTCCTTCCCAGTACCATCTTCCAGGTGAACCCTGAAGGGACAATACCAAGGAAACCCTGGCCCAAAGGAAACAGACTGTAGCACCAATTGGCCACCTTTGGCTGTACCTGCTTATGATGCCCTAGAAACTGCATGCTTTCCTGGGCCTGTTCCTCCAAGCACTCTACCCTGAAGCCCGTAATCCAATTAAGAAACTGGTAAATGAAAAATCTTAACAACTACTGAATATTCTTCTGAATGTGTATTTCTATGTGTTGTGTGTGTGACATGAAAGCATTTTGATTAATTAGTTTAAAAATAATAGGTGCTTAAATCAAATATTGTCAGAAAAGTAAAAAGTATAAATGCCTTTTAGTTCATGAGACTTAAGTAATCTTTGAGAAATAAAAATAGTTTTACATGCAAGGAAAGTGAAATGTGGTTTTTGGTAAAAGATTATAAGAAGGCATGTGAATGTGGATTTTTTTTTTAAACCTAGATTCAAGGGTTAAAGGATTGTTTCAGGTTAGATAGGAAAAAGATGAAGTTTGAACAAGTTGTGGAAGGTTTGTAAAAACTAATCTTGTAAAAGAAATTCTGTGTGTGAACATATTAGCTAAAATTAAAGGGGTATTATTCAGTTTATCCATAAATTGAAGACTGGAATAAAAGCACAACAGAGTTTTCTTAGAACACTAATCTGCCCTTTAACAAAAATTGTAAAGGGTTTTAAAAGGTTTGTAAGAATCTTACCTTACGCTAAGACATTAAAATTGGATAGATTTGTCTATAAGGTTTTATTAAGAATCGGGTTTGAGCCTGGGCACAGTAGCTCATGCTTATAATCCCAGCACTTTGGGAGGCCAAGGCAGGTGCATCACCTGAGGTCAAGAGTTTGGGACCCATCCTCACTGGCGTGTGCTGTTGAGGTCCCTGTGCCTGGCCAACATGGCAAAACCCTGTTTCTACTAAAAATACAAAAATTAGCTGGGCGTGGTAGCTCACACTTGTAATCCCAGTTACTTGGGAGACTGAGGCAGGAGAATTGCTTAAACCTGGGAGGCAGAGGTTGCGGTGAGCTGAGATTGCGCCACTGCACTCCAGCCTGAGCAACAGAGTGAGATTCTGTCTCAGGAAAAAAAAAAAAAAAAAAGAATTGGGTTTGACATCAATAATGCACTAATTCAATTGTGAAGTTTGACTTATTGGCATAAAAATCATATAGGAAGCACTGTCAAATACAAAATGGTGTTTGGCTTTCTTTGGGCTGTATTTGTATAAATATGTTATTGGTATATGTTCCAAAAGCACAGAAAACTCCTATAATTCTGATATGACTCAGTGTATGTTGTTAATCATTATAATTGTTATGTAAAAATTGTTATATGCCACAGAAGTAACCAACATTCTCAGTCAACAGTGGCTTTAATAGAGGCTGCCCTAAGGTGTTTTGTCATCCACGGATAATTGTTGTCTTGTCTTAATCCTCTTTAGAAGGTGGTTTTATAATCAACTATAGAACTCTAAAGGTGTTATTGAATGTAGGTTTCTAATAACTTTGGAAATTGTGACATTAAAATAGAGGCAAAAGTTTTCAAGACTCATGGAGGGCTGAAATGTTCATGAATATCAAGCAAAACAGGAGTTAACTGCATGGATTGACCTAACAGAAGACTGAAGCAATCTTTTTTTTTAACATTTGGCTTAAAATATTGCTGATCCTGGCCGGATGCAGTGGCTCATGCCTGTAATTCCAGCACTTTGGGAGGCGGAGGCGGGCGGATCACAAGGACAGGAGATTGAGACCATCCTGGCTAACACAATGAAACCTGGTCTCTACTAAAAATGCAAAAAAAATTAGCCAGGTGTGGTGGCGGGCTCCTGTAGTCCCAGCTACTCGGGAGGCTGAGGCAGGAGAATGGCCTGAACCTGGGAGGCGGAGCTTGCAGCGAGCCGAGATCGCGCCACTGCACTCCAGCCTGGGAGACAGAGCGAGACTCTGTCTCAAAAAAAAAAAAAAAAAAAAAATGTTGCTGATCATTCCTTTTGTTTTTCAGAGCCAAAGAAACTTTTCTTTTGAGCTATTAACAGCTTTTAACAATTGAGTAAAGTATACTCCTGTGAACAAAATTTGAAGCATATTTGTTTCTCTCTACCCGATCTCTCCAAAATTTGGAAACCATTTGTGAATATTTTTAACTTATAGCAATATAATTATTTGCATAAATGAAATAAGAATGTTTTCTTTTGTACCAGAACACAATTGGAGAAACTGTTTTTTTTACCAAGGCTTTGACTGGAATGACACTCTTTCCTTTAAGGAATCAAACTTGACTTATAGTGCCAATGAAAGCCCCTTAGGAAAACTGGCCTCATACATTGTCTACGTAGTCCCTGTACAGGGTTCCTGACCTGTGGTAAGTAAAGAATGTCACTTCATGACAAGTCCAGGAGCCCCAAGTTATCTTGGAACCTCAAGAGGAGAGAAATTTACCCAACTCATACAGATATTTGAGGGTACAGACCCATGGCTGGGCTCAGCTTTAAAAAAGTCTTATCTGAGATTCCTTCTAAGGAACAAAGTTCCATCAAAGTCAATTTAAAAAGCCTATGTGAAAAATAATTATTGTTGCTGCACTTTATACAAATAATCAGGCCAAGTATAATAAAGCAAACCAGTCTAGTAAAGACTGTCTTTACTAAAGACAGTCTTACTTGTCTTTAGTAAAAATGGGAGACTGGACAGAAAAAAGTTATGTTTCAAAAACTACGGTACATGTGTTATTAGAGTTTATTTTATTTTATTTATTTATTTTATTTTATTTTTTGAGATGGAGTCTCGCTTTTGTCACCCAGGCTGGAGTGCAGTGGCGCGATCGTGGCTCACTGCAACCTCCATCTCCCAGGTTCAAGTAATTCTCCTGCTTCAGCCTCCTGAGTAGCTGGGATTACAGATGCCTGCCACCACACCGACTTGGTTAATTTTTGTACTCTTCGTAGAGAAGAGGTTGCGCCATGTTGGCCAGGCTAGTCACAAACTCTTGACCTCAGGTGATCCACCCACCTTGGCCTCCCAAAGTGCTGGAATTACAGGTATGAGCCACCGCACTCGGCCAGAGTTAGTCTTATCAGTTGTTTTTAAGTTTTTTTCCTGCAATTTTAACTGACTGCTTATTCCTGAGAACCAACCAGTGATCTCTGGCTGCTGCTTAGAAGAAACAAGAGGGATGGATAATGTAAAAATCTGGATCAATATTCTAATTCTGGCCACATATTGGAATCAGCTAGTGATCCCATATCAGCTTGGTTTCAACAATTGCCCATTTCATAGAAAGTCTTCTTATTTAGTTTACTTGGAATAATTTCACTTATTTTGCTTTACCGTTGTGGAATATGTTGTTGTTGTACTCTTTGTGTAGGAATGCAGGATAAGCTTATTGAATGTTTCCTTAAATTGAACACTTATTAATCTTTTAGATATCACCTTTTGTCAGAGTTACAAATGGACTTCACCATAATGATGCTTTCTTTCTGTTTTTTTGAGACAGAGTCTCACTCTGTCACCCAGACAGGAGTACAGTGGCCTGATCTTGGCTCACTGCAACCTCCACCTCCTGGGTTCAAACGATTCTCCTGCCTCAGCCTCTTGAGTAGCTGTGATTACAGGCACCCACCACCACACCTGGCTAATTTTTATATTTGTAGTAGAGACAGGGCTTCACCATGTTGCCCAGGCTGGTCTTGAACTCCTGATCTCAAGTGATCTGCTTGCCTTGGCCTCCCAAAGCACTGGGATTCCAGGTGTGAGCCCCTACGCCCAGCCTCCAAGACTGACACTTTCTGTCAGAGCTCCTCTCTACCCCAAATACAAGAGACCCTAATAGGCAGTAATATCATTGCCCCTATTCAGCCTGAAGAAGTCACAGAAGATGGATCTTCATCCCTCTACAACCCTTAGGATTAAGGTTCTCTTATAAAAGGAAGGGGCGAACTATGTCAGAGACATTTGAACCAGAGCAATTCCATCTTGAATAGCGGCTGGGTAAAATAAGGCTGACACCTACTGGGTTGCATTCTCAGGAGGTTAGCATTCTTACTCATGAGATAGGAGGTCGGCACAAAATACAGGTCATAAAGACCTTACTGATAAAACAACATGCAGTAAAATGTTGTTTTACTGCATGCCCACCAAAACCAAGATGGCAATGAAAGTGACCTCTGGTGGTTCTCATTGCTTATTATACGCTAATTATAATGCATTAGCATGCTAAAGGATACTCCCACCAGTGCCACTGACAGTTTACAAATGCCATGGCAATGTCAGGAAGTGACCCTCTATGGTCTAAAATGGGGAAGAACCCTCAGTTCTGGGAACTGCCCACCCCTTTCCCGGAAAACTCACAAATAAGCCAACCCTTGTTTAGAGTATAATGAGGAAATGACTGTAAGTCTTAGTGCAGCAGCCCACTTTGCCGCTCTGCCTGTGGAACAGCCATTCTTTTTTCCTTTACTTTCTTTTTTTTTTTTTGAGTCTGGCTGGGGTGCAGTGGTGCGATCTCAGCTCACTGCAGCCTCTGCCTCCCAGGTTCCAGCAATTCTCCTGCCCCAGCCTCCTGAGTAGCTAGGATTACAGGCGCAAGCCACCACACCCGGCTACTTTTTTGTATATTTAGTAGAGACGGGGATCACCTCAGGTGATCCGCCCGCCTCAGCCTCCTAAAGCGCTGATATTACAGGCATGAGCCATAGCGCCCGGCCTATTCCTTTACTTTCTTTTTTTGTTTTAGATGAAATCTCGCTCTTGTCCCCCAGGCTGGAGTGCCATGGGGCGATCTCGGCTCAAGGCAACCTCCGCCTCCTGGGTTCAAGCGATTCTCCTGCCTCAGCCTCCTGAGTAGCTGAGATTACAGGCGCCTGCCACCATGCCTGGCTAATTTTTGTATTTTTAGTAGAGACAGAGTTTCACCATGTTGGCCAGGCTGGTCTCGAACTCCTGACCTCAAGTGATATACCCGCCTCAGCCTCCCAAAGTGCTGGGATTACAGGTGTGAGCCACCGTGCCTGGCCTCCTTTACTTCCTTAATAAACTTGCTTTCACTTAAAATAAATAAATAAAGTGACCTACGTTCTACAGCAACATTTTCTAGCTGAGATCCACAAGAGAACTCTTGCCTTCCTCTTCTTGGCCTCAGGTCTGAACTGCCTGTCCTGTGACCCATTTCCTTTATCACACTCCAGCCTCCTCTTCACGTCTGGCCTCACTCTTATCTCCTATATCTGGCCTTGTCCTGACTTCCACACTTGACACCTGACACTATCTTCTTGGCAATAACCTTGGTTCCCAACTGACCAGGACTAAGGTTCCCTATTTGTGACAGTCAGCTTCAGAATACTTTAAATAAATGCCTTTCCTGATTAAGTACACTCTAGAAGCCCTGATGATCTGGGGCTTTGAACCACGCCCTGTGAGTATCAAGGGCAACGATGGAGGCCATCAGTTTCCTAATGAGAACAGGAGCCTCTTCACTAGCCAGGAGAACCTGGAGACCTTACTCTCCTCCAGAAGCCCTGTTCATGTTTCTGACACTTCAGCCCTAAAAAGTATTCAATGGCTTAGTTTAGCCATAGGGCAAAAGGGTTTTCCCTCAAAGAAATGTTTTCCCCCTTTAGGCAGAGTGATATTTTTGGTGTCCAGACTAACAGGGATGATGAACAGATGAATTATTTAGTGGAGGTGATGCATTATGCAGTCACTAAATCCACACATCTGGGACACCCTTTGGTTTTTTTCCTCCCTCTTGTCTTTGACAACCAATTGTTCATCAAGCCTTAGAAATGCTACCTCTGTAGCAGCACTAGAAACTATCTCCTCTCAATTTCCTCTGCCATTGTTTCTTTTCTGACTCTCATTTCTCACCTGACCATGCCCATTGGTTCCACTGCACCAAGTCTGGAGCCCCCTTCCCAAGCTGCTCTCCACAGTATTGTCAGAGAAATCTTTCTAAAATGAAAATCAGATCAAGTTATCGCCCAGTTTGACGTACTTCAAAGCTCCTTATAGTTTTAAGACATTTCAATTCCATAACCTTCACCTAACACATGGTCTTTGTGATCTGGCATTTGCCTGGCTCCCTCACTTGATCTTCTGTCATATTCCCTCAGGCATGTGGACTCCAGCTATCTGGAAGAACTCATACGGAATGCACCTGGCTAATTCCTACTTGTTCCTTAAAGCTCAGATCACAGGTAACCTGTCTCTAGTGTCTTTCCTGGCTCCTGTATCTGAGTCCATGGTACCTTTGTGTGCGGTCCTCACATCATTAGTCAGTTTGTTGGCTTTTACTAGACTGCAAGCTCCTTGAGGGCAAGGACTTGACTTGCCATTTTGTACTCCCAGGACCTGATATTTGAGATATAGTATATGCTCAAAAAATGAGTGCTAAATGGACAAACATATTTCAAAGATTAATAAAGAAACAAAGTGAAATCCATGTTCCTCTCATGTCCTCTCAGAATCCTGTTTCATCCTGACTTCCATGTGAACCTGGCTCAGTGGGGCACCAGTGTTTTGTAAATACCTCAATCACAACTACAGAGTGTGCATCAAACACTGAGAATCCCAGGCAGATGACAAGAGTAGCTGAAGGTGACTGACCCAAGTGGTCAGGGAAGTAAGGAGGTAGGAGGACAACTGGAGCCAGGGACTGTTAACAGAAGCCAAGAGTGGTTTGTGGGTTGGGGGAGTGGTCAACATTGGCCAGAGCTGCTGAGAGGTCCAGTAGGACTGGGACTGAAAAGCATCCTACTGATTTCACAAATAGGAAGTTACCAGTGACTGGAAAGAGGAGCTTCAATGGCAGCGAGAGGAAGGAGGATGATGAGCCAGAATTTAATGCATTGGGGAATTAATAAGAGGATGTGAAGACAATACATGTACATTATACTTGGTTATGAAGGAAGAGAGAGAAGTAGGGCAGTAGTGGGATGAGGAAGGTTAAGTAGAGGTTCGTGTTTATTCGTTTTTAATGATGAGAGAATCTTGAACAAACAAATATGGAAAGAACCCAAACAATACAATAGGAATAGAGGCAAATGAAAATTTCCAGGAAGGCATGCTATGGCTATAACAGATTACATGGCATAGGTCAGAACTATTGACAAAATGTCAATAATGAGGCTGTAAATAACAGACGTCCAGGTGTAGTCCTGGCAGCTAGTTGTAGGGAACAGATTGCTGTTAACTATTCTCTCCAAGTTTTGGGAATTTATTTCATAGGTAAGGCAACGGAGTGAGTGAAAATTTGATATTCACAACCTGTTTCAGGCTAAGGATAAAAGGCAGAAATAAGCAAGTTCACAGGAGGGAAATAGTAATATTGACTTTCACAAAATGGGATAAAAAGCAATGGCTTTGGGGTTAGGGTTGCCAATAGCCAGTTAAAATTTGATTTTAAGCTGGGCATGGAGGCTCATACCTATAATCACAGCGCTTTGGGGGGCCAAGGTGGGAAGATCGCTTGAGGCCAGGAGTTCGAAACCAGCCTGGGAGACAGAGGAAACTATGTCTCAAAAAATAATAAAAATACAATAAAATAAAATTTGAATTTCAGATAAACAAGTGAATAACTTTTTTAGTATAATTATGTTCTGGCCGGGCATGGTGGCTTATGCCTGTAATACCAGCACTTTGGGAGGCTGAGGTGGGCAGACCACGAGGTCAGGAGTTCGAGACCAGCCTGGCCAATATGGTGAAACCCCATCTCTACTAAAAATACAAAAATTAGCTGGGCGTGGTGGCACGCACCTGTAGTCTTAGCTACTCAGGAGGCTGAGGCAGAAGGATCACTTGAACCCAGGAGGTGGAGGTTGCAGTGAGCCGAGATTGCACCACTGCACTCCAGTGTGGGCAACAGAGTGAAACTTAATCTCAAAAAAAAAAAAAAAAAAACTTGGTCTATGTTAAATTTGGGACACACTTAACATTAAAAAATTATTGTTTATCTGAAATTAAAATTTAATTAGGCATTTTGTATTTCAGTTGTAACCCTATGTAGGGTACATACCTATTTGCAGGACGGTTAATCCGTTTACTGAATCACAAAATGCTAGTTGTGAAAAAACCTCAGAGATAATCTAACACAATGCTCCTATTTGATGAAGAGAAGCCTGAGGGCCAGACCATGAATGTGCCTGCCTGCTGTCGCAAAAGGTGGAGCTGAGGACTGATACTGGACTGCTCGAGGTTGCTACAGAAGAATAATTCCTAATTCTATTTTTGAGTCTAGCTTTAGGAGACATAATGAAATTCCCTAAGATGCCTCAGAATCACAATAATTTTAATAAACGTTATTCAATAAAGAAATACATATATTCTACGACTTCTTTAGGAATTACTGAGGAAAAAGGTACATTGTTGAATTGAGCAGTCATTCATAATACATCCCAATTACAAAAAGGTTAATAACCTTTACACTGGAAATGAGTCCAAGGGAGGGATCATGACTACTTTTCTTTTTCTCTCTTTTTTTTTTTTTTTTGAGACAAGAGTCTCACTCTGTCGTGCAGGCTGGAATGTAGTTGCGCGATCTTGGTTCACTGCAATCTATACCTCCTGGGTTCAAGTGATCCTCCTCAGCCCCCCGAGTAGCAGGGATTACAGGCACCCGCCACCACACCAGGCTAATTTTTGTATTTTCAGTAGAGACAGGGTTTCACCATGTCGGCCAGGCTGGTCTCAAACTCCTGGTCTCAGGTGATCCGCCCACCTCAGCCTCCTAAAGTGCTGGGATTACAGGCGTGAGCCACTATGCCCGGCCTGACTACTTAAGTTTTCATGGGTAACGTCTAGCATGCTTGTTAGTAGGAGGCTGACAATCATCTAATGAAAAAAATACTGCATAATTTTTTCCCAGGTTCTATTTAATAAACTTGAAATTAATTGTGTGATCACAGAGGATCAGTCTAGAAAAACATCTGCAAACTTAGAACACAGGCAGGAGAATGAACTAAATATGCCATAGTGGGAAGACTGGAGAGTGACAGCGAGACTGGCATCTGATTAGAATTTTGTTTTTCTTTTTTTGACATGGAGTTTCGCTCTTGTCGCCCAGGCTGGAGTAGAGTGGTATGAGCTCGGCTCACTGCAACCTCCGCCTCCCGGGTTCAAGCAATTCTCCTGCTTCAGCCTCCTGAGTAGCTGGGACTACAGGTGCCTGCCACCATGCCTGGCTAATTTTTTGTATTTTTAGTAGATAAGGTTTCACAATGTTGGGCAGGCTGATCTCGAACTCCTGACCTCAGGTGATCTGCCTGCCTCGGCCTCCCAAAGTGCTGAGATTACAGGCGTGAGCCACCATGTCTGGCCTAGAAATTTTAAAGTATAGATGAGTGCTGAAGAAACAGGATATGGTTTCAGCTCTGTAACTTTGTAAAAACAGATGAATGAAGTGTAAGATTATGAAGATAATCTTGGTCGAATACTTGAAAGATGCAATGACTCATTCTTAAAAAAAACAAAACAAATCTTGGATTTCAACCCAGAGACTCCAGCCCAGAGGTTCCCAAACATTACTGTGCCTTAGGATCATTTGGGGAGTTTTAAAAAAAAATTCAGGTTTTTAATCACCCACCCCATTAGATTCATGCAGAGTACAGTGGAGCCTAGATATCTGTGTTTTATCAAATGCCCCAGGTAATTCTTTTTTTTTTTTTTTTTTTTTTTGAGACGGAGTCTCACTGTGTCACCAGGCTGGAGTGCAGTGGATGATCTATGCATCTAGGCTCACTGCAACCTTAGCCTCCCGGGTTTAAGTGATTCTCCTACCTCAGCCTCTCGAGTAGCTGGGATTACTGGCACATGCCAACACGCCCAGCTAATTTTTTTTTGTATTTTTAGTACAGATGGGATTTCACCATGTTAGCCAGGCTAGTCTCGAACTCCTGACCCCAGGTGATTCACCTGCCTCAGCCTCCCAAAATGCTGGGATTGCAGGCATGAGCCACCGTGCCTGGTCTGCCCCAGGTAATTCTATTGCACCTAGGCTGCAGATCAAGCTCTGTGTTTTACAAAACACCACTCTAGTCAGTTTGGATGGAGAGTGGTCATGTAAAGTCCAGGCTATAGAGGCCATATGTGTTGGCTAAAGCACAGATGACAGACCACATGGCCCTATATGTACCTTTGAGAAGTTACTTACTCTCCCTCTGACTCAGTTTCCTTGTCTGTAAAATGGGAGTAATAACAGCATTTACTCCTACAGAATTTAACAAGTTAATAAATTTAAGGGATGTAGAATAGAGTTGGACACAGAGTAAAAACCTGGCTGGGCATGGTGGCTCACGCCTGCAATCCCAGCACTTTGGGAGGCCGAGGCGGGCAGATCATGAGGTCAGGAGATCAAGACCATCTTGGCCAACATGGTGAAACTATCTCTACTAAAAATACAAAAAACTAGTCAGGCATGGTGGTGGGTGCCTGTAACCCCAGCTACTTGGAAGCCTGAGGTAGGAGAATTGCTTGAACCCAGGAGGCGGAGGTTGCAGTGAGCCAAGATCGTACCACTGCACTCCAGCCTGGGCAACAAGAGCAAGACTTCATCTCAAGAAAAACAAAACAAAACAAAACAAAAAACACCTAATATATGTCAGCTATGATTGTTATTAGGCTGCTAGTAATGTTTCACTTAAAAGGGGAAAAGGAAGTGGCAACAGAAGGGAAATGGGTCAGAAGACAGCAAATATCTCATTTTACACCACTGTCTTGCACTATGTTTGTGCTACTATTACCCCCAATATTCATAGCATGCAGCTTGGGGCCTCTGATGCCTTTGGGTTTTCTATCTGTAATGCTCTTCTCCTGCTTCTTCACAAGCCTATCTTTCTTTTTTTTTTTTTTTTTGAGACGGAGTCTCGCTCTGTCGCCCAGGCTGGAGTGCAGTGGCCGGATCTCAGCTCACTGCAAGTTCCGCCTCCCGGGTTCATGCCATTCTCCTGCCTCAGCCTCCCGAGTAGCTGGGACTACAGGCGTCCCCCACCTTGCCCGGCTAGTTTTTTTTTTTTTGTATTTTTTTAGTAGAGACAGGGTTTCACCGTGTTATTAGCCAGGATGGTCTCGATCTCCTGACCTCGTGATCCGCCCGTCTCGGCCTCCCAAAGTGCTGGGGTTACAGGCTTGAGCCACCGCTCCTGGCCTCACAAGCCTATCTTTCAACCCATTCCCATCTTGGCTCAGGTCATGTAGACCAGTCATCATCTTCAGGAGAACTTTCCCTAAATCTCAGGTTAGACAAAGTACCTCTCTTCTGAGATCTTTCTCTGCCCTTCCCCTTGTGCTCCATTTCTGCTGTTACCACGGCAGGTGAATATTTACAATCTCCTCCCCTCACTGGTCTGGGAGCTCCTTGAGGGGTGAGTCTGTTCTCCTTATGAATCTAGCCCCTGTTCTTGCCTGGCGTAGAGTTAAGTAGAGCAGAGCCTGCCTCCACCAGGAGAGCCTGGGACACCTTCTTTACTGTGGCTAGTATTGCGCAAACATTCTGGTGCTCAAGTTGCACCCCCTGGGCTGGCTCTTAGTGAAGATATTGTGTCTAAACTTGGGGTCAAAGAAAAATTAATTGCCAAGTTAGAAACCGCAAATTCGGGTTAATTTCTTTCCTTTTCTTTTCTTTCTTCTTCTTCTTCTTCTTCTTCTGTTTTTTTTTTTTTTTTTTTTTGATATGGAGTCTCACTATGTTACCCAGGCTGGAGTGCAGTGGCACCATTATAGCCCATTGCAGTCTGGGTTCAAGTGATCTTCCTGCCTCGCCTCTCAGGTAGCTGGAATTACAGGCGTGTGCTACTGTGTCTGGCTAAATTCAGGTTAGTTTCTAAGACCTAATGGCTAAAGAACCCCGACTATATGACCACAGTTGACCCTTGAACAACACGTTTGAACTGTGTGGGTCCACTTATACAAAGATGTTTTTTCTTTTTCTTTTTTTTTTTTTTTGAGACGGAGTCTCGCTCTGTCGCCCAGGCTGGAGTGCAGTGGCGCGATCTCGGCTCACTGCAAGCTCCGCCTCCCGGGTTTACGCCATTCTCCTGCCTCAGCCTCCCGAGTAGCTGGGACTACAGGCGCCTGCCATCTCGCCCGGCTAGGTTTTTTTGTATGTTTTAGTAGAGACGGGGTTTCACCGTGTAGACCAGGATGGTCTCGATCTCCTGACCTCGTGATCCACCCGTCTCGGCCTCCCAAAGTGCTGGGATTACAGGCTTGAGCCACCGCGCCCGGCCACAAAGATATTTTTTCAACAAAAGTTACACCAATTGTGCCTGCCTCTCCCGCTTTCCCATCCACTTCCTCCACTTCTTCCACCTCTGCCACCCCTGAGACAGCAAGATAGCCTACTCAATGTGAAGACAGGGATGAAGACCTTCATGATGATCCATTTCCACGTCATGAATAGTAAATACACTTTCTCTTCCTTATGATTTTCTTAATAACATTTCTCTAGCTTACTTTATTGTAAAAATACAGCATATGATAAAGATACAAAATATGTGTTAATCAATTATTTATTTTATCAAGAAGGCTTCTGGTCAATAGGCTACTAGTGGTTTGGGGAATCTAATGTTTTATGTAGGTTTTCAACTGCGTGGTGGGGGGTCGGCACCCTAACCCTCTCATTGTTCAAAGGTCAACTGTAACTCTAAAAACAATTAAAAGGAATTGCTGGAATAGTGCTGTTTGGAATAATTCAGAGATCAAGGAGATTTATAAACTTAGTTTCCACGACAATCCCCCACCCCCGCAAGAAAAAAAAAAAAGAAAAAAAAGCCAGGCTCGGTGGCTCACGCCTGTAATCCCAGCACTTTGGGAGGCTGAGGCAGGCGGATCATGATGTCAGGAGATCGAGACCATCCTGGCTAACACGGTGAAACCCCGTCTCTACTAAAAATACAAAAAAAATTAGCCGGGCATGGTGGCGGGCGCCTGTAGTCCCAGCTACTCAGGAGGCTGAGGCAGGAGAATGTTGTGAACGCAGGATGCGGAGCTTGCAGTGAGCCGAGATAGCGCCACTGCACTCCAGCCTGGGTGACAGAGCGAGACTCCCATCTCGAAAAAAAAAAAAGAGACTATTATCTGTTGAGCAGCTTCACTTGTAAGTTAGGATACTAGGCAGTTAAAGGTCTTGATTCGGTCAACATAAGAGGCTGGTGATATGAGTACCACCTCACTCAATTCGTAGATATGAAGCCATGATTTCAGTTGCCCAAGAGTATCTGGCACAATAAATGAAGTAATAGAAGATATTCATTCTTTTTTTTTGAGACGGAGTCTCACTCTATTGCCCAGGCTGGAGTGCAATGGTGTGATCTCAGCTCAGGCAACCTCCCTCTCTTGGGTTCAAGCAATTCTTCCGCGTTAGCCTCCCCCCATCATGTGGGGCTAATTTTTGTCTTTTTGTAGAGATGGGGTTTCACCGTGTTGGCCAGGCTGGTCCTGAACCACTGATCTCAGGTGATCTGCCTGCCTTGGCCTTCCAAAATGCTGGGATTACAGGCGTGAGCCACCACACCAGGCCAGAAGATACTCATTCTAATTCTGGAGATGAATGAGGTTATGTAAAATAGCACTGAGATTTTTCTAGAAAGAGACATGACAGCCAGATACTTGGTGTGTTTTTCAGCCATGTCCTCTCAGTCCTCTTACTTCTCTTCAGGATGAAGAGTCCTCTCTGGGTGAAAGGGCCCTCAGTTCCCCTTCTTCACGATTAGTACTGAGGAGAAGCTGCCCAGGGATGGAATGATTCCTAACAGGATATTCAGGACTTTTACTCTTCTTAAAGTACAGGGTCTGTAATGCTCTTCAGGGCATGCGGGGAAATGGGGGGTCTGAAGCCCAGAAACTCTCCTTTACTTGTGGGGACTATTAAGCCCCAGCTGTTTCTAAGAAAGTTTCCTTGATTTTTCTTTCTTTTTTTTTTTTTAATATGGAGTCTCGCTCTGTTGCCCATGCTACAAGTGCAGTGGTGCGATTTTGGCTCATTGCAACCTCTGCCTCCTGGGTTCAAGCGATTCTCCTGCCTCAGCCTCCCAAGTAGCTAGGACTACAGGTGTGCGCCATGATGCCCGGCTAATTTTTGTTTTTGTTTTTTTTTTTTTTTTTTGAGATGGAGTCTCCCTCTGTGGCCCAGGCTGGAGTGCAGTGGCTAGATCTCAGCTCACTGCAAGCTCCGCATCCCGGGTTTATGCCATTCTCCTGCCTCAGCCTCCCGAGTACCTGGGGCTACAGGCGCCCGCCACCTCGCCCGGCTAGTTTTTTGTATTTTTTAGTAGATACGGGGTTTCACCGTGTTAGCCAGGATGGTCTTGATCTCCTGACCTCGTGATCCGCCCATCTCAGCCTCCCAAAGTGCTGGGATTACAGGCTTGAGCCACCGCGCCCGGCCAATTTTTGTATTTTTAGTAGAGAGGGGTTTCACTATGCTGGCCAGGCTGGTCTCAAACTTCTCACCTCATGATCTGCCCACCTCGGCCTCCCAAAGTGCTAGGATTACAGACGTGAGCCACTGCGCCTGGCCTGGTTTCCTTAACTCTTGATGCTAATTAGGTTGTGAGGACTAATATTCCATCATGGGCAGTCTTGAGCACCTATGCAGTCATCATGTTAACACCCACAGGAGTCTCCAGCCCTAAATCATCTGTCCAAATCACCTCGTGACCACAACTTGCTCACTATGTGCCCTTTTGCATCACTCCCCACCCATTTATGAACGTGACCTAATTAGCACCCTTAAGGTCACCCTTAGTTACCTTACCATATACCCCTAAGTGTTAGTCTTAAGGTAACACTATTGCCTTTATTCCTAGGTGTTCTTCTCCAAACCCCTTTCTGTTACCTCACAATGACACAGTGTCACTTCCCCTCTCATACAGAAAGAATTAATACCACTACTCTGCAGTCAGTGGGCTGATTCCTCACAAAGGCCTTTACCATCTTAGGACTATCAACACTATACAAATTGACGTGAAACATTATAAAACTGTTTGTCTCTTTATTCATGTTGTCATGTGAAAATGATTACATTGCATTTCAATAATAAGGAAAGTAGCCAGGCACAGTGGCTCACGCCTGTAATCCCAGCACTTTGGGAGGCAGAAGAGGGTGGGTTACCTGAGGTTAGGAGTTAGAGACCAGCCAGGCCACCATGGTGAAACCCCCGTCTCTATGAAAAACACAAAAAGTAGCTGGGCGTGGTGGTGGGCACCTGTAATCCCAGCTACTTGGGAGGCTGAGGCAGGAGAATAGCTTGAACCGGGGAGGCAGAGGTTGCAGTGAGCTGAGATCATGCCATTGCACTCCAGCCTGGGTGACAAGAGTGAGACTCTGGCTCAAAATTATAATAATATTAATATTAATAATAATAATGATATGGACAATGTGTTTGGAAAGACTGGTTTGCCTTAAAGGTTACATGGCATACACAAAACTCCTTGTGAGGACATTCTAAGTGAGGCATTTCAAAGAGATAGGCAGTTATCTTCTAGAGCAGCTAATCTGCTTCTGGTATTAAGAGTCAATTTATATAGGCCATATGTGGTGGTTCACACCTGTAATCTGAGAACTTTGGGAGGCTGAGGTGGTCAGGAGCTCGAGACCAGCCTGGTCAACATGGTGAAACCTTGTCTCTACTAAAAATACAAAAAATTAAGGCCGGGCCCAGAGACTCATACCTGTAATCCCAGCACTTTGGGAGGCTGAGGCGGGTGGATCACCTGAGGTCAGGAGTTCAAGACCAGCCTGGCCAACATGGTGAAACCCCATCTCTACTAAAAATATAAAAATTAGCCAGGCATGGTAGTGTGTGCCTGTAGTCCCAGCTACTCTGGAGGCTGAGGCAGGAGGATCACTTGAGCCCAACAGTTTGAGGCTGCCATGAGCTGTGACTAAGCCACTGCACTCCAGCCTGAGAGCAAGATCCTGTCTCAATGAAATAAAAGAAAATGTACAATTCAATTTTTTAGTATGTTCACAGAGTTGTACAGGCATTACCCCAATCATTTCCATTTTTTACTATGTTCACAGAGTTGTGCAGTCATTACCACAATCAATGATCAAATCTAGAACATTTTCATCCCCCCCACAAATAAACCATATTTTAATAAACCCCATTTTTCCCTCCTCCCAGCCCCTGGCAAACACTTACATACTCTGTTTCTATGGATTTGCTTCTGGGCATTTAATATGAATGGAATCGTATGTAGCTTTTTGTGTCTAATTTATTTCACTTAGCATAATGTTTTCCAGGTTCATCCATGCTACAGCATCAATAAGTATTTTATTCCTTTTATGGCCCAAATAATATTGTAATTGTATTAATATACTACATTGTGTTTATCCACTCATCAGTGACAAACGTTTTGGTTGTTTCTGCCTGTTGGCTAGTGTGAAAAGTATTGCTATGAACATTCATATACAAGTTTTTGTTTGAATTATTATTTTCAATTCTTTTAGGCATTTACCTAGAAAGAGAATTGCTAGTTATATGGTAATTCTATGTTTATTTTTAATTTTTTTTTTTTTAGAGATGGGGTTTCACTATATTGCTGAGGCTGGTCTTGAACTGGCCTCAAATAATCCTCCTGCCTCAGCCTCCCAAGTAGCTGGGGTTACAGGCACAAACCATTGTATCTGGTGTTTATTTTTAATTTTTTGAGGAACTGCCAAACTGTTTTCCACGGTGGCTGCATCATTTTTCATGCCCACCAGCAATGTATTAGGGTTCCAATTTCTTTGCATTCTCACTAACACTTTTATTTTTCCTTTAAAAAAATTTATGTAGGTGTGAGTGGCATCTCGCTGTGGTTTGGATTTACATTCCACTAATGACTTATGATGTTGAACATCTTTTCATGTGATTTGGGGCCATTTGTCCCATTTGATATCTTCTTTGGAGAAATGCCTACTCAAGTCCTTTGCCTGTTTCTCAACTGGACTGTCTTTTTTTTCTTGAGACAGTGTGTCACTCTGTTGCCCGGGCTGCAGTGCAGTGGTATGATCTTGCTTCACTGCAACCTCTGCCTCCCGGGTTCAAGTGATTCTCCTGCCTCAGCCTCTTGAGTAGCTGGGATTACAGGCACCCACCACTGCACCCGGCTAATTTTTGTATTTTTAGTAGAGACGGGGTTTCACCATGTCAACCAGGCTGGTCTTGAACTCCTGGTCTCAAGTGATCTGCCCGCCTTGGCCTCCCAAAGTGCTGGATTACAGGCATAAGCCACTGTGCCTGGCCACAGTGGCAATTTTAATAATTTTTAAAATAACTTTTTCAGCCACACGTGGTAGCTGACACCTATAAATCCTAGTGTTTTGGGAGGCTGAGGCAGGCAGATCACTGGAGCCTCAGAGGTCAAGACCAGCCTGGGCAACATGGTGAAACCTCGTATCTACAAAAAATACAAAAAAATTAGCCAGGCATGGTGGTGCGCACCTATAATCTCAGGCACTTGGTAGGCACTGAGGTGGAGGGATCATCCCTGTCTCAAATTCCAGGCTGGTCTCAAACTCCTGGCTTCAAGCAATAATAATAATGTATTATTATTCTCTCTGCCTCCAGAGTATTGGGATTATAGGCGTGAACCACTGTGCCCACGCTATTTTTTGTCTTTTTGTTGTAAGACTTCTTTATATATTCTGAATATCAATCCCTGATGAGCTATATGGCTTGTAAATATTTTCTCCCATTCTTTAGATTGTCTTTCCCAATCTAGGTTCAAATGATCCTCCTGCCTCGGCCTCCCAAAGTCAACTTCATTATTTTGCATGTGGATGTTCCAGCACCATTTGTTGAAAAGAGTATTCTTTTCCCATTGAATTGTCTTGGCACCATTGTTGAAAATCAACTGACTATATGTGAGGGTAGAATGTATTATTCTTTTTTTTTTTTTTTTTTTTCCTGCAAAGTCCAGGATCGAGGCTTAGAATGTATTACTAAAAAGAAAGAAAGAAAAAAGAGCAACAAAACAGAATAAAGCCTACTCATCTTTCCATTACCGAAACCAGCCTGTTAAGTTGTGTCTCAGCCTTAAGGAACTAAGTCTATCTGATCATAACAGTTGTACCAAACTAGTAGATGTAGCAACACATCATCTTGAATTACAACACAAACAGCTGCAACTTTACTTGTCCTAAGGGTTCTCTGGAACATCCCACACATGACTAGAAATTGTTTTTTGGAACTTGGTGTTATGGGGAAATAATCCGAAAGACTGACCCAATAACCTTTCTTCTGGACACTAACATTATTTGTCTTTAAGACTTGCATTTTAGAAAATTCGTTGCCTCATATACAGTTTTTGGTCCCAGTACAATTTTTGTAGAGGCAACGGCGAGCCAACTAAATTTATTTTGGTTAAGAAAAAAATGTCTACTTCCAGGCTGGATGTGGTGGCTCACACCTTTAATCCCAGCGCTTTGGGAGGCCGAGGTGGGCCAATCATCTGAGGTCAGGAGTTCAAGACCAGCCTGACCAACATGGAGAAATCCCACCTCTACTAAAAATAAAATTAGCTGGGCGTGGTGGTGCATGCCTGTAATCCTAGCTACTCGGGAGGCTGAGGCAGGAGACTCCCTTGAACCCAGGAGGTGGAGGTTGCAGTGAGCTGAGATCGCACCATTGCACTCCAGCCTGGGCAACAGCAGCGAAACTCTGTATCAAAAAATAAATAAATAAATAAAAATAAAAGAGGCCGGGCGTGGTGGCTCATGCCTGTAATCCCAGCACTTTGGGGGGCCAAGGCGGGCGGATCAGGATGTCAAGAGTTCGAGACCAGCCTGGCTGATATGGCAAAACCCCATCTCTACTAAAAGTAGAAAAATTAGCGCCTGTAGTCCCAGCTATTTGGGAGGCAGAGGCAGCAGAATCGCTTGAACCTGGGAGGCGGAGGTTGCAGTGAGCTGAGATTGTGCCTCTGCACTCCAGTCTGGGTGACAGTGGGAGACTCCATCTAAGAAAAAAAAATAAAAAGAAAAAAAAGTCTCCTTCCTTCCTTCCTTCCTCCCTCTCTCCTTCCTTCCTGCCTTCCAAGTTTTGCTCCTGTGGCCCAGGCTGGAGTACAGTGACGCTGTCTCAGCTCACTGCATCCTCCGCCTCACAGGTTGAAGTGATTCTCCCACCTCAGCCTCCCGAATAGCTAGGATTACTGGTGCCTGCCACAACACCCAGTTAATTTGTATTTTTAGTAGAGATGGGGTTTCACCATGTTGGCCAGGCTGCTCTCAAATTCCTGACCTCAAGTGATCTGCCCGCCTTGGCCTCCCAAAGTGCTGGGATTACAGGCATGAGCTACCGTGCCCGGCGGAAATATGGACTTCTAGTTAAAGGACTAGTGTCATTTTCACTTTACTCTCTTCTCTCAAACCCCATTAAAAAAAACAACAAAAGGAATAAGAATTAAATAGCATCAATTTCTATTAAGAAAGAAAGAAAAAAAACACTGCTGAAAACCACAAAACATGATACATTCCTGCCTATTACTGTCAACCCTGCCCCAGAAAAAGGAGGGCATACAGCCATCTGGTACATGCTGCACCTTGGACTTTTAACAGGATATAGAATTCCCTCAAAATTGAGCCTCAGAGGCATCTTCAGAGGCTCACCATCTTCAGAGGCAACTAGTGTTCTTTTTGGTTGTTTTTTGTTTGTTTTTTTTCAGACGGAGTTTTGCTCTTGTTGCCCAGGCTGGAGTGCAATGGTGCGATCTCAGCTCACTGCAACCTCCGCCTCCTGAGTTCAAGTGATTCTCCTGCCTCAGCCTCCCAAGTAGCTGGGATTACAGGCACCTGCCGCCAGTCCCAGCTAATTTTTGTATTTTTAGTAGAGACGGGGTTTCACCATGTTGGCCAGGCTGGTCTCAAACTCCTGACTTCAGGTGATCCACATGCCTTGGCCTCCCAAAGTGCTGGGATTACAGGTGTGAGCCACTGCGTCTGGCCTGTTGTTTGTTTTTTAAGGACATTAATTAATTAATTTTTTTTGAGACAGGGTCTCACTGTGCTGTCCAGGCTAGAGTGCAGTGGCAGTGGAGTACATGGCTCATTGTGGCCTTGACTTCCTGGGCTCAAATGATCAGGAAGAGGGTCTTAAAAAGAGACTGGCTGGCATGGTGGCTCATGCCTGCAATCCTAGCACTTTGAGAGGCTAAAGTGGGCAGATCACTTGAGCCCAAGAGTTCAAGACCAGCCTAGGCAACATGGCAAAACCCATCTCTACTAAAAACACAGAAATTTCCCGAGTGTGGTAGAGCATGCCTATAGTCCCAGCTACTTGGGAGGCTGATCACCTGAGCCCAGGAGGCAGAGGTTGCAGTGAGTTGAGACTACACCACTGCATTCCAGTCACAGAGTAATACCCTGTCTCAGAAAAAAAACAAAACAAAACAAAAACAAAACAAACAAATATAAAGGGTGAAAAATGGCTGGGCATGGTGGCTCATGCCTGTAACCCTAGCACTTTGGGAGGCTAAGGCAGGCAGATCACGAGGTCAGGAGTTTGAGACCAGCCTGGCCAACATAGTGAAACCCCATCTCTACTAAAAAATACAAAATTAGCCAGGCGTGGTGGCACGCGACTGTAGTCCCAGCTACTTGGGAGGCTGAGGCAGGAGAATCGCTTGAACCCGGGAGGTGGAGGTTGCAGTAAGCAGAGATCATGCCATTGCACTCCACCCCAGGTGACAGTGTGAGACTCTGTCTCATACAAATAAACAAACAACAAAAAAACCCTCAATATTATATTATGAGCATCTTCCTGGGTTATTAAATATGCACAGAAAGCTTTAAATTGTGGTTTAATGTTCTAGACCACGGCTATAAAACAGTTCACCAACTGCTAGATGTTTCAGTTGCTAACAGTTTTTTGCTATTATAAACAGTACTGCAATGAATATCACAATATATAAAGACACCTCGAATCCTATTTTTGTGATATTTGCAAACCTTTTCCAAACAACCTCTTCCAATGAGTGGTATTAACTCCAAGTGCATGCTTTGTTCCTTCCTGGTCTCATTTTTTTTGTACTTGACTTCCCTAGTCATATTACTTGAAGGCTCAGTCTCCCTTCAGTTCCCAGAATAAACTAGCTTTGAAGAAGTATCGAAGCAGCTTTCAGTTTTCACGTAATAGCTCTATTATCAGCTAGGTCTACTTTGGTCTCCTTCCTTGGTTTCTTTTCTAGGAAACATTCTTGTCCTTTGCACCCTTTGGGAGGACCTGAGCCCTGCCCTGCTCTTGCCAACAGGGACTGGAACTGTGCCCTTGAGCCTCAGCCCAGTCACTTCTTTGTGTATTTGGAGAAAAGGACTGCAGGAGGCTTTATTTTAATCTCTCAGAGTGAGAGGACACTTGGTCAGATCCACTTTGGCAGCAAGCTATGGTGTTTTTTGTTTTTTATGGGGGAAGCCTCTCACAGAGTTTCAAGAGGAGAAAGAGTTTAATTACTAACATGATCCCAACAGTCCCAGCCTCTGCTTTGTGGCTTCTCTTTCCTTGTTATGATTTGCATGGATTTATTGGAAAACACAATGATTTCCAGGAACTGCTAGCAAGCCAGGCCCATTTATGTTTCTTAGTAGGTACTAGATTCTGTCTCCTTGTTCAGCTTAAATTAAAAGTCTTGGACTTTTTAATGCTACATTGATGTCAAGACAAGCACTGGGAGAAATGAGAGTTTTATTGTGCTGAAACCTTAGGACAATGGAGCCAAATCTATAGAATGGCAAAATAGATGTAGAAAAATACTTTCAAACCTAAGTATTTGTTTAGAACTTTCCATCCAGTGTGGCAATCAGGAACAGGAAGAGAGAGAGAGAGAGAGAGAAAGAACTTTCCAGAAGGTTAAAACTAGTAAGTCAAGGGTTTAGACTTTAAATAAAATGAAAACAATTTCACTTAAGACTCAGAAATTAGTTTGCTAATTTCCATTTCTGGGTAAATAAAAACTGAGGGAAGTGGGTTGGATAGCTTAGGCATCATTCAAGTTCTTAGAGACCACACATTCATATGCTGTCCACAGGAAGAAAGTTTATCATATAAATGGAATCATTCCTTTACTAAACAAACATAATTGAGCAAGTACTATATATCGAGGGTTCAAAGGGCCTTATGACCTACAGTAAAAAACTAGTGTATATGGGCCAGGCGCAGTGGCTCACGCCTGTAATCCCAGCACTTTGAGAGGCCGAGGCGGGCGGATCACGAGGTCAGGAGATCGAGACCATCCTGGCTAACACGGTGAAACCCCGTTTCTACTAAAAATAGAAAAAATTAGCCAGACCTGGTGGTGGGTGCCTGTAGTCCCAGTTACTCAGGAGGCTGAGGCAGGAGAATGATGTGAACCTGGGGGGCGAAGCTTGCAGTGAGTCGAGATAGCGACACTGCACTCCAGCCTGGGTGATAAAGCAAGACTCTATCTCAAAAAAACAAAATAAACAAACAAACAAAGAAACCAAAAAAAAAAAATTCGTGTATATGCCGGGTGCAGTGGCTCACGCCTGTAATCCCAGCACTTTGGGAGGCCGAGGCAGGCGGATCACCTGAGGTTGCAAGTCAGAGACCAGCCTGAACAACATGGAGAAACCCCATCTCTACTAAAAATACAAAACTAGCCAGGTGTGGCGGCGCATGCCTGTAATCCCAGCTACTTGGGAGGCTGAGGTAGGAGAATCACTTGAACCCGGGAGGCAGAGGTTGCGTTGAGCTGAGATCACGCCATTGCACTCTAGCCTGGGCAACAAGAGCAAAACTCCATCTCAAAAAAGAAAAGAAAAAAAGAAAAAAAATTAGTGTATATGCTAGCTATACAATACAGTAGAACAATGGGAATGTAACAAAAGTGTCCAAGAAAACCTAGGGCAAATCAGGGATGATGCCATGGGATCTAAGATAATTCTTCTGAAGGATAAACAGAAGGTTGCTAGAGGGACAAGATGAGGGGTGTTGGAAAATGAGGAAGTGTGTTAGAAGAGGGACTAGCACATACAAAGGCGTGGATGCATTAGACAGCATGGTATATTTGAGGCACAGCTTAAATAGGAGACTGGGAGATGGAGAGGAGAGACATAGATTGGGGTACTGGGAAGTCCTACCTATTTTTTTTTTTTCTTAGACAAAGTCTTGTTTTATCACCTAGGTGGGAGTACAGTGGCATGATCATCACTAATTGCAGCCTTGACCTCCTGGGCTCAAGTGATCCTCCTGCCTCAGCCTCCTCAGTTCCTAGAACTACTGGTGTGCAGCATGCCTGGTTAATTTGTAATTTTTAGTAGAGATAGGGTCTGGTGTGTTGCCCGGGCTGGTCTTGAATTCCTGGGCTCAAACTATTGAGCCTCCCATCTTGGTCTCCCAAAGTGCTGGGATTACAGGCATGAGCCACTGTGTCTGGCTAATTCTACCTATTTTTGTTACGGGAATAGAGGTGATATGTGTATAAACAAGTGCTAAAAGATAAGGCTGAGCAAGGAAAAAGAAATTAGACCACAAACTGCTTTTTGTGTGTATTTTTAAAAAGTTTTAAAAAACTTTTTGGAAAAGTAATAATTGTATATATTTATGGGTTTCAATGTGATCTTTTGATATAAGTATACATTGTAGGTTGATCAAATCAGGCTATTTATCACATTCATCACCTCAATTATAAATTGTTTCTTTGACCAGGAACAGCTTTTAGACCTTCAAGTTTTGCCAAACAATAGGTCATTGGGGCCCCATGCACTTTAATAGGCATGGGTTTTAATTGGAGGGATCTTGTTTGTCTTATGTTTTTTTTTGAGACGGAGTTTCCCTTGTGTTGCCCAGGCTGGAGTGCAATAGCAGGATCTCGGCTCACTGCAACCTCCGCCTCCTAGGTTCAAGCTATTTTCCTGCCTTAGCCTCCCGAGTAGCTGGGATTACAAGCACGTGCCTCCACGCCTAGCTAATTTTTGTATTTTTAGTAGAGACGGAGTTTCACCATGTTGGCCAGGCTGGTCTCGAACTCTTGACCTCAGGTCATCTGCCCACCTCGGCCTCCCAAAGTGCTGGGATTACAGGAATAAGCGACCGCTCCGAGTCTTCTTTGTTTTAATTTACCATAAACAGTCCTCTTCTGACTCCCTCACCATTTCTAGTCTAAGCGCTTAGGAGTGGTGTCTCTGGGTCACTCCTCATCTTCCAGAAAGAAGCCCATGAGAAGATTACACTTTACAAAAAGGTTTAAAGGCATTGTTATCTTTTAAAGGAACTCTGTTCTATGCTTTGAACTTACCAAGTAAAATATTATCAAAATGTACACAGAATTATTTCTAATCTAGCATTCACTTGGATGGCTAGAAGTTGAGTAGAGAGGGAGGAAAGTTTTATGTAGGGTAGTCTTTTAAATTATATATATGCTTTCAAAATTATATACATATAATTATTATTACATACTTATAATTTTAAAAGTAATAAAGGCTTACGAAAAACAACCTACACAGATTCATGTGGAATTAAAAAGTGATTATCCCTCTTCTCTGGCTCCAACTAAGTAGTAGCTACTGTTAAAAGAGCTTGGTGTCTATCCTTTTAGAAATTATCTGTGCATACTACCTAAGTCTTGTCTTAGTGTTATTTAAAAAAGGAAAAGAGGCTGGGTGGGGTGGCCCACGCCTGTAATCCCAGCACTTTGGGAGGCCAAGGTGGATGGACCACGAGGTCAAGAGATGGAGACCATCCTGGCCAACATGGTGAAACACCGTCTCTAATAAAAATACAAAAATTAGCTGGGCGTGTTGGCGTGTGCCTGTAATCCCAGCTACTTGGGAAGCTGAGGCAGGAGACTCACTTGAACCTGGGAGGTGGAGGTTGCAGTGAGCCGAGATCGCACCACTGCACTCCAGCCTGGCGACAGAGCGAGACTCTGTCTCAACAACAACAACAAAAAGAAATAAATTATCTGTGCATACAGAAATTCATGTTTTTGTTCTTTTAAATATAAATAAAATAATTCTATAGATTCTTCATAATATGCTAAGAAGCACAAAAGCAACAAATGAAGACCAAATCTGTTGGCTGCATTTCTCAATCACATACAGTTCCCAAGTATTCTGGAAAGGGTCTCTAATCTTCTTTCTAGGCCTGATCTTCAACACACGCATAATGAAATATCTGTCTACAAATCCAGCAGCAATGACTGTCATGGCAAAACCTATTATTCATTTCCTATACCTTTCACTACTTTTCTCTGTCTTCAGCATCTAGCACAGTGTTATTCTAGGTACTGAATAGGTATCTGTTAACATCTGTGCAGCATGCATTTTAACATCATACTAGATGTTAAGGTACTGGGTAAAGTTGCCGAAAGTCCCCATATAGTCATCTTATGATTGAGATTATGCCTTCTTTTCTTGAGAACTAGATTTTTCCCCCCTCTTTAACTGATTAGTTGAGGGGTTTACTTGGCTGAGCTCCTCTGGCTAAATGTTTTGCAGTGAAGTTCAGAACAAGGGGAAAATAGAGCTGATTCTGTACGATGTCAACTAAATGTACTCATAAACCCATGTTGGTCTTTTTTAAATTTTTTATTTTTTTTTATTTTTATTTTTTATTTATTTATTTTTTGAGACAGAGTCTTGTTCTGTTGCCCAGGCTGGGGTGCAATGGCGTGATCAAGGCTCACTGCAACCTTGACCTCTTGGCCCCAAGCGATTCTCCCACTTCAACCTCCCGAGGAGCTGGGACCACAGGCACATGCCACCATACCAAGTTAGTTTTACTTTTTGTAGAGACGGGGTTTCACTATGTTGCCCAGGCTGGTCTTGAGATCCTGGGCTTAAGTGATCCTCCCACCTTGGCCTCCCAAAGTGCTAGGATTACATGCACAAGCCACTGTACCTAGCTTGTCTTTCAAATACAGTAACAAAGTGGTGATGTGTTTCCCTGAAGAAAGTCAGAATCTATTCCATCTCCCTTTCTGTTTTTGAATCCTCACATTGTCATTTATTAAACGTGTGACCACAAAGATTCTCTTAACCTCTCTGAGCTTTAGTTTCTTCCTGTGAAACAAAAAAAGAAAATAAAACCTATCTTGTGCAGTTAGTCTAAGAATTAAATGAGATTGCCTTTGTGAAAGCATGTGTCAGGCATGGAGTAGGTAGAAAATACAGTGGTTGGGCCGGGCGCAGTGGCTCAAGCCTGTAATCCCAGCACTTTGGGAGGCCAAGACGGGTGGATCACGAGGTCAGGAGATCGAGACCATCCTGGCTAACACGGTGAAACCCGTCTCTACTAAAAAATACAAAAAACTAGCCGGGCGATGTGGCGGGCGCCTGTAGTCCCAGCTACTCGGGAGGCTGAGGTAGCAGAATGGCATAAACCCAGGAGGCGGAGCTTGCAGTGAGCTGAGATCCGGCCACTGCACTCCAACCTGGGCGACAGAGCGAGACTCCGCCTCAAAAGAAAAAAAAAAAAAAAAAGAAAATACAGTGGTTGAAGCATATATTTATTACTATTTTTTGGCACCGACAGTAGTAGTTTTATATTTACTCTTATTGTTATGAGTGCAGGTCCTCTATAAAACTTTCTCTTCTTCCCCTTCATTCTTCTCTTTGATTTATCTAAATAATCTAAAGTAAGATTTGAAAGCTCTGCTTTTTCTGGGTTAAGAGATGAGAGGCTGAAAGACTGACTGTTGCATGTTGCTATGGATTAAACTGTGATCCCTCCAAATTCATCTTAGGTTGAAGCCCTAAACCCAAATTTGACTGTATTTGGAGGCAGGTTTTTAGGAGGTACAGCACCCTCCCTTTACCTGCGGATGATATGTTCCAAGATACCCAGTGGATACCTGAAATAGCGGATAGTACTGAACCCTATATATACTATGTTTTTTCCTATACACATATATAACTATGATGAAGTTTAATTTATAAATTAGACACAGTAAGTGGGTTAGTTAATTTTAAGTATCGGCCTGGCATGGTGGCTCACGCCTGTAATCCCAGCACTTTGGGAGACCAAGGAGGCGGGTGGATCACCTGAGGTCAGGAGTTCGAGACCAGCCTGACCAACATGGGGAAACTGACTCTACTAAAAATACAAAAATTAGCTGGGCATGGTGGTGCATGTCAGTAATCCTGGCTACTTGGGAGGCTGAGGCAAATCATTTGAACCCAAGAGGTGGAGGTTGCAGTGAGCCAAAATCATGCCACTGCATTCCAGCCTGGGCAACAAGAGTGAAACTCTGTCACACACACACACAAAATAATAATTTAGGTATCAACTTGACTGGATTAAGGATTACCTAGAGAAATGGTAAAGGATTATTTCTGGGCATTTTTATGAGGGGGTTTCCAGAAGATACTGGCCTGTGATTCAGGGACCTGAGAGGAGAAGACATGCCATCAATGCAGGTAGGCACAATCCAATCAGTGGGGGACCCGCATGGAACAAAAAGGTGACTTCTTCTCTCCTGGAGCGGGGATACATTCTTTTTCTTCTGTCCTTGGACATCAGAACTCCAGACTCTTTGGCTTTTAGATTCTAGGGCTTATACCAGTGGCCTGCTGATTTCTCAGGCCCTTGGCCTCGGACTGAGTCATACTTCTGGCATCCAGCTTGCAGATGGCCTGTTGTGGGACTTCTCAGCCTCTATAATCACATGAGCCAACTCCCCTAATAAATCCCCTCATATAGCTATGTCCTACTTTTTTGTTTTGTTTTGTTTTTGTTCTTGTCTTTGTCTCGCTCTGTTGCTCAGGCTGGAGTGTAATGGTGCAGTCTTGGCTCACTGCAACTTGTTGCTTCCCAGGATCAACTGATTCTTGCACCTCAGCCTCCCGAGTAGCTGGGACTACAGGCGTGCGCCACCAGGCTCAGCTAATTTTTGTATTTTTAGTAGAGATGGGGGTTTCACCATGTTGACCAGGCTGGTCTTGAACTCCTGACCTCAGATGATCCACCTGCCTCGGCCTTCCAAATTGCTGGGATTACAGGCAATGAGTGAACCACTGTGCCCAGCCAGAATGGTGTACATTTTAAAATGTATAAATTGTTTATTTCTGGGATTTCCATTTAATATTTTTAGACCACAGTTGACTGCAGGTAACCGAAACCACAGAAAGCAAAACTGTGGATAAGGGAGGACTACTGCAATTAAGGTTATATAAGCCCATAAATGTAGGGCCCTAATCTGATAGAACTGATGGCGCTATAAGAAAAGGAAGAGATCTCTCTCTGTCTGTCTCTCCACCACATGAGGCACAGTGAGAAGGCAGCCATGTGTAAGTCAGGATGAGGACCCTTACCAGAAACCAACTCTGCCAGACCTTGATCTGGGACTTCTAGTCTGCAGGACTGTGAGAAAACAAATTTGTGTTGTTTAAGCCATCCAGTCTATGGTATTTTGTTTTGGCAGCCCAACCTGACTAAGACAGATTTTAGTACTGTGAAGTAACAGATACATAAAAATGTGCAAGTGGCTTTGGAACTAGATAATGGATAGAGGTTGGAAGAGTTTTGAGGTGAATGTTAGAAAAAATCCTAGACTGCCAGGAAGGAGTGGTTGGTAGAAACACAGACATTAAAGGTGATTCTCGTGAGGACTCAGTAAGGGAAAAGGAGAGCTGGAGAGAAAACCTCCATCTTCTTAGAGAATACATAAACAATCATGAACAGAATGTCAGTAGAAATATGGTCTCTGGCTGGGCGTGGTGGCTCAAGCCTGTAATCCCAGCACTTTGGGAGGCCGAGATGGGCGGATCACGAGGTCAGGAGATCGAGACCATCCTGGCTAACACGGTGAAACCCCGTCTCTACTAAAAACTACAAAAAACTAGCCGGGCGAGGTGGCGGCGCCTGTAGTCCCAGCTACCAGGGAGGCTGAGGCAGGAGAATGGCGTGAACCCGGGAGGCGGAGCTTGCAGTGAGCTGAGATCCGGCCACTGCACTCCAGCCTGGGTGACAGAGCGAGACTCCGTCTCAAAAAAAAAGAAATATGGTCTTTAAGGCCATTCTGATGGGGTCTCAGAGAAAAATGAGATAAGATATTGGAAAATGGAGAAAAGGTGATCACTATTATAAAGAAGCAAAGAACTTGCCTGTATTGTGTCCTAGTGTTTTGTGGAAGATAGAACTTGTGAAGGATGAAATTAGATATTTAGCTGGGGTGATTTCTAAGTAAAATTTTGAAGGTGTGGCCTGGGTCCTCTTGACTGTTTATAGTAAAATGTAAGAGTTGAGAGATAAATTAAAGAAGGAATTGTTATGCTTAAAAGGAACCAGAACGTAAAGGTTTGGGAAAATTTTCAGCCTGTCCATTTTGTAAAAAA
Source organism: Piliocolobus tephrosceles (assembly GCF_002776525.5). Classification (NCBI taxonomy): domain Eukaryota; kingdom Metazoa; phylum Chordata; class Mammalia; order Primates; family Cercopithecidae; genus Piliocolobus; species Piliocolobus tephrosceles. The sequence goes on from NC_045449.1 coordinate 16,264,436, forward strand.
ATGAGAAAGCTTGAGGTCGGGTGCGGTGGCTCAAGCCTGTAATCCCAGCACTTTGGGACACCAAGGCGGGTGGATCACGAGGTCAGGAGTTCGGGACCAGCCTAACCAACATGCTGAAACCCTGTCTCTACTGAAAACACAAAAATTAGCCTGGTGTGGTGGTGTGCACCTGTAATCACAGCTACTTGGGAGGCTGAGGCAGGAGAATCACTTGAACCTGGGAGGCAGAGGTTGCAGTGAGCCGAGATCATGCTACTGCACTCCAGCCTGGGCGGCAGAGTGAGACTCCATCTCAAAAAGAAAGAAAAAAAAAAGAGAGAGAAAGCTTGTTCTGAAGAGAGCACTCTGGTGTGACTGAACAACCATTTGATGAGGAGATTAGCACAAGTGTGAACCACACATGTAATCGACCACCTCAACCACAGCCAGGAGAAAGAAAAAATCGGGCGGGACGAAAGAAGGCTGCTGGACTTAGAGTCTACAGGATGTGACAACAGGGCTATCTGGCTGCAAACATGCATTGTCCTTCAAGAAAAGGGAAGAATGACCTCAAAAGTTATCCAGAGATCAGAAGGACTACCATTTCCACCACAGGCTCCAGAGGGCTTGGAGGGCCTAATATCGACCCAAAGAAGACTATTCTCAAGCCTCAAGATCTAATGGAGTTTACCTTCCTAGGTTTTGGCCTTGCCTGGGGCCTGTCACCCATTTCTCCCTTTTGGAATGAAAATATCTATCCTATGCCTCTCCATTCCTTGTATTTTGTAAATATATAACTTGTCTGTTTTCACAGGTTCCACAGCTGGTGAGGCTATTTAGATGAGACTTTGGACTTTCGAGTTAACGCTGGAATGAGTTAAGACTTTGGAGGCTGTTAGGATGGGATGAATGTATTTTGTATGCAATAAGGACATTAATTTTGGGAGTCTGGGATGGAATGCTATAAATTGAATAGCGTCCTCAACAAATTCATGTGCTGAAGCCCTAACCACTAGTTGTAACTGCATTTTGAGATAGGGTTTTAGGAGGTAACTAAGATTACATGAGGTCATACGAGTGGGGCTTTAATCCAATACAACTTGTAGCTTTATAAGAAGAGGCAGGGAAGAAGGAGAGGGTGAGAGAATCTCTTTCTAGCATGTGAGAACATGAGAGAAGGTCATGCATGAGAGAAGGTCATCTGCAAGCCAGGAAGAGAGTCCTCATCAGAAAGTGACCCTGCAAGACCTTGATCTGGACTTCTAGCCTGCAGAAACGTGGGAAAATAAATTTCTATTGTTTAAGCTACACTGTCTATGGTATTTTGTTAAGGAGCCTGAGCAGACTAAGATGCATTTTTCTTGAATCTTCAAACTGGTTTCTTGAAGTATTTACTTTTTTTTTTTTTTTGAGACGGAATCTCACTCTGTTGCCAGGCTGGAGTGTAGTGGCATGATCTCAGCTCACTGCAACCTCTGCCTCCCGGGTTCAATTGATTCTCCTACGTCAGCCTCCCAAGTAGCTGGGACTACAGGCATGCACCACCACGTCCAGCTAATTTTTGTATTTTTAGTAGAAGTGGGGTTTCACCATGTTGGCCAGGATGGTCTCAATCTCTTGACCGCGTGATCCACCCCTCAGCCTCCCAAAGTGCTGGGATTACAGGTGCGAGCCACCACACATGGCCTGAAGTACTTACTTTTAACAGGCTTATTATCCCTCTACTATAGCATTTCATGAGTAGGAGAGTGATGCTGAAGCTACATGGTCTTCATGTGATACTACAAAAAATACAGGGGCCATGGCCGGGCGCAGTGGCTGGGCCAAGCATAGTGGCTCGCACCTGTAATCCCAGCACTTTGGGAGGCTGAGGCGGGCGGATCATGAGGTCAAGAGATTGAGATCATCCTGGCCAACATGGTGAAACCCCATCTCTACTAAAAATACAAAAAATTAGCCACTGCACTCCAGCTTGGTGACAGAGCAAGACTCCGTCTCAAAAACAAAAAAACAAACAACAACAAAAAACATATGTATATGTACTCCCTGGCTTACAATCCGGCTACAGCCCAATAAACCCATCCTAAATTGAAAATATCATAAATAAAAAACACACTCTAGGCTGGGTGCAGTGGCTCATGCTTGTAATCCCAGCACTTTGGAAGGTCGAGGCGGGTGGATCATTTGAGGTCAGCAGTTCGAGACCAGCCTCGTCAACATGGCAAAACCCCATCTCTACTAAAAATACAAAAATTTAGCTGGGTGTAGTGGTGGGCGTCTGTAATCCCAGCTTCTTGGCGAATCCCAGATCCGCCGAGGCGGGCGGATCACGAGGTCAAGAGATTGAGACCATCCTGGCCAACGTGGTGAAACCTCGTCTCTACTAAAAATACAAAAATTAGCTGGGCGTGGCGGTGGGTGCCTGTAATCCCAGCTTCTTGGGAGGCTGAGGTAGGAGAATTGCTTGAACCCGGGAGGTGGAGGTTGCAGTGAGCCGAGATTGCACCATTACACTCCAGCCTGGGCAACAAAAGCGAAACTCCGTCTCAAAAAAACAACAAGAACAACAAAAAACACACTCCAGTCTGGGTGTGATGGCTCACACCTGTAATCCCAGCACTTTGGAAGACTGAGGTGGGTGGGTTGCTTGAGCTCAGGAGCTCAAAACCAGCCTATGCAATGTGGCGAAACCCTGTCTCTAAAATAATTACCAAAAAAATTAGCTGGATGTGGTGACATGTGCCTGTAGTCCCAGCTACTTGGGAGGCTAAGGCAGGAGGGTCACTTGAGCCCAGGAGGTGGAGGCTGCAGTAAGCCATGATCCTGCCACTGTATTCTAGCCTGGGTGACAGAGTGAGACCCTGTCTCAAATGTAAAAAACAAAAACCAAAAACTCCCCACTCTATACCTTCAACTTAGTAGGTGTTTATCCAAATGTAACCCCATCCCAAGTTGAGGAGTGTACTGAATGCATATTGCTTTCTATCAGAGTAAAGATCTTAATAACCAAGATCTCCAAAACAGATTTGGCCCTGAAAAAAATCGCATTACTGGGCCAAAGCAGACACTGCACAGGCAGGACACTGTGCAAATGGAGTGCCTAAGAAAAAATGCATTATTATTAATATTGAAATTGCCTTTGCAAAATTTTGACTGAGACAGTGAAAGAGAGCTAATTTAACCGACTCCATCTTGCTTCTAACCTCCAAGCTATCCTTGTTCATTCCTGGGCATAGGATGAACTAACTTTGGGAGAAACTTAGTTTATAGATCATAGTTTAAACAAATACAGTAACAGCCCTTTCCCAAAGCAGACCTCCTTCTTGCCTGGGGACTAGATTGCCTTTGTAGGACTAATGAATTAGGTCCATGATTAGAAATTACGGTTTAGGAGTCATGCAGCTAGAGGATACAAGAATCTGACCCACCCTAAACTGCTAAGTACTTGAGAAATTTTGCAGACCCTGCACTTGATGGATCACCCAGATCAATAAACTGGCTCATCTGATCTTGTGGCCTCCCACCCAGGAACTGACTTAGCCCAAGAAGAGAGCTTTGACTCACCATGATTTCATCTCTGACCAATCAGCTCACTGGCTTCGCCCCACTCACCAAGTTATCCTCAAAAACTCTGCTGCCTGAATGCTCAGGGAGACAGATTTGAGTAACAATAAAACTCTGGTCTCCGGCAGCTCTGTGTGAATTACTCTTTCACCATTGCAATTCCTGGTCTTGATAAATTGGCTCTGTCTAGGCAGTGGGCAAGGTGAACCCCTTGGGCGGTTACAATATTAACGTGAAAAAACAAATCACAACATTCACAGAGTAAGAGGGCGGGATATCATCTTTGAAAACAAAGGGGCCGGCGCCGTGGCTCAAGCCTGTAATCCCAGCACTTTGGGAGGCCGAGATGGGCGGATCACGAGGTCAGGAGATAGAGACCATCCTGGCTAATACTAAAAAATACAACAAACTAGCCAGGGGAGGTGGCGGGCGCCTGTAGTCCCAGCTACTTGGGAGGCTGAGGCAGGAGAATGGCGTAAACCCGGAGGGCGGAGCTTGCAGTGAGCTAAGATCCGGCCACTGCACTCCAGCCTGCGCGACAGAGCGAGACTCCGTCTCAAAAAAAAAAAAGAAAAGAAAAGAAAACAAAGGAACCCATGATTCCTTTCACAAATTGACTCAAAACCATGTATCTTTAGAGGTTTACGGAGGAAGAAATTTAGGAACAGAATTCAGTAACTTGCCTAGGTTACGCAATTAAAATCTTGATTAAACTTGATTCTGGGCAGTCTGGCTCTATAAATTCACTGGCATAAACAGAGGAAAGTCTCCCGTGGTGACCCCAGTAGTTTACCCTGAAGCAAGTAAGATCAAGAATAAATCTAAACTTTTTCTTCTTCTCTTTGTAGCATACTGAAATGAACAGGATCCCTTCCCCAAACTGAATACAATGAACATCAATTCCCACCAATGCCTAATATTATAAAGAATAATCAGCAGGCCGGGCACGGTGGCTCATGCCTGTAATCCCAGCACTTTTGGAGGCCGAGGCAGAAGGATCCCCTAAGGTCAGCTTCAAGACCAGCCTGGCCAACATGGTGAAACCCTGTCTCTACTAAAAATATAAAAATTACCTGGGTGTGGTGGCACACGCCTGTGATCCTAGCTACTTGGGAGGCTGAGGCAGAAGAATCGCTTGAACCCAAGAGGTGGAGGTTGACGTGAGCCAAGATTGCACCACTGCATTCCAGCCTGGGCGACAGAGCAAGACTCCGTCTCATAAAAAACAAACAAAGAAACAAACACCAGTAACAACACAGTTAATGGTTAAACACTAGATATGTTGTCAATCAAATCATAAATACAGATAAAGTTGCCTGCTTTCCCTATTTTGTTTAACATAGATTAAGGAAATCCACTCAAAGCAATAAGAAATGGATCAGGGCCAAGCACAGTGGCTCACGCCTATAATCCCAGCACTTTGGGAGGCAGATCATTTGTGGTCAGGAGTTCAAGACTAGGCTGACCAACATGGTGAAACCCTATCTCTACTGAAAAAACAAAAAATTAGCTGGGCATGGTGGCGTACGCCTGTAATTTCAGCTACTCAGGAGGCTGAGACAGAAGAATCACTTGAACCCAGGAGGCAGAGGTTGCAATGAGCTGAGATCGTGCCACTGCACTCCAGCCTGTGTGGCAGAGCAAAACTCTGTCTCAAAAAGAAAAAAAAAAAGGATCAGAAATAAGAGACATATGTTGAAAAAAATGAAAGATTGTATTAGCATTATTTGCAGATCATTTACCTACAAAACTTTAGGGAATCAAGTTAAAACTGGTAGGCTTTTTACAGAAGTTTCAAAGTGATGAATATAAAATAAATATGTTAAAAAAATTAATAAAGCTACATACTAGCAGTAAATTCTTAGCCAAAAAATCTTATTCACAACAATAACAATAAAAAAGAATCAAAATAACTTTAGCAGAATTGTTTAGTACCTAGATGAAGAAAACTACAAAAAGTCCTATATAGACTGGGAATGGTGGCTCATGCTGTAATATCAACACTTTGGGAAGCTGAGGCAGATCACTTGAGCCCAAGGGTTGGAGACCAGCCTAGGTGACATGGCAAGACTCTGTCTCTAAAATAATTTTTAAAATTAGCTGGGCATGGTGGTGCACACCTGTAGTCCTAGCTACTTAGGAGGCTGAGGTGGGAAGATTGCTTGAGCCCAGAAGTTAGAGCTTGCAGTAAGACATGATAATGTCATTGCACTTTAGACTGATGGCAGAGACCTTGTCTCCAAAAACTAACAAACAAAAAAAAAACCCAAAGAAAAAGTCCTATACTCTGACGCAGTAATTCAATATCTAGAAATTCATTTATGGAAAGAGTCAGAACTTCAAAGATGGCCGGGCGCGGTGGCTCAAGCCTGTAATCCCAGCACTTTGGGAGGCCGAGACGGGCGGATCACGAGGTCAAGAGATCCAGACCATCCTGGCTAACACGGTGAAACCCCGTCTCTACTAAAAATACAAAAACTAGCCGGGCGAGGTGGCGGGCGCCTGTAGTCCCAGCTACTCCGGAGGCTGAGGCAGGAGAATGGCATAAACCCGGGAGGCAGAGCTTGCAGTGAGCTGAGATCCGGCCACTGCACTCCAGTCCGGGCGACAGAGCGAGACTCCGCCTCAAAAAAAAAAAAAAAAAAAAAAAACTTCAAAGATTTGCTAAAAAAAATTATAAGTGCTTAAATATTAGAGAGATTTAAATATTCAATAGTAGGAACATGTTAAATGTTATGGCACATCTTTACTATTAAATCTTTACAATCATTAAAGACTTTTAACGATTATTTAATGACATAGGAAAATGCTAAAAATACTCTCTAGTGAAAAAAAGCAGGGTACCAAATTTCTTATACCATTTGATACTAATTTTGTTTAACACTGGGCAGATAATTCTCATTTTCTTTATAATTTTCTCAAGTATTCCCACCTTACATCTCAATTCTTCCAGTTCTCCTCATTATAGTTTGTGGTTTTATTTTCCTCTGACTGATCCCCAATTCTTATCACTCCAGTTAATCCACAGGCAATTTCATTCACCCCAAATAGTTTCTTTTTTTTTTTTTTTTTTTGGAGACGGAGTTTTACTCTTATTGCCCAGGCTGGAGTACAACAGTGCGATCTCAGCTCACCACAACCTCCTCCTCCCAGGTTCAAGTGATTCTCCTGCCTCAGCCTCTCGAGTAGCTGGGATTATAAGCATGCACCACCATATCTGGCTAATTTTGTATTTTTAGTAGAGATGGGGTTTCTCCATATTGATCAGGCTGGTCTCAAACTCCCAACCTCAGGTGATCCACCCGCCTTGGCCTCCCAAAGTGCTGGGATTACAGGCATGAGCCACTGCACTAGCCCACCCCAAAGACTTTCGTCCTCCCATATGCTAAAGATGCCTAATTTATTATCTCTTCATATCCAATTCTCCTCCTTTGCAAACCACCCTCGCTAATCTTTATCCACCTAGATATCTAGGTGGGTTTCCATTATCCCAAATTTCTTCTGTTCCTTGAATTCCTGCCATTTCTTTTTTTTTTTTTTTTTTTTTGAGAGGGAGTTTCGTTCTTATTGCCCAGGCTGGAGTGCAATGGCGTGATTTCAGCTCACCGCAACCTCTGCCTCCTGGGTTCAAGCCATTCTCCTGCCTCAGCCTCCCAAGTTGCTGGGATTACAGGGATACGCCACCATACCCGGCTAATTTTGTATTTTTAGTAGAGACTGGGTTTCTCCATGTCGATCAGGCTGGTCTCGAATTCCTGACCTCAGGTGATCTGCCCCCTCTCGGCCTCCCAAAGTGCTGAGATTAGAGGCGTGAGCCACCGCACCCAGCCTATTTCTACCTTTTAAATAAGATTGGAGGTCAGCTGTGGTGGCTCATGCCTATAATCCCAGCATTTTGGGAGGCCAAAGTGGGAGACTGCTTGAGTCCAGGAGTTCAAGACCTGCTTGGGCAAGCTAGCAAGACCCCATCTCTACCAAAAAAAAAAAAAAAAAAAAAGGTAGCTGGCATGGTGGTGCATGCCTGTGGTCCCAGTTACTCAGGAGGCTGAGGTGGAAGGATCCCTTGAACCACGGAGTTAGGCTGCAGTGAGCCGTGATTGTGTTACTGCATTCATCCTGGGTGACACAGCAAAACTCTTGTCTCAAATAAAACGAAACAAAACAAACCTTGAGGCTGGGCTGGGCATGGTGGCTCATATCCATAATCTCAGCACTTTGAGGGGTTGAGGTGGGAGGATTGCTTGCAGAGTTCCAGACCAGCCTGGGTTTATTAGTCCATTCTCACATTGCTATAAATACCTGAGACTTGGTAATTTATAAGGAAAAAGAGGTTTAATTGGCTCATGGTTCTGCAGGCTATAAAGGAAGAATAGCAATTTCCGATTTTGAGGAGGCCTCAGGAAGCTTCCAATATGGCAGAAGGCAAAGGGGGAGCAAGCATCCTACCTGGCAGAGGGAGGAGCAAGAGAGAGATGGAGGAAGTACTATATACTTTTAAACAAGCAGATCTTGCCAGAACACACTGACAAGGACAGTACCAAGGAGGATAGTGCCAAACTATTCATGAGAAATCGGCCTCCATGATCCAATCACCTCCGACTGATCCAAGGCCCCGCCTCCAATATTAGGATTACAATTCCATATGAGATTTGGTGGGGACACACATCAAAACCGTATCACTGCGTAACTCAGGGAGAACCCATCTCGACGAAAAGTTAAAAAATAAGCCAGGCATGGTGGCCCACACCTGTAGTCCCAGCTACTCAGGAGTTCAAGGCTGCGGTAAGCTAAGATTACACCACTGCCTAACAGCCTGGGTGTCAGCGTGACACCTTGTCTCTAAAAAAAAAAAAGAGTTGAATTCATCCCATCATCTCCATCTCAGTTGCTGCTATTCTAATTTGAGATATCCTCCTTCCACTGGGACAAAAACAGTAGACTAACCCATCTACAATCTTGATCTCTTCAATCCATACTTTCATTAGAGTAATCATTCTGAAGCACAAAACTCATCATCTCTCTCCACTATTCCCCGTTTACATTTCTGTATGGTATCATGAAGGTTCAACAGAAAGAGATATATGTTCTGCCAAAGCTAACTTGTTCACAGCTCACCTAAACTTTACCGCCTTTTCTTTTTCTTTTTTTTTTTTTTTTTTCTGAGATGGAGTCTCACTCTGTCACCCAGGTTGGAGTGCAGTGGTGCGATCTCAGCTCACTGCAACCTCCGTCTTCTGGGTTCAAGTGATTCTCCTGCCTTAGCCTCCTGAGTAGCTGGGATTATAGGTGTATGCCACCACGTCTGGCTAATTTTTTGTATCTTTAGTAGAGGTGGGGTTTCACTATGTTGGCCAGGCTGGTCTTGAATTCTTGACCTCCTGATCTGCCTGCCTTGGCCTCCCAAAGTGCTGGGATTACAGGTGTGAGCCACCCCGCCTGGCCCAAAATTCATATTTATTTTTCATTTTAATTTTTAGAGACAGGGTTTTGCTATGTTGCCTAGGCCGGCTTTGAACTCCTGACCTCAAGCAATCCTCCTACCTCAGCCTCCTGAGTATCTGGGACTACAGGGTGCGTGCCACCACGCCTAGCTAAATTTTCAGGTCAGGCGAGGTGGCTCAGGCCTGTAATCCTAGCACTTTGGGAGGCCAAGGCTGATGGATCATCTGAGGTCAGGAGTTCAAGACCAACCTGGCCAACGTGGCAAAACCCCAACCTTTTTTTTGTTTTAAGATGGAGTCTCACTCTGTCGTACCAGGCTGGAGTGCAGTGGCGCGATCTCGGCTCACTGCAGCCTCCACCTTCTGGGTTCAAGCAGTTCTCCTGCCTCAGCCTCATGAGTAGCTGAGATTACAGGCACACACCACCACGCCTAGCTAATTTTTTTATTTTTAGTAGAGACGGGGTTTCACAATGTTGGTCAGGATGGTCTCGAACTCCTGACCTCGTGATCTGCCCACCTCGGCCTCCCAAAGTGCCAGTATTACAGGTGTAAGCCATGGCGCCTGGCAACCCTGTCTTACTAAAAACACAAAAATTAGCTGGGTGCGGTGGTGGGAGCCTGTAATCCCAGTTACTCGAGAGGCTGAGGCAGGAGAATGGCTTGAGCACGGGAGCTGGAGGTTGCAGTGAGCTGAGATCACGCCACTGCACTGCAGCCTAGGTGACAGATCAAGACCCTGTCTCAAAAAAAAAAAAAAAAAAAAAAAAAGAAAAAAAAAGAAACGCTCTGGTACCTTCCACTAAGGTTTAAATGGTTAATATTTTGTCATTTGGGGTTAATCTATATAGGTATTTATTTTTTTCTGAATTATCTTAAAGTAAATTGCAGGCATCATAATCAAGTCATAATGTATTTAGTATTAGTTTTGAGCATTTACTGTTCTGAGTATACATAATACTATAATACCAGCCCCTTCTTTCATGTTTTATGAAATTCTTTTTTTTTTGTTTTTCTTTTTTTGAGATGGAGTCTCGTCCTGTCGCCCAGGCTGGAGTGCAATGGCACGATCTCAGCTCACTGCAACCTCCGCCTCCTGGGTTCAAGCGATTCTCCTGCCTCAGCCTCCCGAGTAGCTGGGATTATAGGCACGTGCCTCCATGCCTAGCTAATTTTTATATTTTTAGTAAAGACGGAGTTTCACCATGTTGGCCAGGTTGGTCTCAAACTCCTGACCTCGTGATCCACCTGCCTTGGTCTCCCAAAGTGCTGGGATTACAGGCGTCAGCCACCGCACCTGGCCCTGAAATTCTTGAAAAGATTAAAGAAGAAAGTAAGTAATTATGTTCATGTTCTTGGAAAGGACTTTCAGTGTGATAGAAAAGAGATTCAATTTTTTTTTTTTTTTTGCTTTGGAGACAGGATCTCACTCTGTTATCCAGGCTAGAGTTCAGTGAGCATGATCTTGGCTCACTGCAGCCTCCACCTTATGGGTTCAGGTGATCCTCTCACCTCAGTCACCCAAGTAGCTGGGATTTCGGGCATGCCACCACGCCCGGCTAATTTTTTGTATTTTTAGTAGAGACAGGGTTTCACCACATTGCCCAGGCTGGTGTCAAACTCCTAGGCTCAAGCGATCTGTCCACCTCGGCCTCCGAAAGTGCTTGGAGCCACTTTACCCAACTAGTGATTCCATTGTAAATATCAATGATGTTAAACAAAACCCCTGAAATATTAACTTCGAATTGTAATCATCTGTATATATTTCTGATTTTTTTTCCTTAAAAAAAAAAATAGGCCAGGCATGGTGGCTCACGTCTGTAATCCCAGCACTTTTGTGAATCACTTGAGGTCAAGAGTTCAAAACCAGCCTGGCCAACACGGCAAAACCCCTTCTCTACTAAAGATACAAAAATTAGCCAGACGTAGTAGTGTGTGCCTGTAATCCCAGCTACTTGGGAGGCTGAGGCAGGAGAATCACTTTAGCTCAGGTGGCGGAGGTTGCAGTGAGCTGAGATCGCACCACTGCACTCCAGCCTGGGCAACAGATCAAGACTCCATCTCAAAAAAAAAAAAAAAAAAAATTAGCCAGGTGTGGTGGTAAGTGCCTATAGTCCCAGCTACTCGGGAGGCTGACACAGGAGGATTGCCTGAACCCAGGAGTTCAAGGCTACAGTGAAGTGTGATCACGCCAGTTCACTCTACCCTGGGTAACAGTGAGATCCTGTCTCTAAAAAAGCCAAAAGCACACAAAAAACACATATCCTAGCTCTGTCCACTATAAAGGTCAAGTAGCAATGAGAAATAATAACACTATAGCAGCCAGGCGTGGTGGCTCATGCCTATAATCCCAACACTTTCAGAGGCTGAGGCAGGCGGATCACCTGAGGTCAGGAGTTCGAGACCAGCCTGACCAACATGGTGAAACCCCGTCTCTACTAAAAATACAAAAATTAGCTGGGCGTGTGGCATGCACCTGTAATCCCAGCTACTCAGGCTAATTTTTTGTATTTTTAGTAGAGGTGGGGTTTCACCATATTGGCTGAAACCAATATGGTGAGGCTGGGGCAGAAAACTCGCTGGAACCTGGGAGGCAGAGGCTACAGTGAGCCAAGATCGCACCACTGCACTCCAGCCTGGGCAACAGAGCAAGACTCCATCTAAAAAAATAAATAAATAACACTATAGCAATGTACACTCCTACTATGCTGGTTATGGCCTCTAAATACCATTCCCTACTAAGACAAACAAAGGCTCTTTGGAGAAATGGCTGATTTCAAAATTGGGGCAGGAAAGTATACAAGATAGTACTGGAAAGTCTCACTGTACTTGAAAGAAAGGAAGGAAATCATAAAAGACAAAGAGGTCATATGAAAAGGATCTATAAGCCAACATGAAGAGACTCTCTGGCCAAACACGAGACAATTTAGTATTAAAGAACATTATGACTGAACCTGAAACACCAAATACATAAAAACACATAATTTCCTAGTGAAAGTTAAAAAGTGTCCTCCCCATTCAAGAAACAAACAAACAATAGATCACGATTGTAGGTGGACAGCGTATCAACTCTTTATTCTGAAAAATGTCAGTTAAAGGGAAAAAATTAAGCACATATCCTGTTTTTTTTGTTTCAGATTATTATACATAGCAGTGTAACTTAATTAATAGTGAAGATTCTGTTTTACAAAAGAATTATAACTAGTACACATAGAATATGTGAGACAATTGGAAACAGCATTTTGCAACTTCTAGGTAATTAATGATTTAGGCAATAGGCATGAGAACATATGAAAGGTTGATGGGGGCCTTTAAAATAAAGGGAATCATTGCCATCTGAACTTGCTGATCAATTGTAGATTCACTATAGGTCTATCAGATAGTACATGTCTCCTGATAAGATGCAAAGTACATAGTACAGTCTATGAAATATTCTTGCCCCCCAAAAATTTAGACCCAAATCTGATTTGTTGTGTGAAAAAAAAAAAAAAAAAAAAAGACCAGGCGTGGTAGCTCATGGCTATAATCACAGCACTTTGGGAGGCTGAGGCGGGTGGATTACCTGAGGTCAGGAGTTCAAGACCAGCCTGGCCAATATGGTGAAACTCCATCTCTACTAAAAATATAAAAAATTAGCCAGGCATGGTGGTGGATGCCTGTAATCCCAACTACTCGGGAGACTGAGGGGGGGAGAATCGCTTGAATCCAGGCGGTGGAGGTTGCAGTGAGCTGAGATGGCACCACTGCACTCCAGCCTGGGCGTGACAGAGTGAGACTCAGTCTCAAAAGAAAAAAAAAAAAAAAAAAAAAAGAAAGAAAGAAAAGAAAAGAACTTAGACATACAGGAAACAAACAGATAAATCCAGAATGTAGGGCATTCTGTATGACAACATAATTCAGTTTCTTCAACAAATCCACTGATTTGGAGAAAAGGGGAATTAAATGCAGTCTATCAACTAACTATAATATGTGGTCCTTGTCGAGATCCTGATTTGAGTAAACCAAGTGTAAAAGGAAATTTTTGAGCTACCTGAAGAAATTCTGATATGGACTGGGTGTTGGTGGACACCAAAGAATTACTGTTATTGTTAATATTGTTAGAGGTAAAGATAATGGCTGTCTGTAGCTAGGTGAAAAGTGTCCCATCTTCTTAAGAGATGCAGACCTAGGTACCTAGGGGTAAAAAACCTGATGGCTGGAGTTTTCTTTAAAATGCTTTGCATACACAAAAGATGTTAAGTTAGGGATAACTGAAGAAACAAGCACTGTATAGTAAAGTCTAGATAATCAGTGGGTTTACGTAATGGGCACATGGGAGTTTATGATACTGTTCTTTATACTTTTGTGTTTTTTTGAAATTTATAATAAAACTTTTTAAAGCTGTAGATGTAAAGAGATGTAGCCATGTCAGGAAAAAAAATCCAAACAGAAGTTAAAAAATTTCTTTCAATCACACTGTCATTTAAAAACAAATGTGAAGTTTTATTATTATTATTATTATTATTATTTTTTTTTTTTGAGATGGAATCTTCCTTTTTTGCCAAGGCTAAAGTGCAATGGTGTGATCTTGGCTCACTGCAATCTCTGCCTCCCAGGTTCAAGCGATTCTTCTGCCTCAGCTTCCCAAGTAGCTGAGATTACAGGTGTGTGCCAACAAGCCCGGCTAATTTTTGTATTTTTAGTAGACGTGGGGTTTTACCATGTTGGCCAGGCTGGTCTCGAACTCCTGACCTGAGGTGACCTGCCCACCTGGGCCTCCTAAAGTGCTGGGATTACAGGCGTGAGCCACCGTGTGCTGCCATGAAGTTATTTTATGTAGACTTTTCTTTTTTTTTTTTTGAGATGAAGTCTCACTCTGTTGCCCAGGCTGAAGTACAACGGCTTGATCTTGGCTCACTGCAACCTCCGCCTCCTGGGTTCAAGTGATTCTCCTGCCTCAGCCTCTTGAGTAGCTGGGATTACAGGCGTGTGCCAACATGCCCAGCTAATTTTTGTATTTTTAGTAGAGAGGGGGTTTCACCATGTTGGCCAGGCTGGTCTCAAACTCCTCACCTCAAGGGATCCGCCCACCTCAGCATCCCAAAGTGCTGGGATTACAGGCGTGAACCACAACACTGAGCCCTAGACTTTTCATACAAGATGTTCTAAGCCACTCACATTAGTTTTTTGTGTGTCTTTTGAGTATATCACTGCATATTTATTGCCAATAAATTTCTACATTGTTAAAAGATATATTACCTGCTGTCAATAATCATCACTCTGGAGAGTGGAATCCCCAAAACATCACAGCTCTGCAAAAGTTCTTTCTTACGAGTCTCTCCTTGATTGTAGTAATTTCCTGAGGATAACAAATATACAGTGGTAGATTTTTTTTAACAGTGGAGACCTATCTATTCACTCATTCTTATCCTGTTTTTGTTCCTTGAAGGATTTAAGCTGCCTGAAAATGTGTGATTATGATACAAAGTTTAAGAAAACACAACACCAAGATACTCCTGTGAGAAGACTACCAGTAGCACAATCTTTAGAACCACCATTCACAATTCTTTCCCATCTTTGTATTTATCTACCTATCTTTCTGACTGCATTTCAGTCACATGCTAGAGGCAGCATGGTACACAGCCAAGGGTACTAACTTTGAAGTTAAGCAGATTTAGGATCAACCCATGTATGACCACTGAGAACAACTGGGGCCGCCTCTTCATTGACAGCCCTCAAATAACTGTTTAACATTGATTTAAGGATGAAGCTTTCTGGGCCGGGCGCGGTGGCTCAAGCCTGTAATCCCAGCACCTTGGGAGGCCGAGGCGGGCGGGCGGATCACGTGGTCAGGAGATCGAGACCATCCTGGCTAACACCGTGAAACCCCGTCTCTACTAAAAAAAAATATAAAAAACTAGCCGGGCGAGGTGGTGGGCGCCTGTGGTCCCAGCTACTCGGGAGGCTGAGGCAGGAGAATGGCGTAAACCCGGGAGGCGGAGCTTGCAGTGAGCTGAGATCCGGCCACTGCACTCCAGCCCGGGCGACAGAGGGAGACTCCGTCTCAAAAAAAAAAAAACAAAAAAAAAAAAAAAAAAAGGATGAAGCTTTCCATGCTCATTCTTGTTGGTATAGAAAAAGAAAATAGAGGCTGCAACTCTTGAGTATTACAGGAAAATGTGCAGATACACGGAAAGCATCCTCTTTTGAAGAATTTCACAGCCAGCTATCCAGCATACCCCAAGGGGATCTTTCTCCCATTGGCACCCCAAACAACATATATTCTTTATTTTCCCAAAACATATACTATATTCCCTAAAAATAGTGCTGGTAAATAAAACTCTTCTATATTCTTACAAATAATAATACAGTGACATTTTGGTATCACCTAAGTTGGACTCATTTTGAGCAACTGTCCAGCTAATGCACCTGTTAATTCAACTCTCCAATAAATAATTGCAGGTCTGATTTGTGCAAGTTACTTAACTTTCTTGAGCCACAGTTTCTTCACCAGTTAAGTGGGGATAATGGCTATTTCTTTTTTTTTTAGAGTCTTGCTCTGTTGCCCCGGCTGGAATACAGCGAACTTGGCTCACTGTAACCTCTGCTTCCAGAGTTCAAGCGCTTCTCCTGCCTCAGCTCAGTAGTTGGGATTACAGGCACCCGCCACCACGCCCGGCTGATTTTTGTATTTTTAATTGAGATGGGGTTTCACCATGTTGCCCAGACTGGTCTCGAACTTCTGACCTTGTGCTCCACTTGCCTCAGCCTCCCAAAGTGCTGGGTTTACAAGTGTGAGCCACTGCGCCTGGCAAACAGGCTTAGTTTTGTATTGTCCTCATCATACCTTTTTTCTTGTTTTTTTTTTTGTCATAAACATTTTGTGGCCGGGCGCGGTGGCTCAAGCCTGTAATCCCAGCACTTTGGGAGGCCGAGACGGGCAGATCACAAGGTCACAAGATCAAGACCATCCTGGCTAACACGGTGAAACCCCATCTCTACTAAAAATTACAAAAAACTAGCCGGGCGAGGTGGCAGGCGCCTGTAGTCCCAGCTACTCGGGAGGCTGAGGCAGGAGAATGGCGTGAACCTGGGAGGAAGAGCTTGCAGTGAGCTGAGATCCGGCCACTGCACTCCAACCTGGGTGACAGAGCGAGACTCCGTCTTAAAAAAAAAAAAAAAAAAGAAAGAAAAGAAAACATTTTGTGTATATTTTGAGTTTCCCTCAAATCTCTATACATACCCTCTCCCATTTTTTTGCTCCCTAGATGACTAGATTTTTGGTGATAGTCTCATGTACATTAGTATTGCAATTGCTAAGTTCAAAGGCTGTGCACATTAGTCTATGATTATGGTTATGAGAAACTGCTTAGAATTGAGGCTAATGTGTTTTTTTTTTTTTTTTGAGACGGAGTCTCGCTCTGTCACCCAGGCTGGAGTGCAGTGGCCGGATCTCAGCTCACTGCAAGCTCCGTCTCCCGGGTTCACGCCATTCTCCTGCCTCAGCCTCCCGAGTAGCTGGGACTACAGGAGCCTGCCATCTCGCCCGGCTAGTTTTTTGTATTTTAGTAGAGACGGGGTTTCACCGTGTTAGCCAGGATGGTCTCGATCTCCTGACCTCGTGATCCGCCCGTCTCGGCCTCCCAAAGTGCTGGGATTACAGGCTTGAGCCACCGCGCCCGGCCGAGGCTAATGTGTTTTATTGGGGCCAGTTTTATTGCTTTGTGTTTGAACTAAGGAACTTACAACAGTTCTGGAAGTTGAAGTCAAGGACCATTTTAACTGTTTTCAATACGTTTGGTGAACATGTAGGCACTTCAACAGAACACATGTCTGAGATCCTTCAGCGGCTTTTAACTGATACATTCTAGAACAATGTCCAAGTAAGATGGGTGCAACCTGGGATGCACAAAATAATCTTTTGGGGGTGGTGGAGGAAAAGCATTAGGATGTCTCCCCCTAATTTTCTTTTCTTTTCTTTTTTTTTTTTTGAGACAGAGTTTTGCTCTTATTGTCCAGGCTGGAGTACAGTGGTGTGATCTCAGTTCACTGCAACCTCTGCCTCCCGGGTGCAAGTGACTCTCTTGCCTCAGCCTCCTGAGTAGCTGGGTTTACAGGTGCCTGCCACCACACCTGGCTAATTTTTGTATTTTTAGTAGAGACAGGATTTCATTATGTTGGCCAGGCTGGTCTTGAACTCCTGACCTCAGGTGATCCACCCACCTCGGCCTCCCAAACTGAAGGGATTACAGGAGTGAACCACAGTGCTCGGCCATCTCCCCCTACATTTGTTTTTTATAAATGTAAGTTTTTGTTAATGTTTTTAATGTACACATTAGTCCATATACTTATGATATATTGTAAATAAATGTACATATAATGGGAGTATATGCTCAACATTTTTTACCAATAGGAAAATGTGACCAAAGAGTTTTGAGACCATTATTCTAGGAAACAGAAAATGATAAAATTAATGTAATTTCTAGATGTAGAACTACATTATGCGTGTGTGTATAAGCTCATGCACAATTGTATGCTTAGTAGTCTTCCCATAACATACTTCTCAGTCTAACTAGCAATCATAATCACATTTAATACAAAGTAAAGACATTTTGTAAAGACTAAAATGTACACATTATAATTTATAAAGGTAAACATTTTTATTTTACTTAAAAAATTTAGCCGGGCGCGGTGGCTCAAGCCTGTAATCCCAGCACTTTGGGAGGCTGAGACGGGCGGATCACGAGGTCAGGAGATCGAGACCATCCTGGCTAACACGGTGAAACCCCGTCTCTACTAAAAATACAAAAAAAAAAAAACTAGCCGGGCGAGGTGGCGGGCGCCTGTAGTCCCAGCTACTCGGGAGGCTGAGGCAGGAGAATGGCGTAAACCCGGGAGGCGGAGCTTGCAGTGAGCTGAGATCCGGCCACTGCACTCCAGCCCGGGCGACAGAGTGAGACTCCGTCTCAAAAAAAAAAAAAAAAAATTTAAAATTAATTTATTCTAAATAGGTAATAGATTTATACGGTTAAAAAAAAATCAAAGCTGGGCATAGTGGCAAAGTGTCCCAGCACTTTGGAAGGCTGTGGCAAGAGGATCACTTGAGGCAAGGAGTTCAAAACCAGCCTGGTCAACATAGTGTCTTTACAAAAGAAAAATTTTAAAAATTAGCTGGGCATGGTGGTTCACGCCTGTAGTCTGACCTACTCGGGAGGCTGCTTAAGCCTGGAAGTTCCAGGCTATAGTGAACCATGACCACACCACTGTACTATAGCCTGGATGACAGTGTGAGACCCTGTGTCTCAAACAAAAAAAAAGAAAAAGAAAATAAATCAGTTAGAAGCTGGCTCATGCCTGTAATCCCAGCTTCCACCACTGTGGAAGGTGAGAACATTGTTTGAGGCCAGGAATTTAAGACCAGGCTGGGGAATATAGCAAGACCTCTCTCTACCTAAAAAAAAAATAAATAATAAAGGAAAAAAAGCTCCTCTCCCACTCCAACCTGGGAAGTTTTAATTTGTTAGAACAAGAAGTGGACTGGGCATGAAGGCATCATGGTCCCAACACTATCTGGTCTTTTACTAACTATGTGAATTTGGAGAAATTCTTTCATTTCTTTATTATTTAAAAAAGTTTTACCTTTATACATTGTGATGTAAAATTTGCGTCTTTACAACGTGACTTTACTTTGTATTAAATGTGATTATGAGGCTGGGCGCGGTGGCTCAGGCCTGTAATCCCAGCCTGTAATTACTTGGGAGGCTGAGGCAGGAGAAATGCTTGAACCCAGAAAGCAGAAGTTGCAGTGAGCTGAGATTGTGCCACTGCACTCCAGCCTGGTAACAGAGTAAGACTCCAATTCAAAAAGTGATTATGACTGCTAGATTGCTAGTTACGACTGACAAGTATGTTATGGGAAGGAATAGTTGCAAGGTTTTTCCTTTAACATGACCAAGTAATTCTAAAATGTTATTTGGAAGACAAAATGGTACAAGTTTCTTCCCCTATGAGGGAATTTAGATGTTATGTCAAGATCTATCCAGGGTAACAGAAACCACATCAAATAGTTACAACAGCAATAATTTAATGCAAAGATTTTGACACATAACTGTTGGATGATCTAAGGGTCAAACAGAACAGTGAAGTAATCCAGAGTTCAGAGATAGCTAGAAGTGACTACCAACTCTTGGTTGGTGAGGTAAAGGAAGGAGGCAGTGTTACTGGAGCCCAGAGGCCTGGGTTCCCAAAGGAAGCTGAAACTAAGAGAGCTGGATCCCCTTCTGTTAGGATATGTCCACAGAACCCAGTTTAAGAAATCATGACTTGGCCGGGCGCAGTCCCTCACGCCTGTAATCCCAGTACTTTGGGAGGCCGAGGCGGGCGGATCACAAGGTCAAGAGATTGAGACCATCCTGGCCAACATAGTGAAATCCCGTCTCTACTAAAAATACAAAAATTAGGCCGGGCGTGGTGGCTCAAGCCTGTAATCCCAGCACTTTGGGAGGCCGAGACGGGAGGATCACGAGGTCAGGAGATCGAGACCATCCTGGCTAACCCGGTGAAACCCCGTCTCTACTAAAAAATACAAAAAACTAGCCGGGCGAGGTGGCGGGCGCCTGTAGTCCCAGCTACTCGGGAGGCTGAGGCAGAAGAATGGCGTAAACCCGGGAGGCGGAGCTTGCAGTGAGCTGAGATCCAGCCACTGCACTCCAGCCTGGGCGACAGAGCAAGACTCCGTCTCAAAAAAAAAAAAAAACAAACAAAAATTAGCTGGGCATGGTGGCAGGTACCCATATTCCCAGCTACTCAAGAGGTTAAGGCAGAGAATCTCTTGAACTCAGGAGGTGGAGGTTGCAATGAGCCGAGATCATGTCACTGCACTATAGCCTGGCAACAGAGCGAGACTCCGTCTCAAAAAAAAAAAAAAAAAGAAATCATGACTTAAAAATGAAACTAGAATCAGAAAATGGGCAAAAGACTTGAACAGGTATTCTCTAAAGAAGATATATAGATGGCCAATAAGCATGTGAAAAGATGCTCATCATCATTAGTCATTAGGGAAATGAAAATAAAAACCACAATGTGACATCATCACTGCACACTTACTAGGATGACTATAGTCCAAAAAATGGAAAATTACAAATGTTGACAAAGATGTGGAGAAACTGGAACCATAGTTAATTGCTGGTGAGAATGTAAAACTGTACAGTTGCTGCAGAAAACAGTTTGTCAATTCTCAAAAAAATTAAATATAGAATTACCATATGTCTCAGCAATTATACTCAAAAAAAAAAAAGGAAAACTGGTACTCAAATCAATACTTGTACACCGATGTCCATAGAAGCATTATTCCTAATAGCCCCAAATTGGAAATAACCAAGTGCCTATCATTAGATGAATGACAAACAAAATGTAGTGTATATATATATACAATGGAATAAAAAAGCCATAAAAAGAAATGAAGTTTTTTTTTTGAGACAGGGACTTGCTCTGTCACCCACGCCAGAATGCAGCAGACTGATCAAAGCTTACTGCAGCTTTGACCTCCTGGATTTAAGGGATTCTCCCACTTCAGCCTCCCAAGTAGCTGGGACTACAGGCACTTGCCACCCAGGTTGGCTAATTTTTTTATTTTTATTTTTTGTAAAGACGAAATCTCACTATGCTGCCCAGACTGGTCTTGAACTCCTGGTCTCAAGGGATCCTTCCACTTCGGCCTCCCAAAGTGCTGGGATTACAGGCGTGAGTCACTGAGCTCAACCAGAAATGAAGTCCTGATACATGCCACAATATGGATGAACTTTGAAAACAGTATGTTAATTAACATAAGCCAGGCATAAAATAACAATTATTATATGATTCCACTTATTCAAGTTACCTAGAATAGATAAATTCATAGATATAGAAATAATGGTGGTTACTAGAGGCTGGGGAGAGGAGGGGATAAGGTATGCTAAATGAGTATAGAGTTTCTATTTGGGATGATGAAATAGTGGTCATGGTTACATAATACTATGAAAGTGCTTACTGCCATGGAATTGAACACTTAAAGTGTTTAAAATCGCCAGGCGCAGTGGTTCATGCCTGTAATCCTAGTACTTTGGGAGGCTGAGACAGGTAGATCACCTGAGGTCAGGAGTTCAAGACAAGCCTGGCCAACACGGTGAAACCATATCTCTAATAAAAATATTAAAAATTAGCTGGGCATGGTGGTGGGCACCTGTAATCCCAGCTACTCAGAAGGGTGAGGCAGGAGAATTGCTTGAACCTAGGAGGCGGAGGTTGCAGTGAGCCGAGATCACGCCATGGTACTCTAGCCTGGGCAACAAGAGTGAAACTGCATCTAAAAAAAAAAAGTTTAAAATGGTAAGTTCTTGTTATGTATGTCTTAACACAATTTAAGTAATATTAAAAACTGGATTCTCAATGAATAAAATCTTTCAATTATGAAATTGCTGGGATTACAGGCATTATCCCTATAAAACAGAAATTGTCTTTAAAATTCTTCAACAACTTTTTAAAGGATCATTAAGATAAAAAAATTAAAAAGGCCGGGCGCAGGGGCTCACACCTGTAATCCCAAACTTTGGGGGGGCCAAGGTGGGCGGATCACCTGAGGTCAGGAGTTCGAGATCAGCCTGACCAACATGGAGAAACCCTGTCTCTACTAAAAACACAAAATCAGCCGGGCATGGTGGCGCATGCCTGTAATCCCAGTCACTCGGGAGGCTGAGGCAGGAGAATAGCTTGAACTTGGGAGGCAAAAGTTGCAGTGAGCTGAGATCATGCCATTGTACTCTAGCCTGGGCAACAAGAGGAAAACTCCGTCTCAAATTAAAAAAAAAAAGAAAAGAAAATTAAGAAGAGGCTGGGCATGGTGGCTCAAGCCTGTAATCCCAGCATTTTGGGAGGCCGAGATGGGCGGATCACGAGGTCAGGAGATCGAGACCATCCTGGCTAACACGGTGAAACCCCGTCTCTACTAA